>NC_142209.1:7657164-8009664 GCF_049639895.1 Pseudopodoces humilis
CAAATCCTAAACTGTCACTGATAACCTAAAAAATATCTTCCAGAAATTGTAAGTTAAAATATTCCCAAAACTGAATAGAGATATGCTAGAATTGGATGTGTATTTTTCAGGTTTTTTAATGGTCCTCATCAGTTTTTAAGTTTTCAAGAACTAAAAGTTGCAATGTTAGAGCTATTGGCTTTTTGTATTCCACTCTTTACATGGGCATCAGAGCTTCACATGGAATGGTCTGGATTGGAAGGGATCTAAAAGCCCATCCAGTGTCACCCCCTGCCATGGACAGGGACACCTTCTACTTTCTCAGCTTGCTCCAAGCCCTGTCCAACCTGGTCTTGGGCACTTCCAAGGATCAGCCACAGCTTCTCTGGGCACCCAGAGCCAGGGCCCCACCACCCTCACAGGGAAGAATTCTTTCCCAACATCCCATCTAACCTTGTCCTCTGGCAGTGGGAAGCCATTCCCTCTTGTCCTGCCCTTGTAAACAGTCCCTTTAGGCACTGGAAGGCCACTCACTACTGGGTCACACCAAAGCTTTTCATCTTCAGGCTGAACAATCCCAATTTTCCCAGCCTTTCCTCACAGCAGAGCTGCTCCATCACACTTTAAAAAAAAAGAAAAAGAAAAATGGTAGCAAATGTTCTGCACCCAAATTCCAGTTGTAGTGTACAGTGGATATTTCAACCATGAATTACGGTGCCTCTCCTCAAAGGCACATCTGGAGAAGATGTCTGAAAAATTCCCAAAGGAGTCCCAGAAACAAGAGTGAGAGACATCAGTGTAAACATCAGAAGAATTTTACTTCCATAAAGCTCCCTGTGTTTCTGAAGATAAAAATCAGTGCCATGTTTAAGCAATGTTTTTAAGCAAACCTTAAGACTCAGGGTTGCCCAGAGAAGCTGTGGCTGCCCCTGGATCCCTGGAAAAGTCCAGGGTCAGGTTGGACAGGGCTTGGAGCAACCTGGGGTACTGGAACATGCCCATGGCAGGGAGGGGGGCTGATTTACCTTTAAGGTGCCTTCCCACCCAAACCATTCTGGGATTCTGTTTGTACACTCTCAAATGTAGGAACCAGTCCCACCTCCAATCTCCAGCATGATTCTTTAAGGAAATCTTCCAGTTCAGGAATTCTTCTGTTCATGTATTCCTTCATGTACAGCTGGAGACACATATACAGGCAAACTGCAGTGTCTGAGATCCTGTGACATCACAGCTCTTCCCAATGGGCCTATGTTTGCTCATAACAGAGAAAAAGGCTTTTCTAAAATTTAAATAAAAATGTATTTCACAGTCTAGTAAATTGTTCTTTTAAATTTCTTTTGGGAGCAGCCCTACTGCAATCAGACTTGTGAATATTTTCTTTAGAGAAAGCATATTAATAAGAAAGCTGCAGTTAGCTCCTAGGCCAAATAAAAAAATAATGACTAAGTGTGTGTTAGGATTCTGCACACACAGGCATTTAGAAAATGAAGCAAACAAGGGAACAACTGGTACAGAGACAAACCAAATTCACCACAGACATCTTCCCACATATTCCCAATTATCCCCAGTGACTGACACCACCACCAAAATTCCAAACAGGACCATTTTGATGCCAAATTTGTTATATCTCCATTCCTTTCCATGCTGAAGGGCTAATTAAACTGGTAATTGTCATTCATATCTCTTGCTATTATATTTGTATTCAAAATTGCAATAGATGCAATCTGTGTGTATTTTTTTTTTAATTTAAGCCCTTAAAAATTAATTTGAAGCCATACAACAGCAATCAGAGTCTAATTAGTGAGATAATCAATTAATAAGCCTCTAACTAAGGGTTCTCATGTCGTAGATGGAGATGATTTCAACTGGGATGAAGTGCAATTTTTGTATTAAAAAATAATAATAAAAAACTAGATCTTCCCTGCAGCCAGGAGCTTAAGACACATCTGTTTGTTTCAGAGGTATCATTTGAACCCTGTGTAGTGACAGTGATTCCTGTGACTGTAACCACAAAAATTCCATTAAAATAACAGCTTTCTGTGGCCAAACCCACAAGCCATTCCCAAAGCATTCACACATCCTCTCTTCCCTTAATACATGCAAAGTGCTTCCATAAAGCCATTAAAGAGAATATAAAAAATTAGTTCAAGACAACCAGTTATTTGTACAGGGAATTAATTGAAGGATGCAGGGAAGAAGTAGGGGGAAGTATGAGATTAATAAACCTGAAAGTGAAGGCTTGTTGTGCCAAATGGCCTTTCTCCTGTAACTGTAAACAAATTTGGATTTTTGGGCATTTTTAGACCTCAAGGTCCTGTATTAGCAAAGGCATCAGGTTCCTCAGGGAACTCACAGTGTTTCCTGACAGAAAATCCATGAGGGAAACCCAAGAATTTGTGATCCACAGTATGAAATGGGGAAATTATTTTTTTTCTTTGTAAACTTTATCTCCCTGTGCTAGCATTACTGCATCCTTCGAGTGCTGTGACTTCTGTGCCCAGTTCCAGGCTCTCATGGCCAGACAGACCTTGAGAGGCTGGAGTTAATCCAGGGAAGGGAACAGAGCTGGGGAAGGGTCTGGAGCCCCAGGAGCGGCTGAGGGAGATGGGAAAGGGGCTCAGCCTGGAGAAAAGGAGGCTCAGGGGGAACCTTCTGGCTCTGCACAACTCCCTGACAGGAGGGGACAGCCAGGGGCATCGGGCTCTGCTCCAGGGAACAGGGACAGGAGGAGAGGGAACGGCCTCAGGCTGTGCCAGGGGAGGCTCAGGTTGGACACCAGGAGGAATTTCTTCCTGGAAAGGGTGGTCAGGCCTTGGCAGGGGCTGTCCAGGGAGGTTTGGAGTCCCCATCCCTGGAGGTGTCCAAGGAAGGTCTGGACGTGGCACTCAGTGCTCTGGGCTGGGGACAAGGTGGGAATCGGGCACAGCTTGGGACTGATTATCCTGGACATCTTTTCCAACCTTAGTGATTCTGGGATCTTGGGATTTTAACTTGATGGGCTTCTTACAGGGGCCATGGTAGTTTTAGTACCCCATTAAAACTTCCATGAGCTCTACCAGAGAGGGGAGGTGTGCTCAGTTGGACTGTGCATCTCTTTCCTGAATTAAATTTCTGAACCATATGAACAGCAAGGAAAATTATTTATCACATTAATTGATTAATTTTTAAAAGATACTATTTATTTATTTATTGCATTTATTTAGGGAATAAAACTTATTCCCTGGATTGGGGTGCACTAGAGAATTAAAAATTCCACAGTCTTGTTTGACTCCACTTGTGTAGCAGTGAGATACATAGGCCTGACAAAACCTACAAGGACTAACATTCAAAACCTTTGTTTTAGCCTGAGGCTGTAAGAGGATTAAAACAAGACTTTCCATATGAAGAATTAACATGACTAATCCTGTGCTTTAATAATGAGTACAGGTTTAAACATTATCTGATTAGAAATGTGCTGGAACAATTTTCCTGTGTTGTGTGGGTTATTTTGGGGTTTGTTTGTTTGGATTTGCATTCGGTTTCTTGGTTTATTTTTTGGTTTCTTTTTCTGATAACAGGTTATGAGTTTCTGTCAGGAAAATCAGCATGAAATACTCAATTCCCAGACTGAACTGTTTACTTATTTTCAATCTCACTGAACTGTAATAGCTTTACCAACGAGCCACAACTGTATAGAAGTTTATCTCTTAGTTATCTTTTTTGTTTTCATCTAGGATGTTTAAAGACATCTCTCTCACAAACAATTCATCCTGTATTGTGCATTCCAACACCAAATCTACTGCAAGGATTACACTGTAAGCTACAAGCCTGGGGTGAAAAACAGGGGATGTTCCTGGTGTAGAGCGAAAGACTGGCATAAATGTAAAATAAAACAAACAAACAAACAAACAAACAAACAAATGAATAAAAATAGGAACTTTTAAAATCTTCTTAAAGACAAAAATATAAGAAATAGCCAGATTGCTGTCTCTCTCTTCATCCTTATTGCTATTCCCTAGAAAATTTGAATATTTCTACCTAATATTCCTACTTTTTCTCTTCTCAATGAAAAGAAAAGTGTAAACAAGAACAATTATGAGGGGTTATGTAATTTTCTGCAGAATCAAACCTATTGTTACCATGGGCACAGCTTTGGCATATATTTACTTGCCTAGGTGAAGCTACTGAAAACCATAATTAAAAAATTAAATCAAATTAAAATTTTAAGTATACTTCCCTTTTTCCAGCACAACTGCCAGAATAATTTGCATCTGCATTAATTTCTCCCTCAGACACTTGAGGAACTTAATTTCAGGTGGTATAAACATGACTGACCTTCTTTTTACCTTTAATAATTGAATGATGAATAAAACATTTTTCACCCAGTTCTAATCACAGAATCCCAGACTGGCTGGGGTTGGAAGGGGCCTCTGGAGATGATCCAGTGCAAGCCCTGCTAAAGCAGGGTCACCAGAGCAGTTGCACAGGATCACACCCAGGCAGGTTTGGAATGTCTCCAGAGAAGGAGAATCCACTTGCCCCTCTGGGCAGCCTGTCCAGTGCTCTGCCACCCTCCAAGTGAAGATGTGGGCTGCCAAATCTCCCCCTGCTCTATTCCCAGTGTGTGAATCCCACAGGTTATGAACATCAAGGAATGTCCCATTGTCACAAATGTCCCAAAAACCCTACCCATGAAGCCAGGATTTGATTTGGGTTCCATTTCTGGCCACACGCTTTTGTTTAACCAGTGAAATGGCGCCAAAGAACAACTTGGTCACCATCTATTTTCACTTTCACCCCCAGGTTCTGGCCTTTGGTGTCCTTCAGGGAAGAGCAGCAATGGATGCTCTGTGCTCTGGAGAGATCCTGGCATGCTCTCAGCCTTGGCTGTCGGGATGTCCTATCCTCCTTGATCCCAGGGTCTGTTTCCATCTACCTCTGGTCTTCCTGACAGTTCCCAATTCTGCTGGATTTGAGCTGGGCTGGGATTAATTTTCTTCCCTGGGGCTGTTTTAGGGCTGTGTTTGGGTTTGTGCTGAACACAGGGGTGAGAACACAAAGATGTTTTTGTTATTGCTGAGCTCACCCAGAACCAAGGCCTCTCCTGCCCCTCCTATGGTGACCCCAGAGACATCTCAGTCCGTGCCACCTCATGCTCAGGATATACAGTGGGGTAAAGAAGGTGGAAGAGGGGGAGTTTGGAGGGATGGTTGTTGTCTTTCTAAGTCACCATTCAGTGGGATGCTCTCCTGGATGTGCTGAACATCTGCTCAGCCCTGGAAAAGGCTGAAGGAATTTCTTGGTTTGCTTTGCTTGTGTGGTGGCTTCTGTTCTCCCTGTTAAACTGCCTTTATGTCAACCCACTCCAGCTTTCACCTTCCCAATTCTCTCCCTGATCCCACTGGGTGTGGGAGTGAGGAGATGTGAGGTCCTGCCTGGGGTTAAGCCATGACACCAAATCTCATGAACAACCACTGACATTATTTGTTTTATTTATATGACTCTCATAACACTTCCACAATAAGGAAGAAAAAAATCCCACAGGAATAAATTTATTAACTATTCTGTTGCAGACTTATCTAATTGATAAACCAAAAATGATCACACCAACATTTGAGTTACAGCAGAAGTTTGAAAGCAGGGAAGTTCTTGCTGACAGTCTAGAAGGCTCAAGATTAAACCTGAGATAAAATGATTTAGTGACTCAACTCACCACATGCTCTTTGCAGAGGTAACCCAAACTAAAAATACTCTTTTCCTTTTTTCTTTGTAATTTCTATAAGTCATTTTTTCAATCCTTTGAAGACTATCTTGAGAAATAGTCTGAGTCTAAAGATACCACCATATAAATGAATGGTTTTTAATATTTCATTCAGTGTATTACATCATAGGGTGCCAGACAAAAAATAAAGTAGTTTATTGGAGCTACTCACTGAGACCTTGTCACCAAAATATTCTGCATTTATTTCTCAGAATACTTCATGCTGCAGACAAAATTTTTCATCCAGTGCTTATTAGTACTCATTTTTCTAGGTAAACTCATTATTCCAAAGACTCACCTGTGCATTTTCTGATTCCCTCACACCAAGTTCCAGTATCAAACATTACAATTACACCTAGTTTCATTTAAAATTAAAATAAGATGTTTTAACCAGTATTTACTGTGCTGAATATAGAACTTTGCTTTGGTAGCTGCTGAATAAAAAGAAAACATCACTACCTCAGAATTTCTAGGTATGTTACCTTATATTTTTCAGTGCAGTCTCAGCAGATTCTTAGTGGGATGATGTTTGTGTGTTATCAAGTCCTGATCCATGATCCATGTTCAGCACAATAACATAAGAAAATTAAAAAAAAAAAATTGAAAACAAAAACCAGAAAGAGATCTGTTCTTCTGATTTCATAGTTAAGTGTCTTTGGCAACATATTCTGTATACCACAGAAAAGAATTAATTATCTGACTACAGAAGTTTACAAGAGGAAAACAATAATGCCAAAAGGCACGAGTTAATTCTGGGGACAGCCTCACATTTCTAATTAATATCCTCTAAACAGATTTTCCAGTGAATCCAGGGAATAAATAAAACTATTTTGGGGAAGTAGCATGTGGTGACTCACTAGCATAAGTGTAGAATCATGGAATCATGGAATATCCTGAATTGGAAGGGGCCCACCAGGATCATCCAGTGCAACCCCTGGCCCTGCACAGACACCCCAGCAATCCCACCCTGTCCATCCCTGGGAGCATTGTCCAAACACTCCTGGAGCTCTGGCAGCCTTGGGGCTGCGTCCATTCCCTGGGGAGCCTGGGCAGTGCCCAGCACCCTCTGGGGGAAGAACCTTTCCCTGATCTGCAGCCTGGCCCTGCCCTGGAACAGCTCCAGCCATTCCCTGGGTGCAGAAGTTTGGCTTTTGAGGGTAGTTATGCACTTGGCTATACAATTAAAAAATCCAAATATAAGTCTGGATGCATCAGAAAAGCTGAATTACCCAGAAAGTGGGTTATGCAATTAAAAATCCAAATGCGAGTGTTGATGCAACAGGAAAACGAACTTACCAATAAATAGGAATATAATGATTTTTACCATGAAGCTGTTAATAGAGCATAGGTGATAAATACTATAAAAAAACCCCTACACATGCAGACTAAATTAATGGCAAAGAAGTGGGTCAGGAGGAATCCCTAATTGAGGTTTATTAGTATTTATTCTCAGGAAAACCAAAGACAATTATCTTTTTTAATTTTTTTTTCTTTTTTTTTTTTACAGGAAGGTCATTAGTGGAATTATTTTCCTGAGTGGTGCCTGCTGTGAGCAATATCAATACTGAAATATCCTGCATCCAACAGGAGCTTTTATGTTGCCCAGTGGTGCCTTTGAGGATAAGGTGACTCATTCCCTCTGGCTTGGCAGTGGGAATATGGGAAGTGGAGCTTCCGCAATAAAAATATTTATTAAGGATGCACTTGTGGAAGAGCTTGGTTGGTTGCTGAATTACCCAAAGGTTGGCCTGCCTTGCTTGCTGTTATGGTGTGTCTGTGCAGGGACTGGGAGAATCCCAGCTGATATTGATTCAGTTTCTGGCAAGAGGAATGTTGTGGGAAACTTGGCCCAGTGAAGTGACCCTGGAGCTGGCTCTCCCCTCTGGGTCTGTCCCCTTGGACAGGGAATTCCTGGGGTTACAAAAACTGTTACAAAAACAGGGACAGGAGCCAGGGAATGGCTGGAGCTGTTCCAGGGCAGGGCCAGGCTGGAGATCAGGGAAAGGTTCTTTCCCCAGAGGGTGCTGGGCACTGCCCAGGCTCCCCAGGGAATGGACACGGCCCCAAGGCTGCCAGAGCTCCAGGAGTGTTTGATCAATGCTCCCAGGGATGCACAGGGTGGGATTGTTGGGGTGTCTGTGCAGGGACAGGGACTGGACTCTGTGATCCTTGGGGATCCCTTCCCTCTCAGGATATTCCATGATTCTGTCAACATTTATAACCAGACAAAAAAATTAGGATTTTGCTTATTTGTTTGGTTACTTTCCCCATACAACCACCATCTTTAGTAAATACAGGCCCCTCATTTCTGCTACACCATCAGATGCCTGTAGCTTCCTTTAAGTTTAATTCTGTCTAAGACTCAGAAAAATCTAGAATTTAAAAAATCATATTGTAGCAGAACAAAAAGAAGAATTTTACTTATAAACCAGAGAAAACCCAGAGGTTTTGATGAAAAAAGAGTGAAAAATAAGGTTTACCATTGTCCCCCATTTGCTTGGTGCATCTCTGCAGGGAGGTTCTGATTCCCAGGCACACCCCCAGCCCCATTCTTCCCAGGCTTTCCATGCTGTGTTAAATGTCACTTTGGAGTTTCCAGGTGCTGTTCCCTGCCTTCCCATGTGCAGTATCTCATTTCAATTGCCCTGCCCTGCCAGTTTTGGGGAAGAGCAGGAAAGGAGAAGCTCCCCTGCTCCCCCCAGGGATTCCCCTTGACTTCAAGCAGCTCATGGAAGACCAAAAAGGGGATCCTTCCCTCCCTTTTCCAGGTCAATTAATCTTCAAAGAAATATCACACAATAAGCTGCAAACAATAATTAAAACACATCATTTCCTCTACAAATTGCTACAAGCCCAAATATATTTTCTAATTTGAGTATGTAATTAATGCAAATGAAGTGCTGTAATAAAAGCTTTTGGAAACCAGATCATGTATCAGAATGCAGCAGCAAATAAATATTTCCAGTAGGAGCTAAATTTTCTTCCAGCCTTCACTCTTTATCAGGGATAACCTCCAAACAAAACTGCTCAAACGACAGCCCTGGATCAGAGATGCCACTCCAAAGGTGAAGGCAATCTTATCTTCAGGGATGGCAGTTCCTATAAGGGTTTTAAATGCTCTTCTCTGAAGTTTTATCCACTGGGGAAAAAAAATATAAAAAATAATTATCTGTATACAAAGCAAAAAGTAGTTTGGCTGAATAACAGACTACAGGAACCTGTGGGATATTGGGACACTTAGAGCTGAGTTTCATGTCTCAAATGTACTCAGTGAAAGAAACAAATTAAGAAATAAATCATTTACCTTACACAACATTTCCATATCTTTGCTGTTTGTATTTCTCATTGCTCTTTTAAAATATCCTGCAAAAGGTGATGGTTCCATGTTTTAATTTGCCTTTTTCTATCAAAAGAAGGTTTAGAGTCGTTAACATGTCACATGTCACAAGCTGTACCCCATCACCACCTGGAATGTGAATAATTAAACCACAGAATCATTAAGGCTGGGAAGGACCTCCAAGATCATCAAGTCCAACATTTGACCAAATCCCACCGTTCCCACTAAACCACACAAGTTTCTGCACTTTACTAATAAGTACTTTTGTTTTCTTGGCCAGGGTGTTTGCAAAGAGAAAAGGCTTTAATAAAACATTGTCTGTCACCATAATTTCTTCAAATTTTCACAATCCATTAATATTCTTAAAACAACTGGGCATGTCTCTTACACCCAAAATAAAATAGCACAAGAAAGACAAATATAAAAGACAAAGCTGCATGCAAAAAAAAAAAATAATCATATAAGTCATTCTTTTACCAAGTTCAGTAGAAGCTTAAAATACATTTCAACACAGGGAGGTTGGAACTGATGCTCTTTAAGGTCCCTTCCAACTCAAACCTTCCTGGGATTCTGTGAAGAGAAGGAAAATTGTAGAACTATTTTCAAGCATATAAAATCTGTGATATACTTAAGTTATACAAGAAATAAAAATTAGGATTTCTCTTGCTTTGCTCTTGCTCTTGACTTCCCCAAAATACAATTTTTTGGCTTTTTTTGCTTAAAGTAGAGAAGAGTTATAGGAAAAAAACCAACATAACTTTTCAGTGAGGGAAAATCCATAGTAGATTGTTCCAACACAAATTATCTGCAGTGCTCAGATGATGAGCCAATATATTATTTTGAGGTATTAATTTTACACATATTTATTATTTTTATTAAAACTTGTTAATATTTGTTGATGTTTAATAATTTTTATTAATGTTACTAATGCTACTTTTTCTTTTCCTATACCCTCACACACACTGATCAAGTTGTGCCTGCAGACTGATCCTGTCACCCATTTTGGGGTCAGAGATTCCTTATTCTTCATCTCATATGGAAATTCTTCTGGACCTGCAGACCAGGTTTGGCCAAAAATAATATTTTTTGCATAAGACAAATGTCTTCTGGAAGCTATTGCTGAAAGTAACTACTCTTGTTGGTTGTTTACTCAGCATTTTGGTGTATAGAGAAGGTGTGTTGGTTCCAATATTTCATTAATATAATTAAACTAAGCTCATTACAGAGCAAATGGAATTAATTCAAATTACAGAAAATTTATGATGATTCTTATATTTTACATATAAAATGCATTTGCACCTCTTGGTTGAATAGAACAGTATTTTGTAATACATTATGGGCTTGTGATTTAGATATTTTAGGTATATATTTTCTTTTCAAATATGTAATGAAATTTAACTTAATTTAAATACAAATGCATATTTATTTTCCAGAATATCCCTGAATTCTTGTCTTTGAATGAGTTTTATTTTTTAATAAAAAAATCTCTTTAATTAAAAAATATTAATCAGAGGTAAAACACTATCAATAGGTTATTTTCTTTCAACACAATGTGCCAGTTACAAGCAAAATTGTTGCTATGACAGTGAATATTTTCTGTATTAATAATCACACAATTATATTTCATTAAAAGCTAAGTAGTAATAAACAAGAAAAAAATGAAACATCTTCTTTGAATCCTAATTCTGCACTATCATTAAGTGTTTTCTGCATTTGCCCTTCTGAAGGGCAAATTCCATTAGGATTTCATTGTAGTGCTGAATAAATAAAGCAAACAAAATATGCAAATTCAAATCATATTATCACTGATCTCGAGTTTAGTCTCAATGTAGCTTGAATTTACTTTATTTATTATTATTAATTTCAGGATGTCTGACTGAGCACCGAACAAACAATTCATAAGGTTTAACATTTGGTGTGCTGGAGTTAATCCAGGGGAGGGAACAGGGCTGAGAAAGGGTCTGGAGCCCCAGGAGTGGCTGAGGGAGCTGGGAAAGGGGCTCAGCCTGGAGAAAAGGAGGCTCAGGGGGGACCTTCTGGCTCTGCACAACTCCCTGACAGGAGGGGACAGCCGGGGGGGTCAGGCTCTGCTCCCAGGGAACAGGGACAGGAGGAGAGGGAACGGCCTCAGGCTGTGCCAGGGGAGGCTCAGGTTGGACATCAGGAGGAATTTCTTCCTGGAAAGGGTGGTCAGGCCTTGGCAGGGGCTGTCCAGGGAGGTTTGGAGTCCCCACCATGGAGGTGTCCAAGGAAGGGCTGGACGTGGCACTCAGTGCTCTGGGCTGGGGACAAGGTGGGCATTGGGCACAGGGTGGACTCGATGGCTTTGGAGGGCTTTTCCAATCTTAAGGATTCTGTGAGCTCCAAAGTAAAATCTTTGACTTTCATGGGAAATATTTTCTGGCTCAGGAAGCGCTGCTGTGATTGGTGAATTAAATAACCTGTTACCCATAAAACTGTCCAAACCCCACACCTCCAGCAATAAACAGCAAAACTCCAGTTACAACACAAGAGTCTTCCAGGAGCATGGTTTCACCAGCCAGAACACTGCCAGTTATCCCTAAAAACAGCTTTAAAGGGCATGAGGAGGATCTGTGCCAAACTCCTCAGGGAAATCCTGGCTGCCAAAGACAGAGGAAGCTCTATGAACATTTCAGGATGTTTTAGAACAGGGTGTGTGAAGCAGCAGGAGCCTGCACCAAACACACAGAGCAGCTCCTGTCTGACAACACAGGAATCCTGCACGGGCCTTTTCCATGGACACTGAGGGGCAGCTGGAAGATCTCTGGAGAGAAGCACAGATCTGTGCTGCCAAGAGGAAGAGAAGGCACCCTCTTGGGACTGCAAAAGGAAGGCAGTGAGCTCCAGGAGCAGCACTGGCAGGGAAACCAATGGAAGTCAAAGTAAAGGAAATATAGATTTATTTATATATAATATATGTTTTTGGTAAAGCCCTCCTGAAAAAGAGACTTCTGGCAAAGGAAATTTGATGAAACAGGACCCTGAGCATTCTTGGGGACACAGTTTCTCAGTTTTGGGCATCAAGCCAAGGCAAAATTCTGTTGCAAGGGGCAGGTCTTGGGTGAATTTCACAGGTCAGAGAGGTATTCCCAGCTCCAAAGAGTCTAAATAGGCAAGAGAGGACTGGACAGATCTAAGAGCAAAAAAAGACAGGAAGATAAAATTAAGGATGTAATTACATACTTGGTGACAGTATAAAAAACAAAACCTTCCTCTTGTGTGCTCTCTTTCAGCATTTTTTTTGCTTGGTCGTGGCAGTTTTTCTCTCCAATGACTCCATTTTTTTCCAAGAAAATTAAGGCAGAAGACTAAACATTTTAGGGAATATGAGCAGAGATTCCTGACAAGTTCAGGATGTAATTAATTTCACTGCAGTTTTGCCCTTTTAATGAATTTACAGCTGTTAAAATACTCAGTTTGTCTGAAGCACACACATTTCCCAACTAAGCAGATTATCTAATACCTGGTAGTGTAATAAAATAATACTAATTAAACCCAGAGTATATTCACAGTGTAATTCCAGATCCTCCACTAATCGCTTTGGAGGAAGCTGTGTCACTTATTCCTGACTCACTCTAACACAATGCTCAAAGGTTAGAGGGAGTTTCCATCCTCTGTTTCCCCTGAACTGAATTAGATAAGAGCTTTTAATCAAAACTGGCATTTTTAGCCAGTAAGAAGTGACACCTGGGGTATCAGTACAATAATATCTGGCTGTGTATTTATGATATACCATGCTTCTGCTTTGTGATTGCTGATTTACATATTTTGAAAGACATCTGAATATTCAGTAGAAATCACCAAACACTTTTACTTCATTTCTCCTTCAAAATTTTACTACAGAGTGAGTCACTTCTTTTGTGAGCCTGCAAGTATCTTCAACCTACTCATTATTTCCTGAATATGGATTATTAAAATTATATTTGGAAAATATTATCAGTAAAAGTAATATGTAAAATCATATACTAAGGTATGATCAACATGAGCATGTCATTCTTGATTATCAAAATATTCAATTAAAAATCATTTGGGAAAATCCTGAGTTAACTGAATTCTTTCATCATTGTATGATGGCAATATTTGTGTCTAGAATTGTTCTGGGAACTTTAAAATGTCCAACTGATGTAAAGACTTTAAGGCTTTTATTCCAAACCTTAATAAGAAATGAGTTACATATTTTCCATGAGAATGGAACTGTTAAAATAGATATTTCAAGGTAATTAAATTGATAATCTCTGTATTGATTCATGTCTTACCATGTTTTTAATCTATTGATGGCCCATGTCCTCTGCAATTTCAGGGAGAGGAGTTAGAGAGGGAAGTCAGGGAAACTCTTATGGAAAGGGAACTTCACTTCAGCAAAATAAGTTTGGTTATGCTTGTTTTAAAAAATACTCTTTTCCTAAAAAATAAAAACATTTTCCTAAAGAAATAGTCCAAAGAAAATGGACAGTGCAACAGTGCATGTTAAGGAAAAAAAAAAGTCTCCATGTCTCATAGGAGCAGCTCTAAAAATGGGTAAGAGAGTAAGAGAGTAACTAAGGCCATTATCCCAATTATTTGAGATACTACAGCATATGTTGCAGTTCCAGTAATTACAATCTAAAGAGTGCTGGAATGCACTGCAGAATTATTATTTAATGCACTATATTTACTTTTAATTACTATGTAGCTGGCTAGCCTTGAAATAGTAAAATATTTTAAGATCTTGCAGGGCTATTTGCTCCAATGCTTAAGTCATTTCCATCATGATTTTTCATTTACTCTTCCTAATTTTTTATGCACAAGAATATTTCATGAAGCATTTAAAGTTTGTGTTCGCTTTCTCCCTCCCTACATCTGTTTTTTTTCAGTAAAATACTCTTTAGCCTGTGAGAACTAAGGCTCAGAGGGTGATTATCTGAACTGCCAGAAAAACAGAGGTCAAAATGTGCAATTTTTAATTCAGAATAAATTCACCAGACACTGGGACTATGATATTTTCTTCTCAAACACTTTTGTCCTTCCTTTTGTTTATTCAAGCAGCATCAAGGACTCTCAACACCAACTGGCATTTCATATTTTTAACTTAATTCAGCTTTACTGCTTCCCCATCCATTGTTCCCTGACAGGGAAAATATACAACTTGCTGTTATAAATACTTTATGATGACCCTGTCTCCCAAACTCTTCATTCTAATCACAGTCCTGCCACATACCATCCGTGTCACTTTGGATATATCGAAAACCATAAAAGTTACCCCTCTCTCTCTGTTCTCTCTGAGTCATTTTTCAGAGGGCCATAAAAACGAAGCCAGGGTGAATTCAGGCAGAATTTCAGAGCACCAACAATTGCTTTTTTCCCTTCCTTGTGAGAGAAGTGCAGTGATGGCTTCAAATTTCTGATTGAAAAATAAGCAGCTTCTGTGTCCACCTTGTAAATTTATTTAAGGCTACAATTTCACTGGCTTTAGTTTTCTGCTCCCTTTTCTCCTCAAACAAATGGAAAAGGCAGGAAAGGGAGATGTGTTTCCTCACAGGGCTTGGGATGGAGCTGAGGAAACTCCCTGAGGATGTACAGCTGTGAGGATGGTTTGAGGGAACAGGTAAGAGTTGGAGTCACTCCCTCTCTAAATAAAGCTCAAAAACCCAACAGCAGCAAGAAGAAAGGATGAGTCAGCACAGCAGTGGGGCTCAGGAGATGTTATCACTGTTCCTGGAAGTGCTAAAAAAGCATGTGACACTTGGGGGCATGGGATAGTGGTGGGCTTGGCATTGCTGGGAATTATTGGTCCTGGTGATTTTAGAGAGCTTTTCCAACCTTACTGATTTCATGACTAAAGTACCTCTTGATACCAAAGCAGGGGTTCAGTGATGGGGGAAAAGGAAATGAAAATTAACCTCCTTGGAAAAAGATTTTCCCAACCATATCCGTTGGTCAACAGGTTAAACTCCCGTAATTGCTGCTGTGAATGACCTTTCAAATAATTTATGAAGGAAAAATTACAGAGGGCTTTTTCCAAGCTGAATATGTTATATTTGTTCTTTATTCTCTCTCCTGGTTTCAAACACCCTGTCTGGAGTTGTGAAAGGAGTTCAGGATCTTGAGGAGCAGAACAAAAGAGCAAAGAAGGACTAAAAACCTGAGTTTCAGGAGATCAGACTTTGACCTATTCAAAAATGGGATAAGGCCCTTGAAGGAGGAAGGGCCCAAGAAAGATGTTTGATATTCAAGGATCAGCTCCTGCAAGCTTAGGAGTGCTCCATCCCTGCAAATAAGTAGTCCACATGCATGGACGAGGTTGGAAATCAGGATAGATAATTTCAGCCACCCTTAAAAGTCATCTTTATGAATTCTGCTCCTCCTTGAGGCAAAGAATTTCCTTGCCTGGCTCTTTTAACCTGGGGTACAGACCAGTCACTGCATATCAGTCACTCCAACAATCTCAGCCAGATTAATCTGTGCAGAGAAAATAAATATTCATTATTCTTTTGCAGGCTACTGTTAAATTGTCATTTATCTTGTAATCGTGTGTCCTCAGCTTGGTTACAGGGCATCTTTAAGAGTTTGGATCTTTTTCTGCTGCAAAATTTCCATAATTCGCTGTTGAGCAGTAAAAACAAATACAAAATTCAGTGAAAACAAACCCAGTGCAAACGTACCTTTATCAATTAAAACCAAACTCTTAAGAAAGGTTTAAAAAAAGTTATGAAACTGAGGTAGTGTTTTGTTTACTGCCACTAGAACTTACAGGTGATAAGGGATAATATTTGCATCCAAATACATGGCAGAGATTTAACTTCCCTAAAGAAATGAGAAAGCTCTGACCTTGTAGTCCAGTTACCAGGACTTGTTTCTCTCTTTGAAAATTTCTAAACTGGCATGCCAACCCTTCTAAAAAGACTCATGCCAGTGATCTATCTCTACTCATTCAGAATTGCAGTACAATATTAAATTTTTAATTTTTTTCACTAAGTACCTTCAGAATCAGCACAGTCATAAATGACCAAAAAACTTAAATCTGGGTAATGATATTTTAGGACTAAGTTGCTTTTTTAAAATGTCACCTGGGGGAAGATTTTTCTAGTTAATGTTCAAGTAAACATTTGCATGCATTTACCATCTCATTTGACTTTCCCAGTCATTTGCCTTTACAGTTAAAGTATATTTCCTTGGGCTATTTAGGTGCAATGATTTTGATTTATATTCTGACATCTCCAACAATATGGCTCCTGTCCACCTTTCCCTGTGGTGTTTCTTACTCTGCCTCTTGCTGAAGTAAAACTGTGACTCACTGGGTGAGTTCTGCCAAAACTTTCTCCCTGCAGGAGGGACACAAAGACAAGGACACAGAGCCCTGCTCTGGTGCTTAACCTTGGCTCAGGCCACTGAGAAAATTGCTGAGCTGAGAGCCCGAGCTGGGAAACCTGCAGGAAGAGGAGAGAGGTGAAATTGCAGGGAGAGGTCACACAGTGAGGCGAGGAATGGTGGTAGCTGAAGGATTCAAGAGGGAATTCACCTAAATGAAGAGGGATTAAGTGGTTATTGGGGAAAAACCAGCGCACCAGTGGGGGCCAGGAGCTGCCAGATGCTCAGTTCAGGTTCTTGAGGCTGTCCAGGGTTTTGCTGGAGGATGGCAACACCAGGACCTGGGGAGTGAAGAGCCTCAGAGTTCTTGGCCTGTCTTTTGTGTGTCAGACAATAAATAATGGGTGTATTTTGAAGCCCCGCATGTCCTGCTGGCAGAGTTTCTGTTCCCTGATGATTGTGCCCAAACTGGGAACCCAACAGAGGGGTGGGTTTTACATTTTCACCAGCTGAAATCTGAATCATGGAATCACATAATATCCAGAGTGGGATGGGACCCCAAGGATCATCCAGTCCAACCCCTGTCCCTGCACAGACACCCCAACAACCCCACCCTGTCCAGCCCTGGGAGCATTGTCCAAACACTCCTGGAGCTCTGGCAGCCTTGGGGCCGTGTCCATTCCCTGGGGAGCCTGGGCAGTGCCCAGCACCCTCTGGGGAAGAACCTTTCCCTGAGATCCAGCCTGGCCCTGCCCTGGCACAGCTCCAGCCATTCCAGCTCAGAGCTGTCCCTTGGGAGGAGCTGTAGGAGAACCATTCATCAAGACGAACATTGCCTGGGTTAAAGGCTAAATAACACTGAACTACTTCTGTCCTGGCAAAGATGCATATGTTGGATCAAGAATATGTGGACTGAATGTCCACAATTGAGACCTTTCTCCCCATCTACTTGTTTTAGCTGCATTCCCAGTGAAAATAAGAACCTTTCTCCTCCAAACTAAACCATGTTGAGAACATAGTAATTAGTTTATCCCAATGGAGAAACCAGGAGGTGCTTTTTTCTCAGCCTTTAACAGGAATAGGTTCTTGAGGCAGTCCTACAAATTTTTCACCAAAGCTCTCCTGAATAGAATTTCCAGGGAGAACTAAGTGCTGAGCAGGTCCTGCCCTCAGCTGAGCTGACCAGGCAGGGGGTTGGAAACTACTGTGTAGGGCATGGGAAACTGCTGGATGTGGAAAAGAAGTGGGACAAGGCAACAAAAATGTCCAGCAGAACTCTGGAAGGTGCTTGGATCTTCACAGCCATGTAAGGGTCAGTTGCAATCTTCAGAGGTAACTGAAAGGATATTTTGGCCAGTGAAATTTTACAGGGCCAACAGCACCCTGAGGGCCACACCAGCGACACCCCTTGAGGTCATGATTATCTTGGCATTGGTACTGGAAATGCCAAATTTCTGTACAGACATAGCAAAATGGGAAGCAAAGAGAAAAAATATGAAATTTGGGGATTTCCATCACCTTGCCCTGAAAGATTTTCATAATATTCTGGAAAGTATTTTGACCACTTACAGAGAGAGAAAAACAGAAGAGGGAGAGAAATGCCTTTTTTCCATTCTTTTTGTCTTTTCTGTTCTGTTTTTTGTTGTTGCTGTTATTTGGGGTTTTTTTTTTGGTTGTTATTTCATTTGTTTTGGGTTTTTTTCTTTTCCTCATTAGAGGAAAAACCAAAAGCATTGGTTTGGTGCTGAATATTTGCAACTATTTTTTTATTCTTTATTGAAAAACTTAAATAAGTTAGAACATATTTTTTTAATAAATCTGACCTAGCTGTCCTATTCCTTATCTATGAAACCATTCCACTCTCACTCCAAGAGAACTCCTCATGTTTTCTCTTAGTGTCTTGTGTCTTGTCTGGGCTTGATGCTATAAACAAGCAAAAGAAACTTTTTGGTGTGTCTACATTCACAAAAAAACTCTCCAACTTCTTATTTTGCAGAGAAAATAATCTCTTTGATCCAAACCACCAGGTTTTATTTTACCAGGAGGAAAGGTCATTCATCAAGTACCAAATTACTCTTTCAGACTAAGTTCTGCTTCCTCCTGGGGAAACATCCTCAAGTTGCACCAAGGGAGGTTCTGGCTGGATATCAGGAAAATTTTTTTCATTGAAGGAGTGGTTGAACACTGGAACAGGGTGCCCAGGACAGTGGTAAAGTCACCATCCCTGGAGGAGTCCAAAAAACCAATGGATGTGACACTTTATGAATTTACTGGGCTCAGAGGGACTTGTCAAAGGTTGAACTTGGTATTTTTGGATATTTTCTCCTTAATCTTAATGATTCTATGATTCTACATTTTCCCAGTTTGAACCCCTGAATGATTGCTGATGGTTTGACTGTGCTGACTGAGAACTCAACACTGCACATCCCACCACTCTACCAATCCACTACAATCCCTGGAATGTCTGGGAAGGAGAGGATGAAGGGAAAAGTTGGGATGATTTGTCTAGACTTCCAAAAAGTCTGCAGCAAAGTCCTCCCCAGAAGGAGACTGTGGAAACGAAGTAGTGCTGAGGTGGGAGGTGAAGGTTTGCCTGGATTAGAAACCAGCTGAAAGAGGTGGAAAACAAAGAGCAGAAATAAACGGTCGATTTTCAGGCTGGTGAAAGGTTAACACTGAGGTTCTGCAAGTCTTGGAGACACTTCAAGGACAACACTTACTGAACATGTAATTTCCCAACAAGCTGAAATAAGCAGGAGAGATCCTAATATAGATGGCATTTGGTGAGTAGCCTTTTCCATACAGACTTGGACGTCCAGGTCGAGACCTCAATTTCCCTCCTCTCAGCTCCAAGGCTGGTAGGCAACAGACATATCATTTCAGGCTCCCAAGTGATCTATTGAGATTGGAGCTTTTGGGAATACTTGAGGAAGGAGCAAAAACACAGTGAGTTTCCAGCCTCTTGAGCAGCAAACTTTAAATGAAGTCCAGAGGGGCTCTCATTTTTTATTACTCAGAATTCATTCAGTTGTACTCACAGTGTATGACCCTTGAGTAAGCAAGCCCTGTGCAGTTAATACAAAAGGACTTCTGAAAGAGGGACAAATGAGAAAAAGCACCTGGAAAACACAATTTCTCTCAGGCGCGCACTTTAGAGAACGACCAAAGAATAGACTTGTACATGCATTTTCTTTTTGCTAAATTAAAAATATCAATATCTCTCTTCCCCACTGAAAAAAAAAAATCTTCATTCTTTGCAATACGTGATACAAGAGCTAATTTATGATGATTGCTTAGTCCAGTGCAACCACATTGGGATCAGAGCAAACGAAAGCACAAGTAATGAATAAAGTTATTTTTCTCTGATGCACTCAGTGACAAGACTGTGGATAAGATTTTTGTTGCAGAACAGGGTGTATAACTGCTGGAAGTGTTGAACAGAAAGGGAGCCTCTTTCAGCTGCATATTTTTCAGTATGGAAACAGGGCTCTCTGTTTGCATCCTTTTCAAGCAGTTTCAGGGTGAAATATTGTCTATGAATACATTCATAGATGCTCTTGGAAAGAGGAATCGCTAGAGAATAAATGAGCTGCCAAGATTGTATCATGACAGTTCTCTGGAGAAATATTTTAGCCCAGAAACTGATTCCTGTAACAGGACTCAAAGAACACTCCATCTCATGGAAAACTCTGGTTGTCACAGGCTACCTGTGGAATAATGGAGCACCTGAGCCAGAGAAGGTCAATTACCTGTGTCCTATCTGGGGGCGTGCAAGTGTGAGACAAAAATGGGCCAAACTTCAAGGTTAATGTGTTTCACATCTCCTTATTATGGAAAGAAGGAGAAAACACAATTCCAGTGCAGATGGCATGGCTGATACCCCTCTGTCTGTACGAGTTTTGTTGAACAAGGGTCAGTTTTAGAATCTCATTTTTCTCTCCCTGAGAAGGAGAGCTTTTATACTTCATTTTAGGATAAAGTGGGAATGTAACTCATTTTTGTACAACTCCCAGGCTCAACAGGATCAGAGAAGACAAGCAAGTCAAAGCATGCCTGAACATCACTGTGCACTAATCTTACCCTGACCAAATTGAATAGAAAAGTAAAAGAGTTCTCTGAAAAATCATTAATTATCAGTCTGGGAAAAGGGGAATATATTACTCAATTGTATTTGTATGACAACTTGTTTACTCCTAAACATTTTGAACATCTAGCCTCAACATTGCTAATCATTGTAAAAAGTCTTAATTTATTAAAATATGAAATTGGAAAGCTGAGACATTTGGGGTTAGAGCTTCCCCTGAGGTGGAGTATTAAGCTGACACACAGCAGATGAGGATTTGGATGCTGACAAAGGCAGGGCATTGCCAGCACCAAAAAAAAAAAAAAAGAAAAGAAAGAAAAAAAAGGGCTTTTTCTCTTACAGTACTTAAAAATCTAGATTACTTCTATTCCTTATTCCCATGGGTTGAGAATTAGCCACTTTTTTTTTTTTTTAGATAAGAGAAGGGAATTTTGACAATTTTTAAAGAGTACAAAAGATTTGGCTCTGGCAGATCCTCCCCCATATCCTTGCAGGATGGAGCTGTGAAAGCAGGGTATTTTCCAATTTAATGGAAGAATCAAACTAAAAAGAGTGGCACCTTTTAAAAACCTGGTTTTGAATACGATACTTCAGCAGCACTCTGAGGAAGAGAAATGGGTGTAGAGATGCATTGATTTTTAGTGTAAAAATACTGCTGAATCCTGGCCAGGTTGTGTTGTACAGAGAGACCTGCCCTGTGTGCTTATACCACATCTCACTAATTGTATTACATTTCATTAATCTCTTGCTTTCATTCAGAATACAAACAACACAAGATTTTAATGTACGGTGTTTGTCTTATTTGTTTAATAATTTTTTTTGTCATTTCTCAAGAATAAGTATGTCATGACTTTTGTTTCTGAGATAGATAAATTAGCCTGTTTTTTTCCTATAGTTTTCCTTTTATTTTTCTAATTAACATTGGAGAAGAAATACACCTGAGGTAAATATAATTCTGCTATAGTCCTGATACTAGTAAAGGATTTCATTGCTTCCAAACTCATTAAGTTAGTGGTTATTAAAGTATGCAGGCTGCTCATTGTGTCATGGAAAGTAACATTCCTATTTTATTGCCAGTTTCATTTCCATGGTTAGCACACTGCAGCCCTAATTACATTTGATACAGGGATACATAGTTCTGTCCTAGCCTGCATTTTCATCTGACTCTGCTTGATACTTATTATTTTCAGCTTATTATAAACTATGTCACCAATAAGAGAAGTCACAGCAGCTTGAAGTGATAGATGATTCTAGAATCAGACTCCATGAGTGGGGTTTGTACTTCCCTGGATTTTTGATTGTCACAGATGAATTTCTTCTGCTTTGAATTAGAAAGTCCCATATTGTGAAAGTATCTTTTGAGCATCTGAGCAATACGTGAAAAACATGCAAAACCCAACCAAGCAAAAACTTTCAAAGATATTGTGTTTTGCCTGAAAAGCTTTGGAATTGTTGGCAATTCATACAGCTCCATTTTCTAAAGTATTCTGTGTGTTTGCTTTTCTTGTATTTTCATATTCTGATAAATGTGGGTTTAGCTGCGCATGCCAAGGCAAACATCAGAAAAAGGAATGATCCTGATTAAAATCAAGCATATTCATGCAACTGAAGCCCTGACTTAGGTGCTTAGTAGTCATTAAATATTTCCACTGAACAACGGGTCTTGTTTCACTCCCAGCACAACAACAAAAACAGGATTGGACCCAAGTGAACAAAGGAGTGATGGAAGATAAATAAGGCACTTAATGGTGTTTATAGAATCATGGAAAGGTTTGGGTTGGAAGGGACATTGTGCCCATCCAGTGCCACCTTCTGCCATGGGCAGGGACACCTTCCACTATCCCAGGTTGCTCCAAGCCCCATCCAGCCTGACCTTGGACGCTGCCAGAGATCCAGGGGCAGCCACAGCTTCTCTGGGCACCCTGTGCCAGGGCCTGCCCACCCTCACAGAAACAATTTTCTCCTGCCACCTAATTGAAATCTCCCCTCTCTTCGTTTGAAACTGTTCCCCCTTGTCCTAGTCTGTAAGAAGCTTCCCTTCATCTGCTTTACATGAGTTCCCTTCAAGCACTGAAAGGCCACAATGGGGTTAGCGAGCTCACAGACACTGAGGGCTTTCAGTTTTCATAATTTTTACAGCAGAGCTGTTTTCCCCAGATTTTTGTGGGACTTGGCCATCCCTATACGCTCTCGAGGACCTATGAATGTGACATCCCACAGACACATGGCAGCAATCAGGAAGGTCCATCTGGACTCCCTCCCAAATTCAGTATTTCTAAAGTTGCCCAGTGTGTGTATCCATGGCAGGTGCACATGAGACAAACCCAGTGAGTCTGATCTAATCCTTCTGGAAACTGAAAGAAACACTCAAATTATTGTTGAGGAATGATCCGTCTATGACATAGTTCAATTGACTCAAGCAAAACTAATAAAAACAATATTGCTATCAGTGACAAAAGGTTTTTCTGCTCAAATGGTCACAAAGGGTGGGCTATGGCTTTTGTAAGTTTCACACTGACTTCAGATGACTTTTTAAGTGTGGAATGGAAGGGAGCCTACAAGAAAGCTGGAAAAGGAATTTTTATAGGGGCTTGGAGGGACAGGACAAAGGGCAATGGCTTCAGACTAGAAGAGAGTAGGGATAGACTGGATATTGGGAAGGAATTGTTCCCCATGAGGGTGGGGAGGCCCTGGCACAGGGTGCCCAGAGAATCTGTGCCTGCCTCTGGATCCCTGGAAGTGCCCAAGGCCAGGTTGGATGGGGCTTGGAGCAACCTGGGATAGTGGAAGGTGTCCCTGCCCATGGCAGGGGGTGGCACTGGATGGGCTTTAAGGTCCCTTTCAATCCCAACCATTATGTGGTTTTATGATTTTCTTCATCTGATGAATAGAAATGATCAGTGCAGATTAAATTTACACATTTCAACACAGCCTTACACACACAACCATTGCAAGTGAATATTCATCAGCAGCACTTCATCCAACTCCAATCACAACTCGTTTCAGACTCCAAGGAACAGGTGATTTTTGCCTTTGTTATGAAGAAAGAGCAATCACATTAGAGAGGTTTCTCATTCTCCCAGTAATGAGCTTGAGATGACATTTCGGGAAGTGTTTTGTGTCTCACATAACAAGGCTGTTTGTACATTTTCTAATGGAAGCTGTACAAAGGTATACAGCACAAGGAGCTACTGCTTGATATTTTTTTTTCTATAAGCTGAGAGTGAGTTAAATGTAAAATTACAGTAATTGTGAGCTGTTTTAGTATTGCCTATTATGTACTAGGCTTCATTTCAGTTATGGCTTTCCCCTAACTGCAAGGGAATTCTGAAGCTGTCACACTACACTGTTCTAAAAAGGCAGAGTGTTTAGGAATTGCTGAGTTTAACAGCCAAAATTTCAGTAGAAATAGTCTCCAGGAGCAAATATGTATATGGACATTATTTGCTGTTTATATTTGGGGAAATTAAGGTGTAGGAGAACAAGAAGGGCAAAGCAGAGCAGGAGACAGGGCCAATGTGGTGCTTCATCCTTCCCTCCTGGTGAAAGGAAGCAGTATTCACAATGTTCATTAAAGCTGAAGGAAAATTTTTAAAGGGAAAGAACTGTAAGAGTAATCTTCAAAAAATGTTTTAATACTCATGGGCTGAACTGAAATAAAAACCCAAGAGAAAGAGAACCCCAAATCCCATTTATATCTTCAGGATGATAAAAGTTTTGAGTAGCCAGTGTGAGTCTGCTGGGGAATTCAGACATGGTGATACTGCCTAAGACAAGATCTAACTATTACTATTTTGTGTATTCATTTCTAAACTTAAGAAAAAATATGTATATTTGTGAAAAAGACATACATGGTCACACAGCAATATGGAAATTATCTGTACAGGTCTCTGGTAAAATTGTGTAATGCATTTACTTCATTTAAGTCATACCTTAAGGGAACATGAGCTGCTGAATCTATTGATTATATCTTAGAAGGGCAATGATTTACAATTTCATCAAGGACACTGCCATAATCAGTAGGAGGACACTGGTGAAATGTATGGATGACAAAGAAGAGACCACTTGGGCAGAGGAGGCAAAAGAGTCAGGAGTGATGCTGAGCCTGGGAAGAAGGGAGGGTGGGAGGACGGGGATTTTAGTTTTGTTGTATTTCATACTCTCCTCCTCTGTTATAATTAATTGGCAATAAATTAAATTACTTCCCCCAAGTCAAGACTTCTGCTTGTGACATTAATAGGTGAGACATCTCCCTGTCCTCATCTTGACCCAGGAGAGATTTTCACCATATTTCCTCTCCTGTTGATGAAGGAGTGATAAAGAGGCATCTGGTGACCAGCCAGGGGCAGTCTACCACATTGCCATCAGTAAGAGCTGTGATAATATTTGCAAGTGAGAGAAAGCAACTCAGAACCTCCATTTAAGACACATAAATCCACTCTTTATCTCTTTATAGCTCATTTATATCAAAGTCTGATCAGTGCAGGGTAGTTCCCGAGGAAAAGCTCTAAAGGCCTCTCACTGGGTTGATATATGCATATATTTTATGCAATGCATAAAAATTCAACAGATAAACGCATCTTGTGAATTTTTGAGTTTTTCTTTTACTGGAAAACAGGAAAGAGTTCTTTAACTGTGTTAATTCAACTGTTCTTAGGCCTTTATTGATTCACTTATTGCTATAGCACTCTAATTAGTATGATTGATGTTGACATCTGCTACAATTAAATGATTTTGATTTATTAGGACTGTGGAAAAATATGATTTTACAGTTTCTTTCTGACTCTAAATGTGCAGGGTTTTTGTTGTTTTGGTTTTTGTTGTTGCTGTGTTGTTAGGTTTTTGTTTTGGTTTGGTTTTTTTGGGTTTTTTTTGCAAGGGACCCTTTTAAGGACCTTAAAGGTTTACTCCAGGACTGGAAGAATGCTCTGGGGTTATTAATTCAGGAAAAGTTCCATCAGGAGTACACAGGAATGTTTACTGACTTGCTGAGGATGGTTAAAAAGAGCTGAAGAATAGAGGGAGGGGGTGTCCAAATCAGGGAGCCACAAGTTCCCTTTCCCCTAAAGGCCACAATGATTTCTTTGTTGAAACATCAGAGTGTGTTTATCTCAGCACAACCACAGATTCTGTTCATTTAATGAAGTTAAATATCATAAAAAGAGATGGAAACTTTGAATTGAGGAGGAGACAGGACCTTTCTCCCCCATCTACCCCAAAAACCCCAAGCAAACCGACACCCCAGAGGTTTAACTTCTGAACTCTGATGTGAAGAACATCATGATACAGGAATGATCTCCTTCCACCTGGGAAGAGTAAATAGGAAGAAAAAATGATCCTGTGATTTTGGGATGTCTTAAAGAAGTTAATGGTTTAAAATATCTGAGTACAAGAGAGTGAAGCCTTTGGGGAGTTGGACAGCTTAAAGGACAGACTTACACACTGAACACAGAATCAGAAGTTGTAATAAGAAGGAAGCTTGTGAAGATGATAGAAAATGTCACAAATATCACTCAGGGATTTAACTGTAAACCTAAAGTATTGTTTTAGTTCTGCCAGAAAGCAGCTTAGGATGTTCCCAGGTCAATAAGCCATATAATAAATACTCAGTCTTTGTTTCTTTATTGTATCATCCCACCAGCCCCACCTGACTGTGATATCTTTTGCAGTGTGTAATTAAATGTTTCAGCCTTTTGTTGTGGTTGGTGTGATTGGTGTTTTAATCATATTTCTTTCCTCCTGTTATTATAAGCTCCACTCCTTTGCCACATTACCTCCACTATTTATTCCACAGAAATTCTAACTACATCTTTAGAAAAATAAGATTCAGTCCTTGATTGCTTGAGTCTGGGAAGAATAAAACCCATGTTACTGGGGAAGTAGCCTTACATAATGCCTTTACTGACTGCCATGGAAAAATTCAGTTGTCTGAAATGAGTGTGAGGAATCCCCTAGGAAGAGAACAGGAATGGGATTTCTGTAATAGTTGGCAACAAAGCATTCTCCTTGAGAAACCATAACAGAGAATGTAAAAACACCAGGAGAGAGATGTCTTGTTGTAGTGCAGCATGCAGGGAAAGAAGGATCTACAATTTGAAGGAAAAAATTGTATAGGTGGACAGAGAGGCATCTCGAGCTGTAAAATCTTGGGATTTCAGGAGTAGCTCTTAGCTGGAGTCGAACAACCTGTCAGTTGGTCCAAGGCTAGGAGATATTTCAGGAGGTGTTGAAGGGAAGCAGAAATTGATAATCATGACTTGCTCAAGAGTCGATGAGGTTATCACAGTGCCCTGGGGTGTTTAACGTGGTGTTTGAGATGTGGGCACAGGGGAGGACCTGTGACATGACCAGGCCATCACCTCTCCCATTGCACCCCAAACTGGCTCTGGACTCTCATGTCAAAATATTTTGCACTTTTGCTTTGTTTTTCTATTTAATCACCTTTATTATGATTATGCCTTTACTTTAGTCTTTTTCTTACGAACATGTCAAAGAAAATTGCTATGGGGCAGATTTGCCCTTTTTTACCCTTCTTATGATCTTTCTATTGTTTCATTGCTGTCTTGAAGTAGTAAAATACCTCTTTATATATATGCAATATATGTATACCCACTAAAAACTTGAATAAATGTGGCTACATCTATTTATGTTTTCAACATTGTCAGTGAGTGGGTTCTTTTGAAGTTACCTGAAGTTAGAAAAATGAGCTCCACTAAGGCAGCAGGCTCATTACTGGAACAGAGCTCCATCATTATCAAGTCACACTCCAGGTGCTCATTCCCACTCCAATCCTGTGACAAATTAGTGATTCTAAAGAGTGCTCCTATGGCAACTGCTGTGCTGGCACATCCTGGCTCCTGTGGCTGTGGCAATGCCATATCCAGGGGTTAGCAATTCCCTTGTTTTCCCATAAGTAATAAGGAGAAGAGAATGCTGCATTTCCAGTAGAAGTTTATTGAGCAAGGAGGACATTAGGAGATACTTCTATTTAAATTAGGAGAGTTAAAAAGGCGCTTTCTACTTAGATACAAATTTCCCCCCAAGGACCCTGAAATGGGCTTACCTAAATTACAGGCTACTCCCTGGCTGCTCTTGACCTTAAAATAGATGCAAAGAAAAGAGAATAAATGTTCCCTTTATGTCTGTTATAAAAAACCCTAATTTGAGTCCATAGAACACGCACCTATTTTATTATTATTATATTATAATTTGAAGACTTTGACTATTGGTGTGAACTGGATATGACAGGGTTTACCCGCTCCAGTCCTTTCAGGGTCTGCCACCAAACCCTTGAACTCACTGTGACTCTGATGGCACAAATAAAGATAAAACTATGAGTGTTTAATACATTCTTTAACACAAAGATGAAAACTCACAAAGGAAAGTAAAAAAAAAAGCGTCACCAGAAATGAGAGCACTAATAGGGATGTGTTTAGGGAAAAGACTGAGGGAAAAAAAATGAAAAAGAAGACTAAAAAAACCCAAATTGATTGCTTATGCCTTGAATTAATCAGTTCTGACTTCTAATATCCTGCCTGCTTAATAAACCTTAAGTAGGAAGGTAGCAATGCACTCTCCTTATTACATATGGGAAATCAATGGGATTGCCAACCCCACTAAATGTTATTAGCAGAACACCCGAGTCAGGGAGCTGCCACTTTAGCAGTTGCCACATGAGCACTGCTCAGAAATTAGTGCTTATCTGCCTCAGATCTCAGGCTCTGGAAATGAGCTCTGGGGAAACCATGGGATAAGGACAGAATTTCTTCCTATTATTGTGTTTGCATAAACTGCAGAAATAACAAAGTTTTGGGAGGGGGGGTTTCTTTTAATTCCTTTTTCTCCCTTTTCCTTTTCCTCTCTTCTTGTTAAACTGGAAACTCTGGTCTCACCTTGGATATTTTACTGCCTACTGTGGGATTTTTGATACTTGGGAAGATAATCCCACCCTCAAACCCTTTCAGTTCTAATGGATCTACATGCTCCTACTTCTCAGGTACCCAGTTTTTTGCAAAAGCGGCTTTAAGACCATCAGGATAAGAGAACTGATGATATTAATAACTCCTTTAACTTTCTTTAACAGTCACTTTAACAGATGTAAAAGAGGGCACAAGGTCAAGGATATTTCATAATTTTAGAAGATACTTGAGGATCTGATGATGCCTAATCTTCACCTGGAGGAACATGGTGGTCTCCATTCAACACTTCTGCTTTAAACACCCATCACAGACGCCTTGGTTTAACTTCACCATTATCCTGATGCATGTTATCGTGTCAGGCTTGTAGGATTATTAATATTTAATAAATTCACAGATCAATCTGCCTTTTTCCTATCCAATTTATAAATTATTCACAGGTTCATCTATTTTCTTCCTCTGTTGTTGGCATAATCATTGGTGAAAAATATATCTTGTTCACCAGATCTATTTTATTGTTGCTCTAAAATACATATATTTAAGAAAAGAATTTGGAGTGCATCCAATATGCCCATAAATAATTGTTTAATGCAGTGTTCTGGAGCACTTTGCTGTCTTAAAAACTCTAAAACTAAATAGACTATTTAAAAAATAAGAGAGAAAATTGTAAAGAGAACATATCAAAAGTAAAAATCAATGAACTCTGATGGTAAAACTTTGCAGGCAGTTGCACCCACAAAGGAGAAAGAGATTAAGGAAGGCATAATTAATATCCATTTGCTTTATCTCCAAGTCCTCTGACAAACCAAATTAGGTGAGACAGGTGGGTTCACTGCTCTTCTTTTAGGGATGAGGTGAAGCTGCAGGCTCAAGGCATCCTGGCTCAGGAAGAGAAGGGACTATGGAAACATCTCTTCTGCAATCTTCCCCATATTCTGAAACTTCTCTGCACCTGAGCATCTTTCAGGACAGGAAAATGACTATTTGTTTTCCGAGGCCATGAGGTATTAAAGGTAAAATCAACTTTTTCATCCCAATTAGGACTCAAATTCAGGTGAGATTTTCATCTTCCATTTAACACTAGAGCCCTTGTTATACTCTTTTAGAATTAAAATGTGTTAAGTGTGTGTTTTAATTAACACATGTTAAAAACTTGTGTCTACTTAATTTCCTTGCTTGAAATTAGGAGATATCTGTGTCTACATATTAATATAGTTATACAGATAGAAATATATATCTTCCATGCTTTCTGTGACTGAACGTTATGTCTGAATATAAATCCTTCAGACTAAATTCTGCTGTTTTAGCAGGTCAATCTATTTCTTCCTGAGATTCATCTCTTAGCCCCACTTCTGGTCCAATCTCCCTGGAAGTGACCCATAATTGAGTGCAGTGCACAGCCTGAATTAAGGACATGCAGATGAGGGCAGCACACCTAAATTAATTCCCTGACTTTGCATTTAGTCTCCTCTGCACTACCAATTATGAAAATGAAGGATAGGGCACTTGGAAAGAGAACTTTGCCAAGGTTGTGAGGCTGTGGATTTAAGAAGACCTTGCTGGTTGCCAGCGTTGGAGGGCATGCAGCCCCCAGAGTCAAGGCTGGGAGGAATCCTGGCACTACAGGAAATGGGGGTTAAATAGATAGAAATTTAGGCATTAACCATGTAGCTTTCTACCTCTTGGTGGCATCAGCAGAACAGAGCATTTCTCCTGGGAAAAGAAAAAGGACAAGGCCATCCAACAGGTAAAGGCATTGTCAGAGAGAGTCCAGAGGAGGCCACAAAGCTGCTGAGGGGGCTGGAACACCTCCTCCCTGGAGCCAGGCTGGGAGAGCTGGGAATGTCCAGTCTGGAGAAAGAGTCTGGTTGTATGGAGACCTCACAGCACCTTCCAGGGTCTGAAGGGGCTCCAGGATGTAGAAGTCACTGGGGCACCAAATGTAAAAGTGTTCAGTTCTCTTCCCCTGGATCAGTATTGACAAGCAGAGATATGGTTTTCACGTTTGGACTTAGGATGTTTATTTTACCTTATATATATTACATTTTTACAGGTAGTACATCTACACACTAACCTAACAAGCTACAAATGGCAACCTCAAGCTCTGTCCACAAGGCCTTTTAAGCATAAACTATCCAATTATCAAATACCAACTAACTTATTTTTACTTTTAACCCAATAACCAAACACCTGTGTTCCGCACTGCTTACTTTACTGTCCAATCACTCAATACCAGCAAAAACCATGAAGAAGTAGGAAGAAAGGCAAAGGCAAACCAACACTGAAGAACCTCCATCTTGGCACCTATTCACTACTATATCTCAAATTCTAAATGCCATATTTTTCACCCAGTGACTTAATATAATTCTGTCTAATTCACACATTCACATTCACGGCTTCTCCACTCAGTTTTAGAAGCCTTATCCACGGTCTTAAGTTAAACCCAGTGTTCTTTTGAGTGTCTGAGCCTGTCAGCACAGATAAAGGGACATTTTCTGTGCCTGGGATGCCAACACCAGGAAGGGAGGACAGGGACAATTCATCTGGAGGGAGCTTAAAGCCCATTCAGTGCCACTCCCTGCCATGGGCAGAGACACCTTCCACTAGCCCAGGCTGCTCCAAGCCCTGTCCAACCTGGCCTTGGACACTTCCAGGGGTGGGGCAACCACACATTTCCTGAGAAGTCTCTCAAATCTGTGGGAAAAGATGGAGCCACTGCAGCAGATAACAAGAATTTAGGACATTCTGTGCAAGCAACCACTAAACACTGCAGTTGTAATGTGAACACTGAAATACTGGGCTGTGTTTTCAGCTGGTAATCAGAAGTTCTGGGTTAATGTTCAATTGGTAAGTGATGATTCTGCATATTTTGTATAGATTTGCCTGACTTCAACAGTATCCTTTCTGTTGATTGTCTTCTCTGCACCCTCCAGAGATTGTCAGGAATAAATACCCTTTACTTTTTGAGATATAGTTTTGTTTGCAGCTGTTTTTATCAGCAGCTTGTTCATCCCACACCAAGGCACAGACATAACTCAGAACCTATGAATTTATGGCATTTTTTCCCACTCAGGTGCTGGCGTGACTGATGGCTCTGTGGAACTCTGGATTTGATCAATTATTTTCCTGCATGTAACAAATCATGTTGCAATCATATCTTGCAGCTGGAAGCTTCACAGAACAACACAAGTGGCTTTTTTAATGGAGAATTTAAATTACATGAGTCATTTTTAAATCACTTGATAAAAGACTAGACAGGAAGGGGGGTTGTAAGTGTTTGATATTGCTCCAGTGATCATTCTTATTGCTACAAATACAAACAATTTGGGATTTTTCCTCGCTTCTGTGCTCTGCTAAAAAGCACTCTGCCTTTCCAGAAAGCCTGAAAAATACAAATAGCTTGTGCAGATCAATATCAACTTGGGTTGTCCTCTAACATAACCTCCAGAAGAGGGGATTTTTTGGTGGCATAGGGAAATTTTGAACAAGAGAAGTAAATTATTAAAATATTTGTGCACATGATTTAAAAAAATTCCCCCCCAAACTATTTTGGAATGTTTTCCAGTTTCACTATTTGCAACACCAATACAGGTATTTAGTTTCAATATAAAGTGAGTTTAACTCTACTATTGCTGTTCAGCTGAATTTGTTATTTTAACTGGTAGGGTCATTTTAAACGTTTGAAATCCATACTTTGGTTGGTGCTTATGGATGAAGGGAAGGTGTCTGAATTTTAAGGATGCTTTTTAGAGATTCCATAAAGTTCTGTCCAGGAGCCAATTCCCCTGGGCAAATTTTGTTTCTTAAAGTTGTCTTTATTTTCTTATTTTCTTTTTCCCTCTTTCTCTTTGCTTTCATTGTTTACTCACTCACAAAGAAAGAAGTTAGCTAGAGCTGGTAGGACAACTTTGGCTGAAAAAATTTGAAATGTAGATAAAAGAATAAAATTAGCTCTTCTTAAGTGGTAAAAAGCAGAATACTTTTCCTTGCTCATCAAAAGTAATCCTATTTTGCATTTAAGAACATTTTACTTGTTTTTCTTGAGTGGACATTATTAAAAAATGGTTTTTCCCCATTTTTTGGGTTTGCTGCTGACCTGCAGAACCCTGATTCTGAAGATTTGCTCAGTCCTGGTTCTGGACATTCTCAGCTCATTTTGCCATGTCCTAGAGAATCTCCAGGGATATTAACCTTTATATATGTCTCACTCTTATTTTAATAAATATTGTATTGATCACTTAATAAAGAAATAAAGAGAATGAATTTGTACATTTGAAGAGCCAAGTTGAAAAGACTTTTCCTATCTCCTGTTTTGATGGCTATGTGACAATCTTCCACTTTGGTGAAGCCACGGAAAAGGCAGATGTTAGGAAGTATCAGAAAGAGTGTTTTCTCTAATCACTGGGAATTATTAGTGTTACACCAGGCACTATTTAAACCTTGTATTCAGCATTTCATACAGTTCTTGCTTTCAGGATTAATTCCAGCTAGAGTGGATGCAGAGAGAGGTCACAGGAATGTTAGGAACTGGGAAATGTAGGTGAGAGATGGTTTTGGCTTTTTTTATTTATTTTTTTTTTCCATCCAAGTAAACCAAAGTCTGAGAGGAGATGCAGTTGTTTTCCATAGATGCAATAATTAAAGGATGGTCACTGGAGAAGGAGAACAGTCTCCTGTGGAATAACAACAGTGGCACAAGGGCAAGAAATTTAAATTAACCATGATTATGTTTTAGTTCTGTGAAAACCCAGAAGGGTTCTAATAAGTTTAGTTAGCAAATTGTGAGTATTTAACAAAAGGGAGGGAAAGGGGCTTGTTCCAAGAGCAAATCTAGACACTGGATTGCATTTAATTAATTACTCTGCAGATATTTAGAGTAATGTAGTAATCATTATACCTAATAAATATTTTTAACACAGTTTCCTTTGTACTAGACATTCTTTGTACCACACTGAGAAAATTCTTCAACTGAGACAGGCCTCATTCACAGCAGAAAAAACAACACTGCAATTTCTGCAAGCAATTCTGTTATTTCATTGCTATTTCATTTGTCAGTATCTCTATGCACATTCAGGCACCCCTCTTAAAAATTTCCATTGTCACATGAAATACTAGTTTTATTTATGGCAGAAGTTTTGCATTAAACTTAGAACTACCTGAGAAGTCTTGTATTGCTTCCCCAGCCTGCCTAGATTTCTTCTTTGCCAGAATTAGAACGGCATTATCAGACCAAGGCATCGTTTTTCCCAGGCTATGTAATGATATAAATATCCAAGGATGATCCAGTGTAGGATACAGATTCCATGAAGAAATGTGTCAGAGGTTTACAGTGAAGGTATAATCCTGTCTGGTGTTGACTGAGTGATTTATGAGATGTGACAAATCTCCTCAGCTGCTGTTGTGCTCCGGATTTTGGGATGCAGATCCATGAATCCCTTGGATTTCAGTGTATATATCAGCCTCAATATTCACAGAAATATCCTAATCCTCAGGATAAAACATTTTAGTCTAAATGAAGAAGAGGAATCTGCACAGGTAGAGCTTCAGGTTAGAGCTTCATTTTCAGCTTTGACATCTAAAAAGATGCTTTTAGTAACTTATTCTTTTAGTAGTGTTCTTAAAACAGAAATATTTTATAAAGAGCAGAAAATAAATTGTAAAGTTCTAAAAAAATATTTTAATATTATCATTAAGCAGCAGAAAGAATATTTATGTAGATTTTTAGGTATCTGTTTAAGGTTTTGAGGTTTTGAAATATACAATTTTATATTACATGAATTCTTAGCTTCTTCACAAGTTGATAGCAAGCACTTGAATTTTGAATATGTTTTAGGTATAAAGTCAATTCCTTTAAAATAGAATTAAAATATAATAAAAAGAACATTTTTACCCCAAAATGTTATCATCAATTAGCTTAGAAATCCATAGTAGTTAAGTTGTATAACACTGATTATTTCAATACTGCAAAACTTTGAAAATCTTCAAAACTGAGTTTGTTACCTAAAAGAAGCCTCTATGTTTATTTTTATACATAGATCACCAGGATTTTACAAAAAGTCAAGTTGTTGAAAATTTTTTGACTTTTGAAAATGGTTTCAAAAAGCCTCTTCCATCATTTTTGCTGAAAGAATGTTTACTACTATATGGATTTTGCAGAATGAATTCAATATTTCACAGATATTTTTCTTATAAAAATATTATTCATAGCCAAGCCACATACTGTGTTTCAATATTTTTAATGTAATTTAATGACTGAAGGGAAAATTCAGCATTTCCCTTTTTTCACTTTTCAATTTTTTCTTGTTGGTTCTTTTTTCTTCCCTTGGAATATCAGTATTTCCGCTCTCCAGTTCAATGCCCTGAACAACGGCAAATGCAATCACATACTGGGGAAAAAAGAAGCAAAATTCCAAAGGAAGAACGTCCCTTTGAAGCCAATTTGGATCATGCACTCTGGAATAAATAAATAACATTTCTTTGCCTAGTTTAGTTCACCAGTAAATTTGCAGTGTTTGTTATTAGAGCCTTCCCAGTGTAAAGTAAGGCAGAAAGACCAAAAAAAGGGAGAAAAACTTATTTTCAGTGTGGAAGCACCCTCAGCTTCTACTGGATTGGTGACCCCGTGTTGAGACAGAATACCATTAATGATTGAACAAACAAAAAAAAAATTAGATATTTCACCATACTTTAAAACATTATAGAAATTGTCTCCTTATCGCTTTACCCTGACTTAGAGCAGTTCAGGGAACATTAAAAGTAATTAAGGATTTTCTGGTTTATTCTACAAAGCATTCTTCTGTCATTAAAACTCTGAATATTAGGAGTAATCAATATCCTGGAGTGATTTTTGCTTTGGTGAGCAATGCAGGGAGTTCAGTGAGAAGCTGTCTTGTGTTGTGAAGGATACTCCCACAGGGACATTAAATCCAGTACAATTAGCAGCCTAAATATGGTTAAATGTGTAGAGCATCACTCAGAACTAAATAATGTATGTGTTACTCCAAAGAACATCAGGAACTTATGAATTTCTATTAAGCCTCTTTCACTCATTTTTCATTAAACATGAGAGCTGTGACCTATCTGGAGATTTCTGGTTAAATTAAGGTAATTGAAGACTGCAACCAGCTAAGGTGAGAAAGGAGTACATGGAAATTAGTTAATATAAATCGAAGGTAATGAAGAAAATTAATGTGGAAATGTGGATTTTTTTTTTCCATAGTATCACTTTGCTTGCTATAAGCAACATTGCCCCAGATGATAAATAATTGAGTCCCAGTCCCTTCCTGAAATCCAGGAAATCCACGGTTCTGATGTCATTCCAGTGCACATTGTTCATCAAGGGTGGGTTCAGTCTTCTAAACATGTTGGGGATTTTCCACAGGAAGGGCTGCAAAGGAGGATTCATCCCTACCCAGGATGACTTGGACACCAGAGACACTTCTTCATGAGTGAATCCATCTGGGATACTGAGATCATGGAACCATCAGGATTGGAAAGGAGCTCCAGGATCATCAAGTCTAACCTTCCACCCTGGGCAGCATGTGCTAGTGCTTCCCTCCTTCTATGAAGAATTTTTCCCTAAAATCCAATCTAAACCTCTTCCAGCACAGCTTGAGGCCATTCCCTTTCATTCTGTCCCTGTTCCCTGGGAGCAGAGCCCGACCCCCCTGGCTGTCCCCTCCTGTCAGGGAGTTGTGCAGAGCCAGAAGGTTCCCCCTGAGCCTCCTTTTCTCCAGGCTGAGCCCCTTTCCCAGCTCCCTCAGCTGCTCCTGGGGCTCCAGACCTTTCCCCAGCTCCTCAATGTCCCTCTTTTAGTGAGGGCCCAAAACCAAGCACGAGACCCAAGGTGTGGGTCCAAGTGACAGCTCCACACTTGGGGCACTGATGCTGTAAGAAACTCTTAACTAAGCTTCCCACATGATGGTGAACCCTTCCCGCAGTGACAGACAAATGAAGCTTTAGTTGCAACCATCACAAAGGCCACATTTTTTAGCGCTATTCTAAAGTGCTAAAGACCAAAATTCAATATTAATTGAATAATAATAAGACCAATAATTCAATAAGACCAAATTTCAAGATTAAAAGCAGATCAAGACACAAAATCCCATAAACCTGCAGAGATTCAGGGCCCTGTCCAGCAGATTTTGCTCCTAAAGCACTCACACAAACTCAGGAAACTTTGCTTCACCTGGACTGGTTGCTTTGCTTTTTGGCCCTACCTGGGAACTTAGTAGAAAACACAAAATAATTATTAAACATACTAAAAATACCATTTACTTAAATCAGACATCATGGATAAGTGGGAAATAATTAAATTTTGACTGAAATTAAGCAAAGCAACAAATAAAAATTAAACCAAAAAAAGTGAACTTGATAATATTTTTATCTGAGAATTGGATTGGAATTACACTATAACACTATGGTCTTTCTTTGTCTTCCTGCACTTGGTTTTCAAGCTTCTGAAATTGTACCTTTCAGACCTCAACAGGAGATGTATAAAAAAAAACCAAAAGTGAAGCAAATAAACCATCAGTTGTTGATATTTTTGTTTTCTGCAACATTTACTTTAAGCTAAGATTGGTAAAAAAAAATTGTTATTTCCATTTGACCACAGTCATGGTAAAATTCTATTATCAATAGCAAGGGATATTTTCAGATAAAAAATTATATTCTCAAAATTCATTTATAAAGACATCTAGATATAATGCATTTAATTAAATTTATGATTAAAAGATCAGTCTTTAATGGGATAAAAAACGACTACAAAATTTAACTTGTAAATAATAGATGTTGATAGAACATTATGTAGCAAACAGAGAGTAGCTGTTATATCTCATTTCAACTTGTCTGGATGAAGCTATAATTTCCTTCATACTCTAAACTTGTAATAATAAAATATCAAAATGAGACATTATTAGTCATTTAAAAAGTAAATGCTTTCATTTTTCCCTACAAAGGTTTCAGCCATTAGCAATCCAGATAGGTATGACCTTGTGGTAACTTTGAACTTTAAAAAAAGCATGAGAAAAATGTCACATATAATGTATTTAATTAACACTTTTTTTTTGTTGTTTTTGTCTGCCTAATCCTTTTGTGCAATGAAATCAATGAAAAATTAATGGACTCCATGCAAGATGTTACCTTAAAATTATTATCAATAAAATTGTCAAAATGTTGCTAAAAGGCTTTGTTTTGTTTGTTTGGAAAAACCTGCATGGACCAATAAATGAAATAGATGCCAAAACGCATCCAGATGGTCACAGCTCCCCAAATACTGTATCCTTACAGAGTCACAAGCGAGAACTTCCACAGTGCCACAGAGAGGGAAAACACTGTTTCAGTTCTTCCAGATGCCTTGTTTTACCATTATCTCTAATTGATGATCATACATATTGATTTGGGGCACACAGGACAGACTTGGAATCGTGGGAGCTGATAGACAGCAGCTGCTTTCCTAACCCCTGGAATCCCATGTGGAACAGCCCCTGCTGTGCCCCCAGCCCCTGGCCTGGCCAGCTGGAAGCTGTTGGTGGGCAGGGGCAGAGGTGGGCGCTGTCTGCCAGCAGCAGGAATTGAGGAGGAATGTGGGCTACTCCAGGGATGGGCTGAGGAACACACCAGGCAGCAAAGACAGAGCAGTGAGGAAGAGAGGCTCCACAGACCCCTCACACACAAGGCACGGGAAGAACACTGGGAGCTTCACCCCCGCACAGAGCTGAACCCCGCAGAACCTGACACAAGAGGACAAAGACCGCAGACCCGTACCCATTAGAGCACTTACTCTATATTTTCAAGTTTTGGAGACATTAATTTTTAATCATTAACCTGACAAAAAGAAAAAGGAATAGAATACAATTAAAAAAACCGAAAAACAACAACAAACCCAACAGAAAAATTGCAAACAAAAAACCCCCCTAAAACCAAACCAAACAGACCCCCATCTATTTGGTTGTCAAAACTCAGCTGAACTTCCTAGAACAATGGAGAACCAGAATCATTTAAGGGACTTTATCTGGAGGTCACATTTCCTCCTGAACATTGGATGGTGCTTGGTGCAGCCTGATCTAGTGAGTGGCATCCCTGTCTACGGCAGCAGGGTGGAGCTGGATGATCTTTAAGGTCCCTTCCAACCCAAACCATTCCATGACCCTGTGATTCCGTGGTTTGCTTCCAAGAAGTCCATGAAGTGTGTTTAAAGGGTCTCTGCAGCAGGAATCATTAGCATTCCCTGTCAAGTTATGAAGACTCTTTGTCAGATAGGATTAGAGGGATTTTTTTGTTTGTTTTTTTAAGAGATGAAGTCCTTTTTGGAAATATCTGCATTTTGATTAGACTTACTAATCAAAGGGTAGCTCTTCCAGAAAAGTGAATTTCAGCAGGACTTGAGGTCCTGAGCTGGTTTTGAAATGAGGGCAGCAGTTACCAAGTTATTTGGGTGCTTTGGAGCTGTGACCAGAAGCTCCATTTATCCCTCAGTCACAAGCCAACAACCCTAAACACTCATTTAGCAGGTCAAGGTGGGCCATGCAGTTGTGCTTGTAGGTAAACTTTAGTTTTTGGTGTTTGATTTATGTGCCAGGGCATCTCTGCTCAGTCCCTGTCTCATCCCACATCTGTCATTCTTAAAAACACAGGGCTTGATCTTAGGGCTGGGTGGGTTCTCTAATAACTGCAGGTTTGGGGATCTGTGATTATTGTGGTGTTGGGATCTCTGCAGTGCCAGGATCTCTGACTAACGTCCTTCTTAACTGTGACTTGAAAATGTTTATTCAGTGAGAGAAACGCAGCTGGATTCGGTTTTACCCTCTGATAAGTCATTCACTGGTAACATCAAGTTAATGGAATTGCAGTTTCATCCTTTGAGAGCTTTGAGACAGAGGGTGATCTGTGGTTTAAAAATCAAGTTATAGTTTCACACAAGAATTACTATATTGTGATATTATGTATCTAGAGAAATATAAATAAAATTGTGCAGCAAAACAATTCTGGCTTTGTGTTTTCATTGCTTTTGTAGTTTTCCTTCTAACAAACCCCCTGGGAGGCTTCTCACTTCAAGCTGGATTTGAAGTGGGGCACACAAGGGATTGTTTCTCAGGGAAGATCATGGTGACTCTGACATGGAGCCTGGAATCTGGAGAGGTAAATGGCCAAGGTAAAGCTCAGAACTACTACAGAGAGAAAAAAAATAACCTTTCTCTAAATATGGAGTTGTACCTCTGGAATTTTAAGGAAAACCTGGCCAAGAGAGTAAAACCAAACCAGGGCAGGGGCACCACCCTCTCTTTAGTTTCACACCAGTTTTACACCTGTTAATTCAGCAGCAATGTGAGGTCAAAGCCAATCCCAATGATTTCACCCCAGACATCCCCATTGGTGGACTTTGCCACTGAATCCAGCAATCATTCATGGGAAGGGATGAGTTGGGATGAAAATCAGTGCATTCTTTATAGCATTTTTGCTTTCTTTAGGAAGAGGACAGGAGATCCCAAGGACAGAATCAGGATTTCTTTTTCCCTGTTTGCTACAAAAACATCTTCCAGCTTTGCACTGAACTTGGTGGATGTCTGTGCATCCACATTCTCCAGCCAGAGCTATTCCTAAAGGGATGTCTTGTTTCTGACAGTTTTAGTCTTCCTTTTACCTTATATATTTGTTCCCATAGCTCAGAAGAACATGGAAATGCCTCTAGAGATCCACCCCATTCTTTAAATGGGGACAATAGAATTTTTGTGGGAAAAAATAATTGTTTAAAAGTTGTTCATTTGCCTTTGTGATGTTATCCATTCTGGCAATTTTTGGGATGCCTAACTCACAGAATCATGGAATTCTAAGCTTGAACAAGACCTTTAAAAGTCATGAGCTTCGGGCCCTCAGTGTGGTCAGGAAGCACAGAAATGATCCTCTTCCTTCTGGAATTCCCTCCAACAGCTCTGGTGACTTTTCTGCATGATTTGGGCTTTAAAGGCAATAAGTTGTATTTAACACAGCATATGCTTTTGTTTTCTTTTTGCCTCACAGTTTTTCTACCTGAAACAAACTTCTTCCTGACAGAGCATCCAAGTGTTGATTTAATTTTGATTTCATCACTTCACTGCTGTGGCAAAAAACCACCTCCATACAATCATGGGATATCCTGAGTTGGAAGGGACCCATCAGGATCATGGAGTCCAGCTGCTGGCCCTGCACAGACACCCCAACAATCCCACCCTGTGAATCCCTGGGAGCGTTGTCCAAACACTCCTGGAGCTCTGGCATTTGGAATTTTCTCTTCTCTCCACAGATATTCAGATACAGAAGATGAAAATTTTAGCTGGAATATTATACCAAGGGGAGAAAAAAAGCAGGGGAAAGAGAAGATGGCTTTTTGTTTTCCTGTCTCAATGGACACCTTCACGTTGTGAAAGGTGAGATGTCCCCTGTTCACAGGGCGTGGAGGAACAAACTCTTTCCCTTTATCTCTGTTTATTAAGCACTGTCCTATTTATCTTGCCTGACTTGTACAGGGGGAATCCTCATCTGAGATACCAATATTAATAACTTGCCATATTTGTTTTCATTTTGCTTTCCGATAGAGGACAGGAACATTATCTCAATTAGTCTTAGAAACAGAGGCAATGCAAATACAACAAGCCTGAACCTTGGACCACTGGAAACTCACGTGTGATCTCTCACTCACTTTCAAAACAAAAGCCAACAGCGTAAAGTGCTTTTAAAAAAACTATTTCCCTCTGTTGTAGTTGATAGCTTGAAATATATCTTTTCCCCTCTTTTAGTTGTGATTTTCCCCCCCCCAGCTTCTCTTTCTCCTAACTGTTTCCCTGGCATCAAGTTACCATGGTTACTGAAGTTTTTCTCCTCAGCCCCACGGCGAGAGGCCGGATAGAGTAAAGAGAAGACCCTGCTGGCATTTCCAGCTGCTTGAAGTTTCTTTAGCCCAGGAAAGCACGGGGTTGGGAGAAGAGAACCCTTCTTTCCAACACGGAAGCTTGTAACTTTGTTGTTCCTGTCCCAGAATGCCTGTGAGCTATGGAAGCTGAGAGGGCATGCTTACCTTGCCTTCCCTTTCTTTCCCCCCTGTGTTGCCAGGAAACCAAGCCCGCCCCCTCTCCCCCCCTCTGCCCCTCTGTGGAGAATACTCCTACACCTTTGTGGGCATTTGAAGAAGTTGGTGTCTGTTATTTCTTATCTTGGTGTGTGTAACCTTGATTTGTAGAAAGTTTGTAAGATGTACTAACTGAGAAAAATAATTGGTTCTCTCTCTGATGTTCCCTCCCTCCGAGAAACCCTGTTAAAAGAGACCCCCCAGACCCCAAATCCTTTGTCTCTCATCCTTTGGATTCCCCTTCACAGAAATAAACTGTGGAATGCAAGCCAGAGAGAGAGTACCCCCTGATTTCTTTACTCGCTCTATAGACTTGAATTCTTGAAGAAAATCAGTGAACCCCACAAACATATGCTGGCTTGAAACTCGAGTGAAGAGAAACCTCATCACTGAGCTGGCCGGGCCACACTCGAGAAGATTGAGTCACTAACCCATACTAAAAAAAAATGCAGTAATGAAGGAGAAGAGAGTACTGTAGCACATTTATTTCATCTAAGTAATTCTGGGTACCTGGCACATCAGAGACAGTGGGAGACTTACTATAGTATATTATCTGCATGGAACATGTTCCACATCTGCCTCTTACAGTCAACACAACAGATTCATCACTCTACAGTACCAGATTCATAGACTTACAGAATGGTTTGAGTTGGAATGGACCTTAAAACTCATCCACCCTCTACCATGGGTAGGGTCACCTTCCAGTAGACTAGGTTGCTCCAAACCATGTCCAGCCTAGCCTTGAACACTTTTGGAATGGGGAACTCACAACTTCTCTGGCACCAATAGTATCAGATTTCTTACATATTTTGTTCCTTTGAAGATGAACAAACAGACTTTGAAAGAAGGAGTAGACATCACCAGGTTTGGCTGCACTTGCTTTGGCAGCATTATTATCTTCTATTCCACTTGCGTCACAGAAAGTCTTCCCAAACCTGTATGCTTCTGGTTAGCAAAATGGATAAAATGGACAAATTCAAGGTGGTATTACTGAAGGCATAGAAAGGAATACCAAAATTGTATCACTGTTCTTTTGTTTCTTTGAGTCTACTGAAACTCAGTAGAACTGGATGAATTACTTGAGTGCAAGCAAATGTTTTCTCTTTCCTGTTAGTCTATGCTTGTTCTTAATTCCTGAGAGCACTTTGTGTAAGAATGATTTTTGTCTATGTCTTTAGATGTCAAGGTGAAATATGTCTCATTTTTTCAAAGCAGATTTGCCTGACTTTAAGACTCAGCTGCAGTATTTGTGGAGTCAAAGACTACCAAACTGCAACCAACAAGGATAATGGGACAAGGAAGATTGGAAGAATCAGGGATAATGGTCAAACCACATGCTAGTCACATTCAAGCTCTCTTTTTTACTGGCAGTCATTCTCCTGCTGTTTTTCTCCCCATGCCAAATCATGCAGCTTTCCTCTTCTGACCCTAATAGACCACCCACCCTGCTACATAAACAAATTCTACCATGTCTCTCTTGCTTTGCAGAATAATATGCTGAGTTTTGAGTGGCAGACCAGAACAGCAGAGCTGGTCTCACTCTTGGATGGATACCTCTCGCTTTCAAAAGCAACTTCTTTAGTGGTTACGTCCCACAGGTCAGCATCACTTTTAAGGGGTCAAGGCCAGTGCCCCTCCACCTTGGCTGGCATTCATTTTTACAGTTAAATACCTGCTTAATCATCACCCAATTCTGAATCTTAGACAAAAGACACTACAAGGAAAAAGCACACTTCAAAGGGTTTTAAGTGTTTCACTTCTAATCACTTTAGAAATGAAACCTTTTGAATTAAACTGAAGCCAAGGAGACACTGAAGTACTCCAGCCCTTCATGGGTATTTGGTCTCCCTTTTTCCAAATTGTATTCCAATAGCTCATCATCAGATTTTTTTCCTTTGCCACCTGAACCATACGAGTTCTCCTGCGTCTTACTCTACATTATAAAGGGGGAAATTATGGACTTCTTATCTGTTCCCAGAGCCCTTTGGGACACTTGGGACCCCACCCACACCGTTCCCCTTTGTGACGAAGAGGCTGCGTGTGCCCAGAGCCCATTGTGACACCTGGGGCCGCGCCCTGACCAGGCGGGTATAAAAGGGCACAGAGAGCCCGGCGGTGCCCACTCCCAGGAGAGCGGCTCCGGCAGGAGACAGACAGCGGCTCCGGCAGGAGACAGCGGCTCCCGGGAGAAGGCGGAGTGTGAGCAAGTCTGAAGCGTCTACGGACGTGGAGACGAGCTCATTCACAAAGCCCAAGACAACGTGGACGAAGAAGGTGATGGGGCAGCACGCAGCTGCCTCGGGGCCGGGCTTGCCCTGGGGGAGGGAGCTGCTGCACCGTGACTCCTGGGCTGGGCCTGGCGCTCAGGTGGCAGCACCAGAGAGCCGGGCAGCGGCCCCTCATAGCCTCAGGGCCCGCAGCTGGGCTCTGCTGCACTTGCTGTGGTGCGGCCTCCTTGCCATCCTGAGCAAGGTGCTGGCTGTGATCTGGAGATGCGGCCAGCGGCTGGGCCTGGCTCAGGGCACGGGCTCGGGGACGGCGGCAGCAGCCGCCGCAGCAGGGGCAGAGAGCCGGGCAGCTGCCCCGCACGGCCCCAGCTGCGTCCCCGGCCCCTCAGCAACACAGGAAGCTCACAGGCAGGGGGCAGCACCGAGGGTAGTTCTGCCAGGACTGCAGAACGAGGAAGGGGACATCTCAGAGGATGTCCAGTCCAGCAGCAGTGGGGATGAGAGCTACACATCGTGTAGTTCTGACCCAAAACTCCTGGAGCCTTGGAAAGGCACAAAAACCGGAGATCAAGCAGCTGTGAAAAGGGAAGATAAGAACATGGAAAAGTTGCCGAAGAAGAGGAATGTCATCATTATCCACACCATCTGGGTGAATCCCCGCTACCCACAGCTGCTGATGGACCCCGACTTGGTGCTGGAAGATGAGGAAGATGCTGAGCTGCCGAGCACATCTTATGCCCTGGTAGCTCCCAGGTACACCCAGCCAGCAGGTGCTGCCCCGGCCAGAGCTCCAGAAGATAAGAAGCACCCTGTGCGTGCCACTGCCCAGCCACAAGAGATTGCAAAGGCAGCAGCTTCTGCAGCCCCTGTCGCGCAGGCGGCAGCAGCAGAGAGCCGGCCAGCGGCCCCGCACAGCCTCAGGGGCCGCGGCCGGGCTCTGCTGCACTCGCTGCGGCGCGGCTCCCGGGCCATCCGGAGCAGGGTGGCGGCTGTGATCCGGCGATGCCGGGAACACAGAGCCACAGGCGTCAGGGCCCGGAGGCAGTGAAGCCGGCCATAGGAATCAGGAGAGGGAGGGCAGGGAGAGCAAGGGAGGGTTAGGAGATAGGGGGGACCAAGGGAGGGGTAATAGGAAACACAAGGGAGTTAAGAGAGTGGGTAGAGAGGGAGGGGAGAAAACTTTAGCTACTTTAGCTAAATAATAATAGAGTAAGTTCTGTAGGTGAAATTAGGGGTAGGAATTAGTAGTGGTCCCTGCAAGAAGTGAAGATAACAGGACAAAGGTGATCTCATGGCTTCTCTTCCTGTTCAATTAATAAATTACACACTGGGATTCAGCACAGGAAGTAACAGGGAAAGCCATGGGTTTAAGGTTAAGTGTTCTGATGGCCTAGAGATTAGTTTGACCAGTCTAGATAAGATGGTTTTGTTGAAATAAAAGGACTGAATTAATAAATACAAAGTGGTTGCTTTTTTCATTGCACTATAGTCATCGTTTTGGGGGGAGATCCTGAATGCCAAAGCCTTTGGGTTGCTGGGGCGGTGCAGTGTGTGCTGTGTGGGGCAGAGGAGAAAGGCGCTGCCTGGGCCGGGAGGGATGTGGGGACACCAAGTCCTTGTGACTTGTGGCACAAGGAGTTTGTTTGATGCAGGACCCCATTCTTGCATCCCAGTTCTCCTCCAAGATAGCTGCCTGCTGTAGAGATCATTCTGGGGGATCTCTGAGGGAAGGAGTGCTTGCCTGGCATTGCAAATGGCAGCTTCTCAGCCACCAGGGACCACCCACACAACTGGGTATCTGAATTAAATCTTCACTACTTGACACACACAGAACAACTTCTCTCCGGGCAGCTACACACCCACTCTCCTGGTGCAACCCCATGTTCCACTGCCCAAGCCCCGTCCGTGTTTGTGTCAGTTTCTCTCCTATTTACACTCCAAAGAGCATCAGGTTTTCTCTCACACACATTCAAAACAGCACCAGTTTCTGTGCTCTGGGCATCCCACCCTTGTTCCCATTAATGTTGACGATTCTGGAGGATGCCTGTGCACAAAAGATTCGAAAGGCACTTGTGATTGCAAAGCAAATTGGTTTTATTAGTTGATGTATCAAATAACACACACCAACCCCTAGATTCATGAAAAGCTGCTGAGCAGGAGAAGGAGGAGCATGGTGCTCAGGTGGGAGGGGCAGGCCGGGCACCTTCAGACTGTCCCCTGGATGGAAATGGAGTGCATCTTTTCCTTCTCTCCATTTCTTCCACAGAACCACACCTTAGATCTCCTCCACTGCACTGGAATTTTTCCAGTTACAATGGCATTGCACGCTTGGTCAGAGTGTGCGATGAGGCCACAATGGCTCATGATACCCACTCCATGCTGACCTCAGCTCCAGTGAGTATTGTTCCTCTTTCACAGGTGAAGTTCCCATTGATTGACCAATCCATTGTTTCTCTTAAGGGTCAAATTCCCACCAGTTAGACAAGAGGGTTTTCTTCATTGACTTTTCTTCATTATCTTGTTGAGGTTCACAACAATGAACCAAAGATGGCACAACCTTAGACACAACTTCGGGCCCTGACACAATCATAAAATGAACATTTTTCTCTTTTCTAAGACCTTAATTTCAGGACTGGATAACACAGAGCTTTCTAATCATGTCTTCATGTTCTGAAGTATCTCAAATGAGCACATGGTCCCCTAATGATGAGTTATCTAGGACTTGCTTGGTGGTAGCAGTGGGTTTGCATGTCAGAGATTAAATTTCATGACAATCCTTTCACTGGGCCAAAAGGGATGAACAACTTGAATTTTATATCACCAAAGGGATTCCAGAGGAGGCTCTGAGACTCTTCCATTTTTGTAAAAAAAACCCTAGGTATTGTTGCTAAGAAAAACCACCTTGTTCTCTGAGGGAATCTACCTTAAACTTCCCAAGGAATGGAAGGCAGCCCAAGCCACAAAACAAGGAAGATATTTGTACTTTTGATTTTAAAGTCGCAGTCCTTCAATAACATCTGAGAAGAGCAGCTGCACATTATTGGTGCAGGCAAAAATCCGTCACCTTCCTGATGAGCTTTAGGCAACTCCAGATCTTGATTTTCCAGGACCAAGCACAGCCAATTAAACCTGGCAAATACAGGGCAGATTTGCATTTGTATCTGTGCTCCCTGACTGATGTTCTTGGGTTTGGTGGCATTACTTGTGGATCCTGGAAACAGTTTTATCTCAAGCAGGGCCAGAAGGATGTTCTGAGGCCTGAGCTTTTAAAAACACACAAGTCCTGTGCTTGGCGATATCTTCCCCATGTGTAGGGAGCAGTGAGCTCATCCAGGTGAGGCAAACATATCCCTTATGTCCTATTTCTCTCCACCCTTTCTTTTGATTTTAAATCTGAGGAACTGGAGGGAAAAAATTCCCCCAGGAAGCAGACACAGGCTGCCCCCGTGCTGTGGGTCCTGTCAGCCCTGGCCTGTGCTGATGGAAGGTGGATGATGCTTTTGTGATTCATCTCCTCCTGCAGGAATTTTAATTTTTCACAATCACACGCCTTGATGAGGTTTCTCACCAATTGTATAGATTTTAGAAATCACCAGGTTCCCAAAGCGGGGTAGGTTTGGGAGGGAGACGGGGGTTTCCTGGATGATCCAGGCGCTACCTGGAGAATCGAAGCGCTGCCTGGGCAATTCAGGCGCTGCCCACAGGATCCCAGCTCTGCCCACAGCATCCAGGCCCTGCCCACAGGATCCAGGCCCTGCCCACAGGATCCAGGCACTGCCCACAGGATCCAGGCAGTGCCCACAGGATCCAGGCACTGCCCACAGGATCCAGGCCGTGCCCACAGGATCCAGGTAGTGCCCACAGGATCCAGGTAGTGCCCACAAGATCAAGGCTCTGTCCGCAGGATCCAGGCTCTGGGCACTCTTCTGCTCTGGAACCAGGCTGGGAGAGCTGGAGGTGTTCACCTATAGAAGTGAAGGTTGTGGGGAAACCTCAGAGCCCTTTCAAGAGCCTAAAGGGGTTTGAGGAGAGCTGGAGAGGGACTTTGGACAAGGGCTTAGAGTGACATACAAGGGGGAATGGCTTTAAGGTGAAAGAAGGTCGATTTAGACTGAATATTAAGAAGAAATTCTTCCCCATGAGAAGCTGTGGCCACTCCTGGATGCCTGGAATTGTCCAAGGCCAGGTTGGATGGGGCTTGGAACACCTGGGATAGCGGAAGTTGTGTCTGCCCATGGCAGGGGGTGGGACTGAATTCTCTTTGAGGTCCCCTGCAATCCAAACTGTTCTGAATTCTAGGGTTAAGACTAGTGCCACAATGACAGTTTAAGAGGGAAAGCTACAGCTGGGAAGACAAAGAAGAAAAGGGAATGAATTCATGACTTCCCCTCAGCAGGCAAATATGGAACCTCTTCCTGAAGAGCAGAACCTGAGCACCTGTAGGCTTTGCTTAGCCCTTTGGATGCTCCTTTCCCCAAGCTTTTGTTTATGTCACATGGCTTGGGGCATCCCTTTGGCCATCTGGGCTCAGCCGTGCTGGTGAAGGTTGTCAGCCTTCATCTGCCAAGCTCAGGTAGATGGAAGCATGAGTGTGCTTTGCTGAGTGTCAGGAAGAAATGGAATTGTTCTTAAACACCTTTCTTTGGGACAGCCTTGCCAAGAGGCTGAGCCTGAGTAGGAAGGGAGTGACAATTAAAGAGAAGTTGTGAGAAATGGTGTGACTGCTCATTTTGGACTCTGCTGGAAGTCTTGAAAAGCAAGAAACTGGACTGAGTGTACTGCGAGTGGGGGGGAAAAGTCCAAATAAGTGTTTCATGTGGCTGGAGAGGACACTTGCATCTCAGAAGGTTGCAGTAGGTGTTTGTGCATCTCAGGTGGCTGAGATGTATCAGCAGCTCCACGGTGGTGGCTGGCACTGCTACATGTCCCGGCACGCCGCAACTAATGGTAAAAATTCCACAGGTAACTAAAAGAACTAAAAGAAGGACACCTAACCCCCAACACCCTGATAACTCCCTTTGGAGGGATATCAGCTGTTAAAGGACCATCAGGCCCCAGTGCATCACTCACAAATTACTTCATCTCATTGTGAGATGCTCCACCCAGGGGCAGGAAGCAAGCATTCCTACCTGGACATAATCTGAATTTGAAACACCACAGTAGCCCTTACCTACTGGATTCCCAGAGGACAAGAGCTACATAACCACCACTGCACCTTCAGAGGAAGACCTGACCCTTCTACAATATCACCACTGCAACAGAACCACATCTGTCTCTTCAACAGGATTGCAGCCACCATTTAATGGGGCTGCTAGCACCACCTGAGCGGCAGGGTGTCAGGTTGTATCCTGACTCTGCCACTGTTTCTGTACTATTAGTTTCATTTAATTTAATTTTCCTATTAAATTGTAGTTCTGACTTGAGAGTCTCTCGCTGCTTTTCTTTCAGATAGTACAAGGAGCTATCCCAGCATGTCTCCGTGGTAATGCCAATGGTGTAACACCCACGGAGGCAGGAGCACTGGAATGAGCACTGGAACGCTCTCTCCTTCCTCTGGTGTGCTCCCCATGCCATGTGTGTTTGTGCACAGGCCCCTGAGCCAGGCCCTGCAGAAAGCCATGCCTTGGCTGGAGTATCTGGAATGCCTTTGCATTGTTCCAGGCATCCATCAGAGCTGTTGGCATCCAACTGGCAGCCTTGGGATGGTTTGCTGCCCTTGCCAAACCAACCGGGTTTCAAGGCTCCTTCACCAATCTGGCAAGGCCCCTACCAAAGAACTTGTTTCTCTTCTTTGTGACCTGGACATGACCAGGAAACAAGACATGGCAAAGCAAGTGCCAAAGTAAGTCAGGGTTCTGGTCTGGGTAACCAAAACCCCGGCCATGGCATTGACATTTTCTACAATGCTCAGGACAGGAGAGGAGACTGAGGCAGTGGCAGTGTCAATCTGTAGAAGGCTCATGACTGAGGTACCCTTGTAGCTGCTGCCTCAAGAATTTGAAGAGTAAAAATAGGAGTATTAAGGGACTTAAATGCTGTAGGTGAAAGTAGGGGTAGATGTTATGAACAGGCCAGGAGACCTGCTCCTTTTCAAAGGCCTTTATTGAAGGACACAGCTCTGGGGTGGGGGCCCAAGGGGTCACGCACACCGCCACTGCTCCCACTGGACGACACAGAGGAGGAGGAGGACTTGTGCAGCTTTGTCACTAGGACAGAGCTGGGCCTTCCTTCCTCACGGGAGTCCCTAGGAAGACTGCTTTTCTGGCTTCTTGTCCTGGGGGTCACTCCTTTCCAGTCCTCTTTAGGTCATGGAGACCACTTTTAAGCAGGCACAGGTGATGCAGGAAGACGGTCTTCCTTCACAGCTGGCTAGGATATATTTCTTTGACCTTTAATGTCCTTGTTGGCTCGTTTTGGTGTCTGGCGTGCCTTAGTTTGGGTATGACTCAGGGCCCACAGCCCCCTGGGAGCAGCAGCAGTGGTTCCTGATGGGGGGAAGGGAGGTAGGAGTGTAGGGAATGGGATTGTTACACAATAAGAGGTAAGAAAGGGAAAGGGGGTAGATGTACATCTTATAAGAGAACTCTTAAAACACTTCAATAACAGGTAAGTAATTAACATTGCTAACAACTATCATAACAGTTTATAGTATTTGAACTAATTAACTAGGACCAACAAAGGAGAGCATTTATTTCTCACAGTAGATATTAGTAGAGCTCCTAATTGAATATAAGATAACAGGATAAAGGCCATCTTATGGCTTCTATTTCTGTTTGATTATTGAGTTACAAGATGGGGTTCAGCCTAGTCAATGACATAAGAAAGCCAAGTGTGCAAGGAAAAGGATTCTGAAGGCTTAAACTAGACATTAATTTGTAAAGAAAAGTGGTAGGAAGCTCTTTTTGTTTCTGATAGATAATCTTATTCAGCACTTGGTCTGGAATATGTTCCTCTGGAATATGTTTGTTAGGCAGTTGAATTGTAGCTTTTGCTAAGTTGTAACAGGTTAAATAAGATGCTTTTATTGAAATAAAATGATTGAATTGTTAAATCAGAAATGCTTGTTGTTTTCATTGTGCTGTGCTCATTGATTTGGGGGGAGATCCTGAAGGCTGAGGCCTTTTGGTTACTGGGGCGGTGCAGTGTGTGCTGTGTGGGGCAGAGGAGAAAGGCGCTGCCTGGGCCGGGAGGGATGTGGGATCACCAAGTCCTTGTGACTTGTGGCACAAGGAGTTCATTTGATGGAACAATCCCTTTTTTGTGTGCATTTCTCCTCCTAGAGAGCTGCCCTGGCACAGAGATCATTCTGTAGGATCTGTGCAGGAAGAAGTGCTCCCAGCCATGCCAAGTAGATTTTGCAGAGCTCCCTGTTCTGCAGGGGAGCAGCTCCCAGGCTGTTTCGTAGAACTCGTTGTGGGGAACACAGTGATTTTCTTTCCAGGGGACTGGATCCCATTTGCTGTGTCTTAAATCGCCTAAATCAAGATGAGGTTGACCAAACAGCATGTAAATACAATATTCGTTTGATATGAAAACCTATCCCAGACCTCAGTTAATTATAAAGGACCTGTCCACAGGGCAATGGAAATGACCCTTAGATCTACTAATATGGGGCAGGGGTTATGTTTGTGTCTCCACAGGTCCCTATGTGGAATGGGCTCCTTTGCAGTGTGTGTGGCCATTTGTTGGGCCATCCTGAATGGCGATGGCACTGCAAATGTTTTACCCCTAAGATGCACAGAGCGTGCTACGCATACTGACACCATGTGCATATTGCTCATGTCACAGGCACATGCTGGTGTTTGTGAAAGCTTGTTACTGGCTTATTCCCCCTCTTCCTTAGTCATATTGTATTTGAAAATGTTTCATGATCTGTTCAGGTCTTTCTCAGGGTGTTTTTGTTGATTAAACATAAAAAGGGGGAGATGTAGTGAATACGAATAAGGATCTTTTTCACTTTGGTTCACCAAAAAGCTCTCTGGGAAGGATCCAGCTGCCGTGCATGAGGCAGTGACGGGCTGGGGAGACATGTGGGCACCATATGAACAGATTGGGTGAAGGGACGTGTGAGCAGCGACACCGCAGTGGCAGGCAGCCAGTGAGCGCTTGCTTCGGTTAAGTTTCAGTTCAAATTTCCGTTAAGTTCAGTTAATTTCAGTTAATTTCCGTTAAGTTTAGAGTATAAAAAGACTCACTTCATTACAATTAATGATCTTCTTCAGCTCAACAAGGGGTTCTGTGTGTGTCTTTGTATCCCTTATGTCCTATTTCCCTCCACCCTTTATTCTAACTTGAAGTGTGTCGTGGTTTTAAAGCAGCAACTAAAAAATCACTAGAAAAATTACTTATTTCTTGCTGTGAGATGTGGATTAGAACAAGAGCAAAACAGGCTTAAAACTTAAAAGGAATAAAGAAAGTTTATTAACACACTACAAGAATAACCAAACCAGAATAAAACCTCCAGAAAACCCCCTTTTTCCCCCACCATTCCCTTGTTTGCATGACAACATAGAGACAAAATCTTTGGAACTTTGGTGTTTAAAACAGTCCCAATTCCTGCTAGAGTCTTTTCATCAGTCTTTGTAGAGAAACAGAAGTCTTCTTCTGCTAATCTATGGAGTTTCTCACAAGAAAAGTATTTCTGTTATAGCTTTCTATATTTCTGATGCCAGCCCAGAAAAATCTGCCATCAGATTCTCTCCTCCCATTTCACATCACTCTGAGGTGTGTTATGGGTCAATGAGTCTAGGGATGTCATTTTTAAGGATGAGTTACTCAAAGGCAAAAGTTCTCTTCATCTGCCTTCCCTGGAAACAGAAGTTTTCTCTTTGCCTCTCAAGGCCTCAAATCTTCAACTATTACTTCTCCCTGCTCTGTTCCAGCACCTCACTGTATCACAACTACTTCACTGTTTGCTCAAAATCCACACTTTAAACACTCCATTCCTCACAATATACTCTGTAATGAATTAAAGGAGTTTTTTCAGAACACTATTGTCCATCTCCATAGCTTTAACAGAAAAATATTTCATCTTAATTAAAGCATCTCCTTATTCTCTACCTCTTCTGGAGCTTAATTCTTTTCTTTACTGTCTCTGATCTGATAGTTTATAAAGTCTCTTTACGTGTTGATTACTCTCTTTTTCTTTTTGTGGAAAAAAAGGATTAATCTGCAAGTCTCATCTGGGTAATGAAAAGGTTAAAATCTTGCCCAGGCTTTGTAGATGGTTCTGTGATCTCTGCTCGAGCAGCAGCTGGAGTTGTCTGCGATGGAAGATTTTTCATGGCTGCTCTGGAGAGTGTGGTCACTGTCTCAGCCTGCCGCAGGTCAAGAGCTTTTTCTTTCTTTGCTCGGCAGTCTCTGGTGAATTCAGTCACAGCAAAAAAAACTGCAGCTGAGCCAGGGACCGGCCTGGCCTGGCCAGAGCCCGGGGCAAGCCCCGCAGGCCCCATCTCCCAGCTGGGAGCAGCAGGCCCAGCCCAGCCCCTGCCCGGGCCGCATGGCCTAGCCAGAGGACGGGAGCCAGCTGGAGCTCTGTTAACTTTCACAGCCAGGAAACCAAGAGACCAAGAAATTCCCAGGCTAAGGTTTAAGCTGGTGTTCACAAGTTGATCTCACTTTTCTATGGTTAAAACTGCTGTCAATTCTTAGAAATGGACAGTTGTTGGCTAGGAGAAAAACTCTCATCAGCCTCCAGCAGTTTTCACTTCCTTAGGTGTTTCTCTTTGTTTTCTTTAATGCCAGTTTATCACAATGTGTGAGGAACTGAAGGGAAAAAATTCCCTCAGGAAGCAGACACAAGCTGCCCCGGTGCTGTGGATCCTGTCAGCCCTGGCCTGTGCTGATGGAAGGTGGAGGACCTTTTTGTGATTCATTTCCTGAAGGAATTTTAATTTTTCACAATCACACACCTTTATGAGGTTTTTCACTGGTTCTGTATATTTGGGAAAGCACCATGTTCCCAAAGACCAGATAGTGGATGTATTTGGGAGGGAGCTGAGGATCCAGGCAGTTCCCACAGGATCCAGGCTCTGCCCACAGGATCCAGGTTCTGCCCACAGGATCCAGGCAGTGCCCACAGGATCCAAGCAATGCCCACAGGATCATGGCCCTGCCCACAGGATCCAGGCCGTGCCCACAGGATCCAGGCAATGCCCACAGGATCCAGGTTCATCCCACAGGATCCAGGTAGTGCCCACAGGATCCAGGTAGTGCCCACAAGATCAAGGCTCTGTCCGCAGGATCCAGGCTCTGGGCACTCTTCTGCTCTGGAACCAGGCTGGGAGAGCTGGAGGTGTTCACCTATAGAAGTGAAGGTTGTGGGGAAACCTCAGAGCCCTTTCAAGAGCCTAAAGGGGTTTGAGGAGAGCTGGAGAGGGACTTTGGACAAGGGCTTAGAGTGACATACAAGGGGGAATGGCTTTAAGGTGAAAGAAGGTCGATTTAGACTGAATATTAGGAAGAAATTCTTCCCCATGAGAAGCTGTGGCCACTCCTGGATGCCTGGAATTGTCCAAGGCCAGGTTGGATGGGGCTTGGAACACCTGGGATAGCGGAAGTTGTGTCTGCCCATGGCAGGGGGTGGGACTGAATTCTCTTTGAGGTCCCCTCCAATCCAAACTGTTCTGAATTCTAGGGTTAAGACTAGTGCCACAATGACAGTTTAAGAGGGAAAGCTACAGCTGGGAAGACAAAGAAGAAAAGGGAATGAATTCATGACTTCCCCTCAGCAGGCAAATATGGAACCTCTTCCTGAAGAGCAGAACCTGAGCACCTGTAGGCTTTGCTTAGCCCTTTGGATGCTCCTTTCCCCAAGCTTTTGTTTATGTCACATGGCTTGGGGCATCCCTTTGGCCATCTGGGCTCAGCCGTGCTGGTGAAGGTTGTCAGCCTTCATCTGCCAAGCTCAGGTAGATGGAAGCATGAGTGTGCTTTGCTGAGTGTCAGGAAGAAATGGAATTGTTCTTAAACACCTTTCTTTGGGACAGCCTTGCCAAGAGGCTGAGCCTGAGTAGGAAGGGAGTGACAGTTAAAGAGAAGTTGTGAGAAATGGTATGACTGCTCATTTTGGACTCTGCTGGAAGTCTTGAAAAGCAAGAAACTGGACTGAGTGTACTGCGAGTGGGGGGGAAAAGTCCAAATAAGTGTTTCATGTGGCTGGAGAGGACACTTGCATCTCAGAAGGTTGCAGTAGGTGTTTGTGCAGTGGGAGAAGCAGGAAGCTGTTGTCACACCTGAACTGAATTTTACCTTTCCTGCTTGAATCCAATTCAGCCTTAGCTCCAGACTTTCCTACCATTAAAGAGCCTGGCTTCCCAGCTGGAATGTCCCTTCTATGGGGGTGTCTGACTGAGTAATGGCTGACTGTATTCCTTTTGCTTCTTACCACCATCCCTTTTTCTCTCAGAAAGCCTCATAATTGTTCCCTAGAGCAGGGCCATGATTCCTGATCATTTTGCAAAGGCCTTAAAGGAGTGAGGAACTGAGAGGAAATGGCATTTAACACATCAGCTGACGCTAAATACTGAACCCCAAATCTCCTAATTTTGTGTAAGAAACAGAGGTCTTTTCCAAGCTCATAGATGAAAACTGTCTACAGCTGTGCAGACACCACAGGGATTCTCCAGAGAACTTGAGGTTTGTTTTCAGGGAAGCTTTTTTTCTTCTAGGCAGTGCTTCCTCACATTGTTCCTTTAGGAATTCAGCTGCTTTTCCCTGTTTTCTCTTGGTATATTTAAAAGTAAACTTTATGCTTGCTTTCCTGTGTGGACACCTCTTTCCCTAGATCATCCAGGAGCAGGTGAAGAGAAATCCCATTCTAGTTCAGTGCCTTCCTTTTCCACTGAAGGCATCTCAAACATGCACGTGCATGTGCACATATCTTCTCCATGGAACTTGACGAATAATCCTAAAATTCCGTCATTTTGTGCCAAGCCCAAATGATCTAGCCTAAACTTTGTGTTCATGTGGAAATATTTTGGGTGTGGGGTGAAGAGATTTGAAGGAAACTAAAATATTTACCTCTCTTCCCTCTCTTTTTTCCCCCACCTCCCCTCAAATACATTGTGAGTATGGGAGAAAAATAATCCAGAACTGGGAAATCTCAGGCCTACCACTTGGAGGATTCTTGGCTGCTGGAAGGTTTGTGCTCCAGAGGAAAATTCTGAAAGAATCCTAGATTTAACCTTTCATGCTTTTTCTCTTATAAAACCTCATGATCTGAGAGATTTTAAAAATTGGGTGTTTAGCCTATGCTCAGCTTCTGTTCTTAGCCCAGTGTCAGCATCTAAAGTTCAGTGCACAAAGCATCCTATTTTAATAACTTAAGCTGATGAAAAAGTGTCCCAATAATTCAAACAATTAACCCTGATATTGTTGCAACTCTGTGCTTCCAACAGAGGAAGGTTGGATCTTTCTTCAGCACCATGGCTGGGACCTGGCTGCCAAGGAAAGGCTCTGAACATCCCCATCAGAATGACATTTTCTTACATTCAAAATACAGGAAGCCGTGAAACCCCAAAACTGTAATTATGAACAATTAGCCCACTGTGCCTGATGCATCAAAAACATGAGCTGCAGCTGATCTCTGTGACGCACTAAAGGAAATATCCATTTCAACAGACCTTTGCTTTATGTCTTAATTTTAGGTGATATTGTCATGTTCTTACTAATTTTCTTCAGTGGGTTCTTCTACTTTTACGTGTTTATAATTTGAAAATTATAAAATATAATTACATGTCTTCTTTTGGAGAGATAAGTAATACTCATTTTCCATTCTGACTTTCAAGAAATTTCATTGTCAGAGTTTGTAAAGTAAATTCACGCTCATTTAAATATGATTTGTTAAATTAACAGTGGAGACTGTGACATGTAGCCAAATTCATAGTCATCATTTGTAGGTGTCGTACATTAGATCTTTATATTCAAAGATTTTTAGATGCCAATATTTCATTTTAGAAGAATCTCCTTCTCTTCCACAGCCATGCCAAAATTCTAACATACATAAATACATCAATGTTTTCCTTTGGATCTGTAAGCAGGATGGATTTGTCTTCTCCAAACTGATGTGAAAAGTTTCACAGTAGTTTGTACAACCAGAGAATCCTTGAATCATGGAATGATTTGTGTTGGAAAGACCCTTAAAGCCCATCCAGTGCCACCTTCTGCCATGGGTAGGGATGCCTTCCATTATCCCAGGTGGCTCCAGGCCCCATCCAGCCTGGCCTCGGACACTTCCAGGGAACCAGGGAGAGCCACAGCTTCTCTAGGCAACATGTGCCAGGGCCTTCACACCCTCACTGGGAGCAATTCCTTCCCAATCTCCCATCTAAACCTGCCATCCTCTACTGGAGTATTCACTATTATTTCCTCTTGTAACTTCCCAGTTGAAATTGGAGCTATGTGAACATTTCAGCCATTTTAAAATTGTGTTCCAACAGCTCATCTCTGGAGTTTTTCCTTTGGCTCCTGACCTGCGTGAGATCTCCTGTGGTTTACTCTGCATTATAAAGGGGCAAACGATGGCATTTTTAACAATGGTGGAAGAAAAAATTTTCCTAATGAGCTCAATATTTTCACATCACAACTCTAGATCCTAAACTCGGTGTTGGACGTGTTTCATGTGCAAGAGCCTCTGCATTTTTCAATAGGCCCTCTATTCTGATTTTAGATGGAAATTTTTTTCTGAGTATGCATTTATCACAGTTAATAGACAGCAATAAATTATGGTCCTGGATTTTTTTTAACATTTTCCACAATTCTACAGATCCTAGGGGTGCTGGAGAGTGGCCCCTGGGGACAGCAGCACGTACCAGGCTCCTTTGTGACAAGGGCCTGCCGGTGCCCATTCCCAGGAGAGCAGCTCCAGCAGGAGACAGCAGCTCCCGGGATCCTGCAGCGTCAAGGCGCAGCAGAGATGTCTTCGAAGGAGAAGACGAGCACGGGCGTCCAGCCCAAGCAGAGTTGGCTGCGCCGTCTGAGGCGACAGAAGGTGAGCAATGGGGCAGCACGCAGCTGCCTCGGGGCCGGGGCCGGGCTGCCGGCACGGAGGGAGCTGCTGTGCCAGGGCAGCCCTTTGGGTCCCATGCGGCCGCTTCGTCGTCAGCCTTGTCCTGGTGTGTGCAGGTGCAGATCCGTGAGTGGCGGGCAGCACCTCAGGAGGCCGAGGAGCACCGTGACTCCTGGGCTGGGCCTGGAGCGCAGGCGGCAGCAGCAGCAGAGAGCCGGGCAGCGGCCCCGCACAGCCCCAGGGCAGAAGAGGCAGATGCTGACCTGCCCAGCACATCTCCTGCCCCAGCAGCTCCCATGGACACTCAGCCAGCAGCTGCTGCCCTGGTTGGAGCTCCAGAGGATGAAGAGCAGCATGTGAGTGTCACTGCCTGGGCACAAGGGATGGCAAAGACAGCAGCTTCTGCAGCCTCTGGTGCGCAGGCGGCAGCATCAGAGAGCTGGGCAGCTGCCCCGCACAGCCCCTGCTGTCCCCCCAGCCCCTCGCCTGGCCAGCAGGAAGATCTCGGGCAGTGGGCAGGGTCAGGAGGGGTGGCACTCCTGGCAGAGCCACGGGGTGAGGAGGGGTCCTGCTCTGAGGAGCTCAGCTTGGGCCTACCCACAGAGTGGGCAGAAGACACAGACCTGGGTAGGAGTGCTGACCAGGAGAGCATCTCAGGGTCCCTCCAGTCTGAGCCATTGCCAGATGACACCGAGCCAAGGAGGATGGCTGGGGAGGAGAATAACTTTATGCCTCTCCCACGTGAGGCTTGGGCAGAAGATCAAGACCAAAGCCAGATGAGTGAGGGGGAGAGCTCCTCATGGTCCCTCTCATGGATGTCATCAAAAAAAGACCGTGACAGTGAGGAACCGACTCCCTCAGGATTCCTGATAAGTGAGTCAGGGGCAGGGAGCTGGGGCTCTAAAGCTTGCACAGCCAAAGAGGATGGTGTGGATCAGCCACAGGAAGCCCTGACCTGCTGATATCACATGAAACCCCTGTTCTTTCACTTGGGCACAGGCACTGAGGAAGATGCAGAGAGGGATTTTGGGGAACTAGAGGATGCTGTGGGGACCAGTTGGTGGCAGGAAGAGTCGCTGAAGTGGGAGAGGCTCAGATTCCAGCGTCTGCAAGGCCTGCTCTCAGCTGCAGCTGTCCCCATGCGGTGGCTGTCCCACTCCAGGAGGGCGCTCTGGGCTCTGTGCAGGGCGTTCGGGACGTCCCTCAGACGCCTCATTCCAGTGCTCCATTCATAGAGGCCATCCCACCGTGGCTCCACGCTGCCAGTGATAGAACACCCATGGAGCCCAAGCAGAACCCAAAGCAAGTCAGGGTTCTTGTCAGAGTAACCCTTCCTATGGCATGGACACCTTCAAGAAGGATCTGCACCAGACAATCAAGGGCACCCTCAGTCATTTGCAGACAACACCAAAGCTTAGTGGCCGTGGTGATCTGCTGGAGCTGGGAGGCTCATGACTGAGGTGCCATCGTAGCTGCTGCCTTGAAGAATTTGAGGAGCAGAAATAGAAGAATTAATTGAGATAGATTCTGTAGGTTAAAGTAGGGGTAGATATTAGAAGAGATTAGTGCTAGGATTTAAGGTAACAGGATAGAGGTCATCTCATGCCTTCAATTCCTGTTTTATTGCCAAATTAAAAATTTGGGCTCAGAATAGGCTCGTCGTAGGAAAGCCAAGTGTTTATGGTGAAGAGGTCTGAATATTTAAGCTAGACATTGGTTTGTAAAGTAAAACCACAGGTTTTTCAAAACTTTTTGTTTCCTATAGATAGTCTCATTCAGCACTTGATCTGGTATGTTCCTTTGGAACATATTCCTTAGGCCATTGAGCTTTTGTTAAGTTAAAACTAGTTGGATATAGATAATTTAATTTTAATAAAATAATATGATTGAATTGTTAAATCAGAAGTGCTTGTTGTTTTCATTGTGCTGTGGTCATTGATTTGGGGGGGAGATCCTGAAGGCTGAGGCCTTTTGGTTGCTGGGGCAGTGCAGTGTGTGCTGTGTGGGGCAGAGGAGAAAGGCGCTGCCTGGGCCGGGAGGGATGTGGGGACACCAAGTCCTTGTGACTTGTGGCACAAGGAGTTTGTTTGATGGAACAATCCCTTTTTTGTGTGCATTTCTCCTCCTAGAGAGCTGCCCTGGCACAGAGATCATGCTGTAGGATCTGTGCAGGAAGAAGTGCTCCCAGCCATGCCAAGTAGATTTTGCAGAGCTCCCTGTTCTGCAGGGGAGCAGCTCCCAGGCTGTTTCGTAGAACTCGTTGTGGGGAACACAGTGATTTTCTTTCCAGGGGACTGGATCCCATTTGCTGTGTCTTAAATCGCCTAAACCAAGATGAGGTTGACCAAACAGCATGTAAATACAATATTCGTTTGATATGAAAACCTATCCCAGACCTCAGTTAATTATAAAGGACCTGTCCACAGGGCAATGGAAATGACCCTTAGATCTACTAATATGGGGCAGGGGTTATGTTTGTGTCTCCACAGGTCCCTATGTGGAATGGGCTCCTTTGCAGTGTGTGTGGCCATTTGTTGGGCCATCCTGAATGGCGATGGCACTGCAAATGTTTTACCCCTAAGATGCACAGAGCGTGCTACGCATACTGACACCATGTGCATATTGCTCATGTCACAGGCACATGCTGGTGTTTGTGAGAGCTTGTTACTGGCTTATTCCCCCTCTTCCTTAGTCATATTGTATTTGAAAATGTTTCATGATCTGTTCAGGTCTTTCTCAGGGTGTTTTTGTTGATTAAACATAAAAAGGGGGAGATGTAGTGAATACGAATAAGGATCTTTTTCACTTTGGTTCACCAAAAAGCTCTCTGGGAAGGATCCAGCTGCCGTGCATGAGGCAGTGACGGGCTGGGGAGACATGTGGGCACCATATGAACAGATTGGGTGAAGGGATGTGTGAGCAGCGACACCGCAGTGGCAGGCAGCCAGTGAGCGCTTGCTTCGGTTAAGTTTCAGTTCAAATTTCCGTTAAGTTCAGTTAATTTCAGTTAATTTCCGTTAAGTTTAGAGTATAAAAAGACTCACTTCATTACAATTAATGATCTTCTTCAGCTCAACAAGGGGGTCTGTATGTTTTTGTTTCCCATTGCTATGAAACCTGACCTTCCAAAGTAGTTACAGAATATCCATGGAGAGGCTTTCTAAGGCCCTCAGGTCTGTTATAGGTTAAGGACATGGAGACTCTCCTGTTTTCGTAAAAAACTTCTCACATCCTCTGAGTGGGATGGAGAGCACTTAATAACAGTGTCTGGCCATTTCGGACAACTGGATCTTGCTTGTTTTTGTGAGGGTGAGCAAGCCAAGATGGCTGCCTTCCCATTGCCGTCATTCCGACTTCTGGGCCCGGTGTTGTGGGGACCGGAAGTGGGAGTGCCATTGAGGGAGGAGCTTAAGATGGAAGGGGAGTGGATGGTGTTCGCGATGGGGAGCGGATTCCAGGTAGAAGGGGAGGGGCACGACGCGGTTACACCCAACGACGTGGTGGGGAGGGAGGAGGTGCAGGACGCAACCGGAAGAGAGGAAGTAGGGGTGGGAATGTGGCCATTTTGAGGTGCAAGGGCAGGAAAACCTGGGTGTGGAGGAGACAAGATGGTGGGGCTGGCCACGTTGCCGGCGCCACCTTGAGTATTAACATTAAACAGGGGGGATGCAACTGGGTATGTGGGTGTAGGGAGGAGGGTAGATGAAAGGTCCAGTGCTGTCCTGGCAAGGGTAGAGAGGCAGTAGGGGGGTGTCAGGGAGATGGCAGCAACCCTGTCCCTGATGTCTACATCCACCCGCTGAGTGCCCCTCAGATGGGGAAGAAGGGTTGGGGGTGCATGGAGAGATTGAAGGCAATAAGGGTTTTAAATGGGGACCTGAAAAACTCTCAAAACTTTTCCCCTCATTTTCAAATGATTGAATAATGGCTTGAAACAAAGGAAAAATCTTTGCAGCGGAAAGATCCCTAAACATCCATATACAACTTTCTTCCCACATTGTCCCAGAATTCCTTCAAATAAACAGAATTGGAATTAATTTTAAAATGTTTGAAAATCCAATGAACAAACCTCTTTAACTCCCCCTTAGAAAACTTAAAATCTCCCACAATAAGGGTGCCCAGAACTTGGATATAGAAGTCCCTTTCAGGAGGGGTAAACTTTGGTTTGCTAATCTGATTCCCATCCTTACTATCTCACTTCCCACCCAGCAGCAAAATGCTAACAAAAGTAAGAAAGGCCCAAGAAATAGAAACACTTTAAAATGTAGGAAACTTACAATTTTTCTTCAGCTGATGCCGGTGGGGCCAACAAAAAGCCAGTGGGCGGGTGGTCACCTGATGGCCAGTCCTCAGGGGCCCTTCTTATTTGGCCCGAGATGGTCAGTGAGGGTCCCGGTCATTGCCCTTCGGATTGCCCCTTGCTAGAACACAAGGGGTTCTCCTCAAGGGATGGCAGCTCCAACAGTGGCAGGCTCTGCAGTGAAAACTGCAGGCGGACGCTTCTCCAGGGCCTCTTTGTGGCACACATTGGGCACAACTTGCCACGGTGGGACGGATAGCAGGGGTGCCGCGACTACCCTGAAGAAGAGTCTTTAAAAAGACAGCCCAGGAGCACAGGCACATCCCTAGCCCAGCGAGTGGTTAACAGCTCAGCTCAGCAGCAGCTCTTAGGCGATGCAGAGAAAGGGATGGAGGTGCTGTGTGGCGTTCCACAGAGAACAGGCCTTTATTAAAAGCAGGGCCCTCTGTGAAGGGAGCCAGGAACAGCCGCTCTCTTGAACAGGGATAAACTGGGGTTTATATGGGGAAGGAAAGGGGTGGGGAGAAACTGGGATACAAGTAACTGGTTAGAGTGACAGGGAAGAAACCCAGGATACAGTAGATTAAAATGTAACTCACAAAAGTCTCTGGGAAAGACACCTTTCACTATGAAAGTGCCTTGCCTCAGGAGAAGCTCTCCAGGGGAGCACAGCAGTCCCTTTGCTGGCCGTTTCTTTGGCACCCACACTGCCCAGGGGCAGGAAGCAAGCCACAGTAACCCTTGAAACACCACAGTAGCCCTTACCTACTGGATTCCCAGAGGACAAGAGCTACATAACCACCACTGCACCTTCAGAGGAAGACCTGACCCTTCTACAATATCACCACTGCAACAGAACCACATCTGTCTCTTCAACAGGATTGCAGCCACCATTTAATGGGACTGCTAGCACCACCTGAGCGGCAGGGTGTCAGGTTGTATCCTGACTCTGCCACTGTTTCTGTACTATTAGTTTCATTTAATTTAATTTTCCTATTAAATTGTAGTTTTGACTTGAGAGTCTCTCGCTGCTTTTCTTTCAGATAGTACAAGGAGCTATCCCAGCATGTCTCCATGGTAATGCCAATGGTGTAACACCCACGAAGGCAGGAGCACTGGAATGAGCACTGGAACGCTCTCTCCTTCCTCTGGTGTGCTCCCCATGCCATGTGTGTTTGTGCACAGGCCCCTGAGCCAGGCCCTGCAGAAAGCCATGCCTTGGCTGGAGTATCTGGAATGCCTTTGCATTGTCCCAGGCATCCATCAGAGCTGTTGGCATCCAACTGGCAGCCTTGGGATGGTTTGCTGCCCTTGCCAAACCAACCGGGTTTCAAGGCTCCTTCACCAATCTGGCAAGGCCCCTACCAAAGAACTTGTTTCTCTTCTTTGTGACCTGGACACGACCAGGAAACAAGACATGGCAAAGCAAGTGCCAAAGTAAGTCAGGGTTCTGGTCTGGGTAACCAAAACCCCGGCCATGGCATTGACATTTTCTACAATGCTCAGGACAGAACAGGGGACTGAGGGCATGCTCAGTCTTTTTGCAGATGACACCAAGTTCAGTGGCAGTGTCGATCTGCAGAGGGCTCATGACTGAGGTACCCTTGTGATGGCAATTGAGAGACAGGATTCCTTCTAGGTGCAAGCAAGAAGTAGTTTATTGTTTCCACAGCTCAGTTTATATACTTTTACAGCCTTAGGTAAAATTTTCTACTGCTTAAGCAATAAACACAGTATTTACATTTCTTAGCAACACTGCTTAACCACAATCTTGCATGACTTCCTTTAGAAAAAGCAAGGTGTCACTTTTCTGCTTCCTCCTTTACATTTCTGTTTGCTGTTCCCAGGGCTTCTGGCCCACCAAGGTCAAGATGTCACATCATTTATTAAATCCACAGTACTTTCTGCTCTACTGCTCAGCTGACCCCCTACACCATTATAGCTGCTCAAGAGTTTGAGGAGGAAAACTAGGAGAATTATTGGACTTCTGTAGCTAAAAGTAGGGGGAGGTATTAATAGAGATCTTGCTTTGAATATAAGAAAACAGGATAAAGGCCACCTCATGGCTTGTATTCCTGTTAAATTAATAAATTACAAGCTGGGGCTCAGCCTAGGCAGTGACATAAGAAAGCCAAGTATTTAAGGAAAAGCATTCCCAAGGCTTAAACTAGACATTAGTTTATAAAGAAAAGTGCTCTTTTTGTTTCTGATAGATAATCTTATTCAGCACTTGGTCTGGAATACGTTCCTCTGGAATATAGTTGAGTTATAGCTGTTGCTAATTTAGAACAGGTTAAATAAGAGACTTTCATTGCAATAAAGGAATTGAACTGATAAATCAGAAGTGCTTATTGTTTTCATTGTGCTGTGCTCATTGATTTGGGGGGGAGATCCTGAAGGCTGAAGCCTTTTGGTTGCTGGGGCGGTGCAGTGTGTGCTGTGTGGGGCAGAGGAGAAAGGCGCTGCCTGGGCCGGGAGGGATGTGGGGACACCAAGTCCTTGTGACTTGTGGCACAAGGAGTTTGTTTGATGGAACAATCCCTTTTTTGTGTGCATTTCTCCTCCTAGAGAGCTGCCCTGGCGCAGAGATCATGCTGTAGGATCTGTGCAGGAAGAAGTGCTCCCAGCCATGCCAAGTAGATTTTGCAGAGCTCCCTGTTCGGCAGGGGAGCAGCTCCCAGGCTATTTTGTGGAACTCGTTGGGAGGCTCACAGTGATTTTCCTACCAGGAGATTGGATCCCACTCGCTGTGTCAGGTGCCCCCAGAGGTTCTGCAGCACTAAAATGCATTTGCAAATGCAGCTCTTGCTGCCTCACTGAAAATCTACTGAGACACCGAGCCTGAGAGGACACGTGCTTGGCAACGCCCATTCTCCAGCTAAAACTGCAGGATCCCACAGTCTGCCACGCTGGACACTGCCTGTCCTTGGGTTCACAGCAAAGCAGCTGCTTGGTTTGTGTTTGCAGCCTCAGGCTCCTGCTTGCTCCCAAATGAGCAATTGCCAGGAGATCTGTGCAGAGCTGCCCGGGCTCCCTGACCAGGCCTCGCAGGAGCTGCAGCACACGGGGCGGCAACCCAGCCTTGCGAGGCTGTGAATCTCTTGGTGCTCACACAGAGGGGAATGGTGTGGGCTGAAAGGCTCTGTGTTTGCCAGGGTGTTCAAAAGGCAAAGGGAAAATCCTCCTGGACTCAGCCAAAGGGGACCTGCAGCTCACTGAGGCGAGTGCTGAGCTCCTCCAGCACCAATCCTGTGCAATGGAGCTGAGTCGTGGAATCTCAAAATCCCAGAGTGGTTTAGGTTGGAAAGAATCTTAAAGCCCATCCAGGGCCAGCCCCTGCCAGGGGCAGAGGCAATTTCCCTTATCCCAGGTTGCTCCAAGCGCCACCCAGCCTGGCCTTGGACACTTCCAGGGATCCAGGGCCAGCCACAGCTTCTCTGGGCAACCTGTGCCAGGGCCTCACCACCCTGACAGGGATTTCTTCTGTATATCACATCTAACTCTACTCTCTGTCAGCTCGAGGCCATTCCCCCTTATCCTGTCACTCCATCCCTTATAAATTGTCTTTCTCCACCTTCCTTGTAGCTCCTTCAGGCACTAGAAGGGGCTTTCAGATCTCTCCAGAACCTTATCTTCTCCAGACTGACAAGCCTAACTCTTCCAGCCTGTCTCCATAGCAAAGGTGCTCCAGCCCTTGGAATATCCTCCTGGTCTCCTCTGGACTTGCTTCAGCAGTTCCATGTCCTTCCTTTGCTGATGACCCCAGGCCTGGATGTAGCAATTGAGGTCTCACTTGCGTAGAGTGAGAGAATTCCCTTGTTCCACCTGCTGCTCCCACTTCCATGTGTCCCTGCTCTCTATGGTGAGGAATCCAAACGGAATTAGATGCCCATGTAACTTTCTGTGGATCTGTTTCCCCCAGTGGAATTACTTTTATCCTACAGCAATGTAAGAATATAACCTGCAGGCAATATCCAAGGGCTCTGTATTGTTTTTATTGAGCTGTGTGTTGGGAAATCACCAGGGGCACTCCTGGTTGTTCTGCCAGTTCACTTGGGTCAGACATTCCAACAAACTGTTCATCCACTGGAAAAATATGCTGTGGATCTGGCCACATGTAGTTGTTAAAGATAATTTGGCAGCTTGGCAGGAGTGTTTTAGCCTGCTGTCCTTGCTAAATCCCCAGGGAGATAATTACACTATCCTACTCCAAGAAGCTTTCCCACCCCTAAAATTTCTTTATTTCCTCTCATAAACTGTTTTGGAGAAGCACAGTGGGATGGGAAGGATGGGAAAGAGCCTGGCAGATATGGCACATGATTTAGACCCATAAAATGCTGTCAGCCTCTGGTTTGAGGTGAATTATGAACTCCTAAATTTATGGCCTGTGTGCTGAAATATGGAGTGTGTGCATAAAGGGTGTCTCAATCCAGACAAAAAATATTGCATCATCAAGAAATTTCATTAATAGAAAGTGAGAAAACTCCAAGAGAATCTCTCCCTGGGAAAAAAAAAAAAAAAAATAAAAATAAAATCTCTTGAGGATTACTTTGCTTAAAAAAACCCAGTAAAAATTAGGGAAATGTCAGGAAAACTTTGTTAAAAAAGAAAACACTGATAGGTAAATTAAAAACAAACAAAAGTAATTAATTTTGAACAGGGAAAAATACTTCTTGCTGAGGTTTTTATTAGTGAAGGCTTGGATATCTTCCAAGGTGAAATTTTTATAGCTGTTAAAATTCATGGAGTGAACAGGTAAAGTGGGAGTTCCTACAGCTTCATGCAGTTCTGTTCATTAACGTACAAACTACCCCCAGATTGTTATTAATTGTCGGGCAAATTTATTCTTAAATTTTGTTTCCAGGAAAAGAAGAAAGAAAAAAAAAGGAAAATATTTGACAAGAAGGAATGTTTTGGTACTGTAATTAAGAAAAACTTTATTTTCCTTTTTCCTATGTGAAAAATGGAGAATTTTATTTTTGAAGTGAAGAATTTCAAGCTCAATTCCAAATGGGAGATGCTACAGCACAGTCTTGTGGGTAAAGCAAAAAAGGAACAAAGATTAATCATAAAGAAATGTTTATTAGGATAATAAATAAACAATAAACACAGCAATAATAAATACATTTTCAAAAGAGCTCCAGGCTCCAGCAGGGAAATATTGCTGCTGGTAGAATATCTGAAGAGAAAAACTGTGGGGGAAAACAACTTTCTTTTATTTAATAGGAAGGAACTGCAGAGTAGCACTAGGTCTGGCTGTATGGTACAGGAGCTCTTAAGTTACTTTTAAGAGCTAAGACCCTTTTTATATCCCACTATTAACAATTCTCTGCAGCAACACAGCTTTGTAGAACTAAGGATAAAGACTTACTAAGAAATTTTCCTCATTTTTATATTATGTATTTGTTCTGAAGAAAGAGCATATTTGAATCTGCGGCACATGTTAAAAGGAAAATAAATTAAAATCCTAAAATAATTTCTCCAAAATTCTGTAAAATTCTGTAGGAGGAAATACTTTAAATGTAGAGGATGAAGAATGTGACACAGAATTGTAATGAATTATTTTGTCATAATTGCACATGAAAAATATCCTAGCCTAGTATAAAGGGCTGTTGTATTTTAGTCAATATAGATTTACATATATGTATCTGTGTCTATCTATATACAAAGTTTCAAAGAAGAAAAGTCAGTGAAAATACGAATAAAATTTCTGATTATATTTTCTAGACAGACATCACAATTTTTGGGCACTCATGATGCTATGATGAGTCATAATTCTTTGATGATTCTTTTGAATAATTCTCATAATTCTTTGATGAGTACTTACTATTAGAAATAACAAATAGCATGACAAATGGGGAGTTTTATATAAATCAAACTCAACCCCACAAAGCAATAGAATATATAATCTCCTAAAATTTGGAACATTTTTTAAATCTTACATATATCTACAAATTTTTCTGTTTTCACCTCAATTAGAGCCATAAGACTGAATCCAGCTCCATGTCTGCAGCTATGCTGGGAATGCCATGAGTAAGCCCAAAGCCTCTTCCCAGCCCTCTCTACTGTATAATGGAAAATTTCATGCATAAGACTTAAGTGTAAAAAATTATATTAAATGTAATTTTTATATCTATAGTACAATACAGAATAATTATACATAAAATGTGTAAAAATTCTATTATAAAGAGTCATGGGAATCAGAAAATAAATATTCAGCTTCGGGTTTGAGTAAAGAAAGAAACTGAGAAATGTCAAAAGCCAGAACACTTTTTATTTAACTCATTTTTCTCTGTTCAGTTTTTGCAAGTTTTACCTTTTTCAAGGAGAGAATTGGATAATTCAACAACTACTGATCCTATTAAATCCTGGATATGATACTCCAGGGGCACACTTGGAAAAGTCTTGGTCATTCAATAATAAACATAAAATTCCTCATGAAAATCCCATACAGGCGTTTGTGTATTGATCTTTCAGGTACCACTTTTCCTCTCAGTGGAGCCCAGATTCAATGGAAGTTGAATAAGTTTCACTTCCAGTATGTTTTATGTCACAATTGGCAATCTTGGCTTTAACTGAAAACATTTGAAATAACTTTGGACTTTATCCATAGCAAACTTGACATTTTTAAGGATTTTCAGCCCAGTCCAGAGAAGCTGTGGCTGCCCCTGGATCCCTGGATGTGCCCAAGGCCAGGTTGGACAGGCTTGGAGCAGCCTGGGCTAGTGGAAGGTGTCCCTGTCCATGTCAGGGGGTGGCACTGGATGGGCTTTAAGGTTCCTTCCAAACCAAACCATTCCATGATTCTGTGATCAAGGACACGGACATATGACTGCTCCCAGCTGTGGATAAATCAAGTAAAATTAAGAGGCAGGCAGACAGTTTGTTTTATTGTTTACCTCACTTTTCAGTGGCTTTTGACCATTGCCACTTTCTTTTTCATGCAAAGCATATTGGCTGTGGAGATGAGAGTATTAATTCTTCAAATCAGTATGGAAGTGGAGAAATCATATAGCTGTATTTCCTAACAGAAAATTAATTGATGGGGACTCTCCCGAGCATGTTGGAAATGTAGTTTTATCATGTATATATGAGGGAGAAAGATAGAAAGTGGTGGAAAGGTTAATAGCTAAAAAAAATAAAAATAAAAAAATAATTCACCTTCTGAATTCCCTTTTGAAAAGATCCTATTTTTATTTGCCTTAGGATTTGGTGGTTTTGCTTTTTTCCTAAAGCTTGTAGAGCTTTCCATTTCTCAAAAGAAGAAAGGCAGCCTGCAACAGCCTGGAATAATTTTCTGACATGAAACAGGTATATAGAACTTCACATTTGTTTTGTAAAGTTTCTACATATACCAAAATAATGAGGGGAAAAAAAAATTGAAAGCTGTTGTTCGATACCAGCTAACAGAGCAGAGCAATACAAAGTGTATTAAATAATGCAAGACATTCACTCAAATAAATCTGGATTGATCAACAGCAGTCAACCATCCTTGGACCAAAAAAACCGGCAAGATAAGAAGAAAAAGTGCCTGATTTAATACAGAAATCATGTTTAGAATTTACAGTGATTTTATAGATGTATTTCAGGAATGATATTGAGTATATGGAACATTAATGGAATACAGTTATATATTGATAAGCTGTGAGATAGGTATGTAAGTATTATATTTTAAAAAGTCATCAAAACTTCAAAGCTGAAAACCCAAATATCCAAATATTTTTCCGTATACGTCTTACTTAATCCTAATGTTTTTTACCCTTTTGTATTCAGTTCAGCATCTTCTTGCTCTTCAGCATTCTCAGGTGGTTATTTTCCAAATAAATTGAATATTTGTTATTCAGCTAAGCTCTGGTTATTAATTATCTGATAACAAAGATCTTATCTGAGCCATCTATGACAATTATCTGTGTAGACAAAGAATATATTTACCATGACTTTATTATTTAATTCCCAGTATGTAGAAGGTATTACCACATCCCTTAAAATCATGAATGATGAAGTGGCTCTTATTCTATGAGGAGGAAACATTGTGTGATTCCATGATTAAAATTGGATTTACTGCTAATGCAGTATCTAAATGATAGGGGGAGGTGGGGTTTATTTATACAAGATCTGCAGTGCTTCATCCAAAACAAAATCATGTCTGCCAGGCAAAGGTTTCTGTTGCATGAAGTCAGACTCGGATTTCACAGTTGGTCCTTCCCTATTTAGCTGGGCAATCCAAAGCCTGAATCCTAATAACTGTTTTTTGTTTCTTTAAATGGAAGGAAGAAGTTGAAATCTAGAGCTGAGTTTTATAGCTTAGACTTATCTCTAAATTAGACTGAGCTGTCTTTTAAATTAAGAGCTCACAAACACAAGCATTCCCTGTAATCCAATACATAAGGAGTGGAGTCCTATTCCATAGACAACTGGAACAATAGCTGGACAAATCACAGAGTAATTGGTGCAGGAAGAATAAAGGCCTGTCCCACACTCCCAAAAGCACAGGCTTTAATCATTCCACTTGCAATAAAATTCCTCTAGGTGGTAACAGTACAATTCCCTTTTTTCCTAAAGGCCAGAAACTGAGTATCACAGGTCCACTGATAAAAATCCTGAATGGAGAAAAGCCTGGCTCCAGCCTTAGGCACCAGGATTTCACAGAAGTTCAGCTCCGCTGCTGAGGGAGGAATCTGTAACCAATTCCTGTGTGGTGGTGCAGATCCACCACCATCCCGCACTGCATAAATAAACAGGGAATTGAAAGTGATATCACTTCTATTCAGCTGTCCCTCATATTTAACTGTAGCAAGGCAGATTTTCATCACTGGCTCAGCACAGCTGCAAGGGAATTAATAACAAAATCTTCCCGCCCAAGGAAAGTCTTCCTTTCTAGGTCAGCATTTTTGCTTTGGTTCCAGCCAGAGCCAAGGCACTGTCCTTCTTTAGGTCATTAGAAGCACCTTCATTGTATATCCTTAGCTCTGAAAAAAAGGATATTTGGAAAAATTAAAAAAAGGTGAATTGTTATTCCTACCCACTCATAAGAGGAGCCAGTCAGACCTTTGTCCCAGTCCTGTCTCTGGGGTCAGGCAGAAATTGCATTTCAGGCAGCAGAATCAGCATCTTCAGTAGGCCAAGAAGAATGGAATTCAGCCCAGGGAGACTCCACAGATTCATCAGGATTCCCACTTAAATATTTCCTTACCTTGTGCATTTTCCAATGACATTAAGGCATATATTACCTAAAGAAATTAAATTATTTGCAGACAGTGTTTGCTTTGTTCTGTTTGTGTTTAGGGAGGCAGATTTCAAAAAGGACCTTTGTTTTTGTGATGTGAGACTATACCATGGTCACATCCAGGTATTTTATATACCTAATGTGTTAACTGATGTCAATGGTAATTTGGGGTGTGGTTTGGAAAATGTGGGAGAACAGTAAGAATACAAAGCATATCTTTGTCTAAGTAATGCACAGTATTTTTAAAATCCTTAAATTACAGTGCGTGTTTTACTTTATGTCTTGAGTTTCACCCAGCAAGGTCTGGTAACAACTTCCACCTTAACAGCAGAGAGGAAAACTGTCATATGCAGTTGATTTTTCAGGTCAGGAATACAGAGAGCAATTCCTGATTTTGATCATATTTTTCTCTCAGAAACACAAGCTGATCAGGTTCTGGAGACTAATTCTCTATTTCTGATTCTTTCCCACATGATGAAAGACCTGATTTTGTTTCTTCACTCTTTTGTTTCCAAGGTGAAAAGATAAATAAGTGACTTTTATGTACATTAATTAGTAGAGCAAAATGTAACTGTAATCAGATGGAGTTTCCAGTCAGTCTGTGGGATAACAATTAGCATGTTTGGAACCTGATTCTGATCCTGGTTTGTGTCTCAAATGAAATTTAAAGACTCTTCTCTCTTTTACAAGCAGTGTGTTGTGAATAAAAGGATAAAATAACTCCTTACAGGCTGTTTCTCTTATATGTATGATGATGGATTGAAATGTGCTTCTGTTTCTCTGATTCCTGCATTTTTTTCCAGACTTTCTGACTACAGTCCTAAATACCATGCTAAAAATTGAAGGATAAAGAACCAGGAACAGAAGCTGTCAAGCAGAAAGGCACAAATAACTCATTCCATGAGAAGTTTCACATCCAGATTCTGGGGCAGCCAAGCTGAAGCTTACCTGGCCCTAGAGCAATGGGGGTTCTTCCAGTTTCTATATTCTAGGGTCAAAAGAAGAGTTGGAAATGCATCAAAATGTAGAAATTCTCTGAAAACAGACAGATGCATGGTGAGCATGGGCATGGTTTTTGCATGCAGGGTTTCTGCAGGGGCATGGGGTTTTATGTGCAGTTGAAACGTCAATCTGAGCATGACTTATGGAGTTACAAGTGAAGAAAGCTTAGAAAATCATTTCAACTGATTTAATGACTTAAAAATTTAAAAGAAGGCAATTTGTAAAGCTGGGTTAAACAGTGTAGAAAATCTATCTGTGGAATAGGTTTCTCTATGTCCATCCTACAAAGAGATTATTATAACAGGGGCATGCAGTAGTGGGTGTGGTTTTGTTCATTCAAGATTAGACTTGGTGATCTTGGAGGTCTTTTCCCACCACAGTTCAGATTGGAAAATCACAGAATTTTAGAGCTCCGCTGGAGAACTGATCTGGACTTCAGAACTGGACCCATAGGCAGAGCAATCCCATGCAATAATAAGCCCTAAATGGTTTTATTTCTCAGGACAACAGCCGGTATATTTTCCTACGGATAATATATATTCCTAAAGAATAAATCTATTTTCCTTGTAGTAAGGAAGGAAAAGCTCTGTGGCAATAAAGTTGCCCCTTCCCTGTTTTGCCAAGGGTAATCCCTGCTCCAGAGCTCTTCCTTGGCACTGGTTCGACCCTGGTGCACACATGGCTGTGGCCTTGGGAAAAGCTCCAACATTCACACCTGGGATTTGCCGACTTACTGCAGGAAAAGGCCTTGTTTGATCTCCTTCCCTGTCTTTGAAGGAATTACAGTGATTATATCCTGCCTGCTGGTCATGTACCAAGGAAAAGCAGAGGCCTGAGAGGAGGTTTAACTTGCTACCACCTGCAAAGTTAAAAGTCTCCAGGGCTTACAAGTTTAATATTTCAAAAGGGTTAAAACCAAGCTGTGACAGTTCAATCAAGATTAGGGAAGACTCTGATTGTACCATATTCTCTTCTCTTTTAAGATAACTAAATATAAGAAACTATAAGTGAACAACAAATCCATTATCTCTAAATTAAAGCTATTAGCTTTGAAAAAAAACCCAACAATTTACCTTTAATTACAAAATTAATCTACCCTGAAATTATGCTCAAGAAAATACTGTTTATAGTTTGTCCCTAGGGAAGTGGGCTTCGGTAAAATTAGTATTTCTAATATTTAATAATATTCAGTAATACTCTGGACATTCTTAACATAAAAATTATTAAGTTATTTTCTGTGTTGATAGTATTCTGTTGACCAGCTGTGTGTCTTTTTCAATCCTATCTTCTGTTACCTCCCATATCCTTTTGCCTGTCATGCATTGCAGAACCACATTCCTAAATAAGAAAAATTCCTAAACATTATCCTTCATTACCACAAATACAAAATTGAAGAAAAACAGAGGAACATTGTTGGGTTATCCAAGATTATTCAGGATTATTCAAGAGCCAAATACTGCCCCACATCCATTTTTAACTCTCTATTTTGTCCAGTAAAACTTTGGCAAACAATTTTGATATAGATCAGGCATTTGCAGAAGATTTTCCAAAGTTCCATTAGGAACACTTCTATCCCCTGCACTAAATATTCATACACATAATAATATGGTTACATTTAGGTACCAGCTGTTGGAAAGACCCCAGTAGGAGAATAGTGATGGAAAGGAAGTTTACCCCTCCTCCAAATTTACAGAGCCCAGCTACTGAATGTGCCTGACTCTCACAGCCAGAGCTCTTTGCACACCAATATTTTGGAGGACTTTTGGTTTTTCATACAGCTCGGAAGGATCTAAGTTAAGGGAGAAATCTAGATTAAAAAAAAAATATCCAAATATGTTACTACACTGAGGCTAGGTTGAAAGAGTCTCTGGCTGCCTGAATGCTTTGTGACAGCCTTTTTGTATGTTTTCACTTACATGTCCGAGAATCTTAATGTATATGGCAATGTGGGTAAAGAACAGTATTGTCATCTTACCCACACAAAATTTAATTCCAGACATTTGGGTGGTGACATATTGTTAATTAAATATTGATTTGTTGGAGGATGAACTGAGCCATCGGTATTTTCCCTTCTAATTAGAATAATGACTGCTCCACATGCCAACAGTTATGAATCTCCCTGAAATAACTGTGCAAGTGGAAATGTAGGAAAGCTTTAAATAATGCAGCATATTGCACCTCAATTATGATTAATAAATTAGCTGTAGTGTCGTAGCTGCACTATTTAAGTAGACTGTCCACATTTCTCCTACTGGGAGTAAAAATCCAGTTTTTGATAGTTTGCATTTATCCTGGAGCTCTGCGTTCCAGTTTGTCAGGACTAAATAGGCTCAGCATTGTGAAAAAAGCCCAGTTGCACATTTCTCAATGCCATCAATATTGTTCTTAGTGATTCCACAAGCGAAGCATGCCATGAACTGATAAAGAAAGCTACTCTTTCACTCAGAGCCAGGAGCTCATTTGTGGAATATTAAATACTTCAGTGGCTGAACTTTTTTAAATAATTAATTTTTGTGGTGCTTATGCCCCATGGATGAGGAAGGGGCTTCTATTTCCACTGCAATCAGTTTCTCACTTTTTAATCAACATTAATTTAATGTTAGAATCTGATTTTCTGTGTCATGCTAATTTCTCCTGGCTGGTCTCTGATTAGTGAGTTTAATGTGCAACTATTCTCCCTCATCTCCAAGTTCAATTTCTCCTCAGAAAATGTCCGCTTCAGCTTTCATCTTAAACAGCACAGGATGCTTTCCCCCAGCCAAAGGCATGTTAGCACATCTTCCTTATCTCCCTCAAAATATTCCTCTCGGTCTTTTTCTGAGTTAATATTTCCTCACGGCTCCAAAATAGAATCCTAGAATCGTTCAAGTTGGAAAAGCCCTCTGAGATCATTGAGTCCAACCATCCCCCGGCACTGCCACCACTGACTCATGTCCCCAGATGCTGCATTGACATGGCTTTAAATCCCTCCAGGGATGGGGACTCCAACACCTTCCTGGACAGCTATGACAATGTCTGATCACTCTTTCAGTGAACACATTTTCCCTAATACCTAAACTGACCTTCCTGTCCAACCTGAGCCTTCCCTGGCACAGCCTGAGGCCATTCCCTCTCCTCCTGTCCCTGTTCCCTGGCAGCAGAGCCCGATCCCCCTGGCTGTCCCCTCCTGTCAGGGAGTTGTGCAGAACCAGAAGGTCCCCCCTGAGCCTCCTTTTCTCCAGGCTGAGCCCCTTTCCCAGCTCCCTCAGCCTCTCCTGGGGCTCCAGACCCTTCCCCAGCTCTGTTCCATTCCCTGGACCTGCTCCAGCCCCTCAAGGTCTGTCTCATCCTGAAGGCCTCAAAACTGACCCCAGGTTATTCTTTCATCTTTACAAGCCTCACCATATTAAGTCATTGCAACTTAAACATGATTAAGACCATGAAATGAGCAATAACATTTTTTTTGCTATTTTATCTGAGAAAGAAGTAAACTAAAAAGGACTGTAATATTTGAAGATGGGCTGAGAGGCTTGGTAACTAGGGCCTATAAAACGACAAGGAACATGCAGTTTTTAGTCCACCAAAAGGTCACCTACAGGGCATCTTTCACATCTCCCTTCATTTCGCCTTTGTGAATGTGTCACACAGATTTCCATATAGGAATGGGCTCTTCAAAGAGCCTCTTCAAAGTTTTTATAGGGAAAACAATTTGATTCAGTATTTCAGTGTCGCTGTTTAATCAGCTATTAATGGATGCAGAGAATATTTGATGTGCTTTCTCTTTGTAGATTATGGTTTTCTACTAAGTCAACTGAACATCTTCAGAGAAATGGAATATTCTTTGCGTATCATTTATTGCAAGGGATTCTATTACAAGGAGGTGGAAGTGCAAAGGGAATTTTTGTGGTTTTGTAATAATAAAGAGATGCTAATTCCTCTGCTTTAAGCGGATTATCATCAGCCTTCCAAGAGCTGGGAATGTGTTGCTTTTAAGGACATAGATAATAGTGGCAGAGATTAAGGTGCACTTGTTCACTATGAAATGATCCTGAATTCTGAGAGGTCCCATTTGTTAAGAGTTTTTCTGTTAACTAGCATGGAATCCCAGACTGGGTTGGGCTGGAAGGGACCTTAAAGCCCACCCAGTTGTCACCCTCTGCCATGGGCTGGGACACCTTCCACTATCCCAGGTTGTTCCAAACCCTGTCCAGCCTGGCCTTGGACACTTCCAGGGATCCAGGGGAAGCCACAGCTTCTCTTAGGGGTGGATTTGAGTGTGATTTTATTTTTTTTAAATCCCTTTCCACTTCCACAGCTGAATTCTGTAACTCCTTGAGTTCATATGAAGAAGTTGGAATGAATCAGCAGGAAGATAAAGGTTACCAACCAACCCCTTGGGACACACAAAGAAAATTTAAAACTATGTTCTTGCTGTTTACTTATACTGCTGCAGATTAAAGACTGATTGTCATCTTAAGATTTTTAAATGCTCTTCTTTACAGAGGTCTGAAATATGGTGGTATCCATTTTATTTTAATGTGTTTCAATCTCCTATCTTGGAATTTAATTTGGTTTTCTATCAAGTTTTCTTATCTTACCTAGGGTATTTTTTGACGCAACATTATTTTTTTTTTTGTTATAAGTTACTATAGCAACTTGGAAAAAAATTAAACATGAGAAATCTGTGGAGGCTTCAGGCTATCTAATTTTTATGTTCCTGTGACTTTTACAGCAGAAAGAAAAGTTCTGCTAGATCTAAATATAGCTTAAAAAAAGCCAAATGTACAGGAATCACTTATCATAGAGCATGAATCCATGCAAATGAAGAAACAATTGAATAAACTAAAAAGCAGAGTGTAGAAAAAGGCTGTAGGAGAAGCTGAATGAAAGAGTTAAAAAGACAGCTCAAGGACACAAGTCAGTCCCTCATCCTGTAGGGAATTCAATTCCAAAACTTCAAGTTAAAAAACATTGAATCTTGGTGTCTGTCCAGGGCCAGGGGTTCAACTTGATCCTTGAGGATCCCTTTCAACTTAGGTTATTCCATGATTCTGTGTATTAAGCCTATACAAATGTGATATATGCTCAACAGGTCCTGTGAATTTACTGGTTTTGGTAAAAGTCTGGATTTAGAACAAATAAACAGATTGTTCCTTTCAATATTGGCACTGATGAAACAAATTCAAAACAAATGTTTATTTGCAAATTGTTAATTTGATCATTTTTGAAGCAGAAATAGAAATAAGTAGCTATTTTATCAACTTCATTACAGATCAAAATCTTTATTCTTCAGATCATCTCTGAGAAAGTTCCTTCAAAAATAGAGGCACCAAATTAGCTACAGAAATATTTAATTTCTCTATATTCTTGCATTAAATATGCTCAACATTATCTGAAGTCTATCTACAGAATCTCTTTTTGCCAGCACAGGGCTTGGTGTCACCTTGGTGATAGACACTGAGCAGGTTAGTGCTGAACCACATTCAATCTCTAGTTTCTCTTGAAGTTTCTCACTCCTCCACTTCTCCTCTCCATGGGTTTCTCTAAATAAACTTCTCTCTCCTACTGCTCAGTAACTCCTTTGTTCTTGCTAAGAATCATTAATATGAATTTAGTTAACCTAGAATGAGCCAGCAGTGGGTGATGTGAGGGTTTTGGGCACTGATAGTGCCTGTGGAGGTCTAAATAATAGATGGGGTTGTCACTCTCCTGACAATAAACTCAGGAAACTCAAGTGTTTTATGGGAAAATTCACATTTAGTTACACACTGGATAATTTCATCATTTCAGCCAGGCTCTTGAGGAACCTCATAGATATTTCACTTCATCTGTTTATTGTCCAGCAGCTTCTGGCTTGTTCCCAGTGATGAAGGAAGAAAAATCTCTGAGGGAATAACAATACAGAAATCACAGAATCTGCTCAGCTGGGAGGGACCCACAAGGATAACTGGGTCCAAATCTTACCCCTGCACAGAACATCCCCAAGACTCACAGGAAAAATCTTATATTTTCCAGCTTGGAATAAATTCAAATCGTTTCTGTTCACAACCATTTGCATAAAATAAGTTCACAGCAATCTTCCCAATGTCATTCCATATTCTGCTTTAGGTGTGTGGGGAACAGTCTCAAGTCTTCCATAAACCATAATAATGGTATTTATGATTTCCCACTGACTCCATAAGCAATTCACATCTCCAGGAAAGATTTAACCCTGAGACTTGGCAGTGGAAGTCCTCCTTACTTAATCTTTATGATCAACATTAATTTTGCTATTTGACATAAGAAGTAAGTCTTGTGATCAAAAAAGGAGGATTTTCCTCCACTTCAGCCCATATATTTGTAACTAACCACAGCCAGGGGAGTGTTTCCAGATGACCTCTGTGTTCCTGAGAATCCTCTGCTACATGATGTTATTAAACACTCAATGCTAGGAAAACCAGACAATTTATTTTGTTATGAGACACAATGCATTAGGTAAATGTCAGACATTGAAAAGCAAACACATTCCCATACAAAAATAAGGAAAAAAAATAGATACACTCCAACTAGAAATCTCATTATCTGCTGATTGGTGACCAGGGCAAAAGTTAGCATTCCAGCCTGCTGCCTGTGTCACACACAACAAAAACTTGGCATTTGTCTTTCTTGGGATGGATTTTTCTGCAACCCCATGTTTCATGTACTTACAAAACAAGTCTGAAAATCAATAGGGAAGCAGGGAGAAATCTTAACCCAGCTCATACCAAAGATTTTTTTTTTTGTTTGTTTTCCCACTTTTTTGTTCATTTTGTCTTGCATTTACTTTAAAACTATTTATTTTTCCAAGATGCTATTACTTAGCATATATCTTGCCCAATTTTTGTTGGCATCTAAACCTTTCATATGAGGAATGAAGCCCTTTTCTGATGCCTTTAACTTTATTGCTTAATAAAAATTATCTTCCAACTGTACCAAAATCTTAGAACTTTGACTTATATTTGCACTGGATTATTATTTCTCACTATTGTACCAACCTCACACTTATTAACTTTGACAATTTTCCTTTTCTACTTCCAAGGACCCATAAAAATCTGCATAACTAGCTCTAGAGTTCCAAGATATAGCAAGCTCAGTGGAAAAAAACCAAAAATAAAGCCACATTTTCAGACTGTGCTGGATCCCAGCAGAAAATTTCCAGCAAAAGGAGGAAAAAATGAGTTTTATGTGGAAGACACAAAAAATTTTTCAGTCTTCCACAGAAGAAAGACTTTGTTGGCCCACAAAATTATATGTCCTAATATTAACATGTGACTGACCCACTAAACCCTGGTTAAGAAGCCCCACTTTTTGTTATCAGTATCAGGTTTACAATGGAGTAAGGAAAACCATTAACTCAATACACTTTTAAAAATAAATCTGAACTTCATCATTTTCTTTCCAGAAATATCACTCATTTCATTTAATAATATTGTTACTGATTAATATTGCTGTTTTTTTTCTAGTCTTACATTCCTTTTAACTGCAAACGTCAGAGCAATGTTATATGGGGAGATGCCTGTATGAGCATTATATGCAAAAAATTATATGGAAAAAAGGAATTACATGCAAAAAAAACCCCACTTTATAAGAAAAAAAAGGCAACATCCATTGATTTTTATTGTTAAAGATTATAGCACTTGATGAACCTCATGAGGGCCACTTACAGATGCAAGTCAAGGAACTCTACTAGCAGAAATCAAATATTTTGCTGGGAAAATAAAAGAGAAGACTGTTGCTGTGTGGGGAAAATAAGCCCTATCAATATAAGAAAAAGACATCCTTGATCTTTGTTTTAAAGGACTTGTTTGTACACAAGTTGTACAAACAGAAAACTGTTCATTTAAATATTTCTCTTTTTCATCCAGGCAGATTTTAACAGAAATCTGTAACAGGAAATGGAAATAATTACTTTGGTCTTGTATTGCAGCCCCAATTGCAGGCATTTCTTACATTCTGGACATTTCCTTGGAAATAGTACAGATCCCAATATATACAGATCCCAATTTATATCCCAATATATAAATGCAATCTGGGTACTGAGCTTGCACCATCCCAGGCCTGGAATTAACCCAGCTGAAGTGCCTGGCATTGAGCTGTAAGGGAAAGAAGAGCTGGGCTCTGTGTTTGGTTTCAATCCCAGAAGAAAACAGATTTTTTTGGGGAAAAGGCTGGGCAGAAGTGTCTGTGTGCAGCACAGGGGACCTTCAGCACATTCCCTAATATAAGGGGAGCTTCATAAAGCTTGGGATAGCTGAAGAAAAAAGCCCCAGGGGAAGACTTCCAAGGACACAGAAGGGCAATATCTGCTGTTTTCTGAGGAGAAAAGTCTCATGGAAGGAAGCTATCAACCCTCAGAAGGGTAAAACTTGTTCCTATGTGCTTTTCATGGAATGAACACATGGGTATTTAACACTGGGAGAGTAACTGCAGATGCCTTTGTTCTTCATGTGGAAAAGGTGGGAGGGAATTCTCTTCCAGCTGGGGACTATCAGGCTGACCTCAAGTAGATGCCAAGGGGAAATAACATGGAACAAGGCTTTCTACCACCATAAACCTCATGCTGAAAACCTTTGGTTCTGGAGAATCCCTGCATGGGAGAGGTGCCTGCAGTTTACATTTCCCTAAAGCTCACTGAGTCACACCACATTTACTTTTTCTTATGCTAGACTGTGGACAGAAATAAAAATATGACTTACTTCTATTTCTTCTCTCTTTTTTTCTTCTTCTGGACAGCTCATGTTGTCCAAGGACCACTGGCAGTACACTCCCCAAAGTGACATTCCTTCTGTATTCTACCTATCCTGCTGGGAGGCAGTTACTTCGGCTGCTGAGCAGCACAGGACACTGCCCAGATTGCTGCCAAATTCCCAGGAAATCTCTCTCTTTCAGAAATAGAACAGGTTAATAGACAAAATCTAGTCCCTCTGTGTGGTGTTGTGGCTGCTGCGGAGGTGGAAGCCTGTCCCAAGTTTTACATAAATATTCTTCACTGGAACTTTAACCTTGTATAATTGAATTCCAGATCAACCCCTCCTCTCCCTCTGACGCTCAGCCAAGCCTCAAATGTTTTCACTTTGTCCTGTTGGAACACCTGAAGTCCATTAATCATCACTGTCTGATCAAGGTAATTATTAATGGTTATCCCAGGCAGCAGTGACCCACCTGAATTTTAGGGTCACATATTTTCTTCAAGATGTTGTTGCTTCTGTATTCCAAAGGGTAGCTCATCAAAAATATATAGTGAGAAACCTCTTCCTCCTTATACAAGGGCCATATTGCAAGACATAATTACAATTTACTTTGCCTTTTACCTTCTTTCTCTAGTTAGTGCTCTGAAACCATCTATAAAACTATGCCTGGCTGAATTTGGCAAAATTTCTGTAAATAATATTAAATATTGAGGCTTTATTATTAAGTGTTCATAAGTAGAACAGTGTTTCTTTGAAACTTTTCACTGCTGCTTACAAAATGATGTCCAAGACAAGTCAGCCTGGAAATAAAACTTGTCATTTTCTTGGAATAGCCATGTAAAAGTCAGGTGTCTGCACAACAGTCTGTTGATAATACTGCTATTAATTTTCCTTCATTTCCTTTTTCTTATAAAGGATTAGCTTTTTAAATCATATTATTATTGGAAGGTGCCTCAGTTATTGCTGTTGCTGCTATTATGCATCCTGTTTTCATTGAAATTGTGAGAAGAACATCTTTATTTCAGAGGAGTGCAGTTTGTCAGTCCCTAAATCTCCTGTTAAAAGTCAGGAATTGTTCATATCACCACAGGCACATAAACTTATTTTTTCAAAGAATATAGAAATTATAAAATCAGGATGTTTCTCTGGTACACATAGGGACATCTGCATCTTATCTATACCATGAATGCATGTTTATTTTTATGTCCCAGAGAGGAGGTTTGATATCCCAAGCAAAGAGAGGCAATAGGAACAAAGCAGATTATACCTTCTAAACATGGTATACAGTCTCTGAACAGCTTGTAAGCCCATGTCTATCCTAAATCCCAACAAAACAAATATACAAACCAACAAAAATCCCCTCTGGGCATGGCTGCTGCTTCTGAAACATGGTCAGATGAGTCACAGTGCTACAACATTAATATCAATTTCTTCTGAGAAGGCAGAGTAATGATTTTATTAATTTGCTGTTTAAATTCCTTTCTGCTTTAGCCCCTCCTGAAGCATTCTTCACCTCAGACAAAATCCTATGGTTAACTGGGAGTAAACTCCCTTTTACCCCTCCTCATTATGGGTGTGTTAATGTGACATTTGCTGCTTCCCACAAGGATGAGGTTATATGCAATGAGATTTTATGAAATTCAATTAATGATGTTACAACATATAGATAAATATCTATAGCTATTTTAGTGATAGAGCTCCATGGCTCTGTTGTGGTTGTAATTAAAAAATGTGTCTTTACCCCTCCTCATGTGCTGAGAACTGGAATCGCTCCTTTGGCAAATGGCAGGGACAAAAATGTCATTATGAGCTGCTGCTGCAATGGAATTACAGGATCACAGAATGTGTGAACTTGGAAACAGGTCCCAGTTCAAAGGGAACGAGCTGCAGTTTATTTGTGGCAATAAATCCCAGGACACAGTGGAGGCAGCACTCAGCACAAGTTTTAAATGGAGTGAGGAGAAGCTGGAGTGCTCTGATTAATTGGGATCCAGCTCTCTGTGGTGGGAGGAAAACCACGCTGCCACACCTGATTGCAGGAAGGAAGGGGGAGCTGATTAGCTTTATTAAACATTGACTCATTCAGGTGATGAATACAATTAAATGGCATTATTATTCTGCAAAATTTTTGTTTGAGCTGCATCAAAGCCCAAAATAAGCTGTGTGTCACACTAAAGAATTGTTGCAAAGAATGAGTAAAATATGAGTGTTCAACAATTCATGGAAAAATATGTGAATCGGACTAAAGGGATGAACTGATCTCACTAATGTTTTATTATTTTGCTTGATCTCAGAAGAGTTTTTAATGATGGGGCTTCTAAAGCTGGACTGTGACATCATTAAGTGTTTCAAGAATGAAATCTTTGGCTTCAGCCTGAGCACTCTGATATTTGAACATACAGAATTCAAGACATAAGTGGTGCAATACTGATAGATCAATAGCTTCTGTCCAAACAAAAAGTAGGAAAACCTACAATCTCTAAATAAATATATGTTGTAAGCTAAAATATATTTCATAGAAATGACATTCTATTTTAATAAAATCTAAATATTTATCTCTTGGATTGATTTTACTTATTTAACAGAAATGGAATTATACCAATACAGCTGTAATTTTCAAATTAAAATTTAACATATCATTATTTGATAAGAATAAAACTAGAATTCTGTGTATTTTTATCAAAATTGCTACCTGTGTTTGCAAAATGTGTTCTGTCAAAACTGTCATATTTCCTCACGAGGCTGCTTGGAGAACAGTGTCTCCCATCAAGAAAAAATGACTTGCTGTAATATTTTAATCTACAATTATATACAGCACATATTTAAAATTAATGTTTCCTTCTGTCTGGTTTTTGTGTTTAGTCTCGCATCTCATTTTAAGGTATAAATATTTTATAGGGTAAGTATTTTTAAGTGACAGTTGTAGTCATTATAAGAACTGCTGATTCTCTGGGTTTTTTTTGTTGTCAGGGAATTTGTTGTTGGTAAAATCACAGAATTATGGTATGGTTTGGGTTGGAGAGGACCTTAAAGCCCACCCAGTGCCACTCCCTGCCATAGATAGGGACACCTTCCACTATCCCAGGTTGCTCCAAGCCCTGTCCAACCTGCCCTTGGACACTTCCAGGGATCCAGGGGCAGCCACAGCTTCTCTGGGCACCCTGTGCCAGGGCCTGCCCACCCTCACAGGGAACAATTCCTTCCCATTATTCCATCTAAATCTCCCCTCCTTCAGCTTAAAGCCATTCAATTATACTGATATGGGTGAAAACACTAAGAGTATTTATTTTCAGATTTTTTCTCTTTTGTCTTGTATACGCATTTGATTTGTAAGCTGGAAAAATTCTACCTCTGGTGCCAGTGGCTTAAACTTTGTAGCCAAATGAGTTTTGGGTACTGGTTTTGACCAAAATACAAATTAATTATGTATTAGTTTATATTATATCCAAGTAGGGTGGAATGCAGCATTCATCCCAGAGGAATGAGGCTGGCAAGGGCACAGCTTTCCATCTTTTCCAGACCAGCAACAGGGAAAACTGTCCTTGGCAACTCCTTTCCTAGAGGTTGAATGCCAGTAAGAAAAGTTTTTCCTTGGTTCTGACGTGGAAAAGATGCACAACAATGGTCTGACATTTAAAGACTTAATTTACTATTAGCAGCAGCATGAATGATTAAGACCTCTGCAACAGGGAGAACTTAAACCTTCAGCTTTGCCCCCCTACAAAATTATCTTTGCTGTTCCTCTCCATGCGTGACTGATCCTCATCTGTGTGCCTCCAAAACCCAGAGCTGAAGCTGAACACAGCAGATGGGTGGCATTTCCAGCACCACACACCCCGCAGAAGTTCAACACCATTTCTGAAATTGTTATGCTGCAAAACATGCCCATCAGCTCAGCTGACCTTTCAGTCTTACTTTGTGCTCATTTTAGGATTAATTATTCCATTTCTTGTGTTTGTGAGCTGTGCTCTGCACTGAGGATTTGCAGGCATGGTCCCTGTTTTCCTCACCTGCCAAACCACCACCCCTGCTCTGGCCAGCAGAAAGCACAGCACTGCTTGTTGCACTCAGGAAAGTAAAACTGGAGGCTTTTATTAAATGTCACTGCTGAAACACGATTTACTTCATGGTTTTTCATGGACAATTGTGAAATGAACCCTTAAAAACGTCCCTGCAATAATATCTGCTTTCAAATGCAAAGCAAATTGTGAGCAAAGACACAATGATGTTGATATCACAGGCTTTGACACTTCTTATAAAGCTTGAGAAAGCTGGGATTTGTTAAAGGATGCTATTTAATCAAGGAAAGGTTTAAAACTTCAAATAATAATAGTAAACTGACACAGCAAAGAAAACAGTTATTGTAACAGTTACACCATCATTGTTATGAATAATTATTAAATTATTTGTGAAAAACAACTATACTTGGATTAATATCCTGAATATTAAAGAAATAGTTTCTGTCTAAAACCAGAGAAAAGGAATAAAAAATCATCTATTCCTCTAAGATTAATGACATTACAGTTTCTGTTGTGTCTGAAACGCAGAGTTTACACCTGCCTGAAGATTCTTCTTCAGGAAAAAAAAAGCTTATTTTAAGTTTTGATGCAGGGCAAAAGGTGGACCAGTGCCTGAGCCTGATGTTTCCCTATGTGGATGTGCCAAACTGAGGCTCTGTCTGTTCCGCTGGAGCGGCTGAGCTTGGCAAATGACAGTTCTGCCTCACCCTCTTCCCTTCCACTTCAAAAAGCATAGATCCTGCTTTGAATTTCCCAACTCTGGAGCCTCCCAGACACATTTTAATCTTTCCCAGTGAGCTGCCTGTGCTGAGGATTCCAGCAGCGTGCCCTGAGCTGGCTGATGTGAAGCAATCAATACTGGAGTGGCATCAGCAATCTTGTTAGTGGGGGGCTTTCTCTCTCCTTCTTCCAGAGCAAAAGAAATAATCTGATCTTTTCTCCTGATTCCTCAAGTGAGGATAATGATCACAATAGTTATTAGGGATGTAAGTGTTTGGCTTCCCTTTAAAAGATGGGGAGATGCTGCAGCAACCTCATGGAACATCAAAAGCAGGAATTGAAATGCTGCTGGATCACAAAGCTCTGCCTTCTCTTTCCTTCTGGAGGGTAAAGCTGAGAAAATGCTTTGATTTGTTGGTTTTGCTCTGTTGTTCTTCACTGACAGTAGAGTATTTTGTTCCAGCATTTGCTGGGTTTTGTTATTAGGAAAACAAAGCACGTGAGTGACATATCTCTGTGTTGTTTCCCATTAATGAAGGGCTAAATAATTTAGCATGACTGCATAACTTTGAGAAGGATGAAAGAAAATTAACAGCTATCTATTGATCACTATAATCTCTTCCTCTCCATTTTTGTCCTAATTATTTTCCCCCAATTGTCTATTGAGTCCTTCTGTTGAGTTGCTGTTTTGATAAATAAAATAGAACAATCCTATGCAAATGTTAGAATTTCTTAGAACTTTATGAAGAGGGGGCTATAAATATATATATATATATATATATTATACCTATGTATTTTTCAAACTAGCAGGTTCTTTACTTGGTCTTGATCAACTTGAGAAAACACAAATGTATTTCCTGTTGACTTGAGGTTCTTTCAGAATAAGAATAAAGTGCAAGTGAAACAGTTCTAAATGCATAAAGATTTCCATGGAATCCCAGAATTCCAGAATGGTTTGGTTTGGATGGAACCTTAAAGCGCATCCAGTTCCACCCTCTGCCATGACCAGGGACATCTTCCACTGTGTTGCTCCAAGCCCTTTTCAACCTGGCCTTGGACACTTCCAGGGGTGGGGTTGCACCCCCAGGGATTATATCCCTTAGAATGCAAATTGAGAAGGAACAAGGCAAATGTTTTGGCAGCGCATCTCCCCAAGCCCAGTTTGAAAAGCGAACATAACATTAAGATATAATTTAATGCTAGGCTGTTTGTTTTGTTCAAAGCTGTAAAAAAAACCCCAAAGGTTTTAACAGTGGGTTAAACAACTGTGTTTTCCTTGTTTGCAGCTTTGCAACCTGAAAGTGACTGGAGACATTGTAAATAGGACAAAAATAACCGTATGCTTGCTGAACCCTGAGGTACATTTCTATAATTGGGTTAAAATTCAAGAAAACAAATGGTTGTGCTCGATACCATAGAGCTAAAAGAATAGGCACAGAAGAGTTGCTGAGTGCATTTTGGGGCTTCCTAACAGCATAAATCTTGTTATACAGAATGGGACTGTTGGCAAGAAGCAGAAAACACAGTGCCCATAAACACATGGATTTGGTGTTTTTCCTTCCAGATGTCTGTGTGGAGGAGAAAGATCAGGCAAACAATCGAAAACTACTAAAAAATGGGGGAAAAAAATTTAAAACTTGAGCTCTCTTTTAGCCCCCCCAAGGAGGTTTCACTGCAAGTATGGAGCACACACTTAGGCCCTGGGCTAAGTTACTTTAACTCTTGCAGCAAAATAAGTCCATCCATCAGCTCCTTCCCTCCCCACACACTGTGATTTCATACAAATTTCCCAGAATTTCAGGGAGAAATAAATATGAGAAAGAGACCATGCTCAGAAAATCTACCAGAAAAGGATTCATCACTACTAATTCTTACAGGGTGAGTGGAATAGGATTTTCCCAGGGTGTAGGAGACCTGTATCCTCCATCTGCCTAAAAAAATTCGAAGAGAGGTATTCATTTTCTAACAGAATATTCTGTATTTTCTGAATAGACTCTCCAATGCTTCTGCTTTAAACTGTTCTATTTTAATTATATCCATGTATTTTAGATGAGCAGATTACAATGAAATACAAGGAGTTTTGGAATTTCTGCTTGTTTGATGGATCTTTATGAATTTTATGAGAAATGCCTGCATCAAATGGATGTGATTTGTACTCAGAAGGCTCCTGGTATGACAATCCTGTGCTGAACAGATTGAAATCCAAGCATCATTTACAAAACTCAATGGATGCACTGCAGACAAAAAGCGACAAAGTGCCAAATTCAGGGACGTTTGCAAGGATTGCAGTAACAAATCCAAGCTGCTGGAGATATTGGGAAAGGTTTATTGTGTGCTTGGAAAGATTGATATCCCTCCTGGAACACCAGGAAAACACCATTCCCTGGACTGGCTGACACAGGCCAGCAGCGTTGGTGAACTCCATGGTTTTCACTGCAGAGTGAGTTACAGAAGGGGTTTCACGTCTTTTCTTCGTGCTTTCAGTGTCCTTAATAAATTCAGCGAGAAGAAACCTGTCATAGGCTCATTAGGTTTATAATTATGGATATAAAAAAACCGCCAGAAAACTCTGTGCTTTGGAATAAGAGTCACCATAAGTAACTTTTGCAGAAAAACAGTTTCCAACAAAACCTTCAAAAGCAGATTAATATTTTAATTTCAGGACATAACTGAAAAAAATTTAAAATATTTCCTATTCTCACATAAACAGAAAAGATTTTAACGTAAACTTCCAAATCCGTTATTCACGTATTTCAGTGAAGACGCAATAAAGAGAAATATTTTTGAATACAAGACCTCACAGAACTGTTTCTAGAACACAATTAAACATAACTTCAAAGCAAGGCTTAAGTATTTCAATTTCAGAATTTAACTGAAAAATAAAAGAACCTGAAATAATGCAATTAACTGTATCAAGAGAAATGTTAAATATTTCTAGTAAGGTACTACAGTACTGCAAGGGTTGCAAGGTACTGAATCCTCGTAAGAATCATAGAATCCTGCAATGGTTCGGGGTAAGAGAATTTCCCGCCTTGATTCTTCCCTGGATCTGTGCACCAGAGGGTGGAATGGTAAATCCCTCTCCTTTGACAGCTTTGGCAGTAAGGAATTTTCAGTGACTGGGTCACTAAGGTTCCTCCAACCATTGCTGGTCTCCTGTTCTTCAAGAAGCCTTTGCTTTGAGCCTGACCAGCCTTTTGTCAGGTGACAAAAATAACAACCGAAATAAATAATTAACCCTACTCAGCTGCGCATGAGAAAGCAAGCAGGTTATATCTGAGACATTCCTGTCACAGCCCTCTCCACAGGCTCAAAACAGACACAAACTACCAAATTTTCCACTTTAGGGAGGAGACATGATTTACAATAGTCAAAAGAGGTTCTCTCTTCTTTGAATGAAATATGTTCTTGGTTAACATCACAGCAAATTATCTCATCTGAGAACTTTTTCAGTTTTTACAGGAGATGGTAGACTTAAAAAAATGAAGGTAAGGTTTTTAAGACTTAAAAACAACAACAAAATTACTGGGAAAATGTTTTGGTTTTACACTGGACAAACACCAGGCACCCAGGAAAGTCAGTCACTCACCTTCCTCTGCCACAGCTGGGCAGAGAAAAGAAAAATGTAATGAAGACTTGGTTAATTGAGATAAGGACAGGGAGAAAACACTCCAAGGGTAAAACAGGCTGAGCTTAGACGTACAAAGTGAATTACTAACAAAATCAGAGGAGGATAATGAGAAGTAAAATAAACCCTTAAAACACATTTAATGCCCCAGCCCCTCCCTCCTTCCCACTGACAGCATAGGGAGACAGGACCTGTGGGTTTTGGTCAGTGCATCAGAGATTTTCTTCAGGGATGATTCCTTCCCCTGCTACACTGTGGGGTCCCTCCCATGGGAGACAGTGTCAGAGACTGAAATATTTTATGACTTAAACATTTCCATAAGGACTAATAGCAAAACTGTATTACAAAAGCTTCAGAAAAGACCACCATACTCTGAATTTGCCTCCTGACTGAGGCCTTGCACCATTCCCTGATGAAGATAAAGTAACAGCTCAGGGCTGGGGACATTCACAAAGCACAAGGCTGATACCTTAGGGATGGAGACGACAGCCCTGGGGTTATCAGCTGCCAGACTCTCACAGACCCTCCACACCAGACTGTGGGAGGGAGGAGAGGCCTTGGGTGTATAGTGAAAAAGCCACTGGTCCGAGGCAGTGAGTGCTGTGCAGAGCAGCTCAGCCAAGGGGCCCTTCACCCCAAAACAGCCACATCCATGGGAGGAACAGCAGAGGGGGTGTCAGGGGCCATCAAAGGCACCCCCAATGTGTCCCCAGACCTGCAACAGAGCAGATGATGCAACAGATCTGCAGTGTTGCAAGGGACAGTTGTCAAAATTGCCCTCCCCAGGGCACATGGGTGCTCCCACCTGGCCCAAAGGTATATTAATCCATTGGATTCTGTACTTTTTGACACAGGGTGGTGGGGGATCCTCACCATGAAGAAGACCAGATGGAGGGGAGCCGCGAGACATCATTGGAACCCTCAGAAGGGTGATTCCTTCCTCCCTTCCCTTCCTTCCCTCTCTGTCTCTTTTAAACAAAATATATCAATTTTTTTTGGCACCAACATCTAACCACATTTGGTTTTAGTCACGTTTTTTGGGTATATTTTGAACCTTCAAAGCCCTTTCTGTTCTATACAGAGAGACTTAATTCTGTTTGCTCTTCCAGGTTTAAACCAGATTGTAACAGAGAGTTCTCTGAGAACCTTTCCAGTGTGGTTCCAATCTCATGAGCAGTAGTCCTGCCACACCTGCTACAATGTGAGTCCCTCCCACAGGCACACAGTCCTCCCAAAACTGCTGTGGTGGGGTCACTCTTCCACAGGTGCAGTGCTCCATGGACAGGCTGCTCCAGCTTGGAAGCAGGGCCTCTTCTCTCCACTGGATCACAGCCTCCTCCAGGCATCCACCTGCTCTGGTATGGACACCTCCCCCCTGGGCTGCAGGTGGATCTCTGCATCCCCCATGGATCCCCACAGGCTGTGAGGGGATCTCTGCATCCCCCATGGATCCCCACAGGCTGTGAGGGGATCTCTGCATCCCTGTGGATCCCCACAGGCTGTGAGGGGATCTCTGCATCCCCCATGGATCCCCACAGGCTGTGAGGGGATCTCTGCATCCCTGTGGATCCCCACAGGCTGCAGGGGCACGGCTGCTTCACCATGGTCTCACCACAGCCTGCAGAAGAATCTTGGCTCCACCATCTGGAGCACCTCCTCTCTCTCCTTCTCCACTGACCTTGGTGTCTCCATGTTGTTTCCCTCACATGTTCTCACCTCCTCCTCTTCTCTGGCTAGAAAAAAAAACCCTTTTCCCCACTTTGTTTTGATTTTCTTCTTAAATACATCATCACAGAGGTATTACCAACCTCTCTCACTGTGCATGTCCATCTTCAGAGCCATCAGGTACTGGCTCTGCCAGACATGGTGGAAGCTTCCAGCAGCTTCCCACAGAAGCCACTTCTGTGCCCCCCTCTGCTACCAAAAAACAGGCCATGCAAAGCCAACACAGGAAACTACCTTATAAATCCATTATTGACTTTTCTTTCATGTTTCATTTCCATTCCTTCTCTACAGCTTACATTTGGCCATAGGAGGGTGTTTTAAACATCTTACACTCCTTTCAAACAACTTGGCTTTTTACACATGGTGGTGGCTTTGGCTTCAGACATTTGACCTTTGGATATCTAATAATGTTGTTTTATTATTTTGCTGCACTTCCAATATCAAATGTACTTTCTCAAACTGTTACAGTAAATTGTTCCTTTAATATTCCAAATGAGCACATCCTTTGTTGCTCTAAGATTTGTGTGCATGAACTCCTTTTAAGCAGTTTACAAGCTCTAACACATCAGCAATTAGCATTTAAAGGTCACTACTTAATGCTTTTTTATCTGTCAGAGTGAGTTCAATAGCCCACACCTGACATATTCATCTCATTATTAATAAAGTTGTATCTACAGAACTTTTTGCTGGTGAGTGAGATATTATAGAAATCCCATTTAGACTGCAGTTAGTTTTTCCTCTTCAGTATTTTCTGGACAGATTCTGTAGGAGCTTTTCAAGTTATGTTTTTACTGCAAAAATATTGTTTTCCTTCCAAACCTGAACAAACCCATTTGTCCAAACTGCTGCCTGCACAATCCTCACAGCCCATCTACAAAACCACTGCAGTAGGACAAGTTTTGCTGTGCTTATTCCCACATATTTTCATCATGAAGTGGGTGAGCCTCAAAGAGATTAAGAAAGATCAAATCAGGCATTTTAATATTCAGCCAATTAGGCTATGTTAATTAATTGACAGGTGGATTCTTTAAGTGTCAGTACAGTGATTCAAAAATTTACTGTCAAAAGCTGGAATTCACCTGGTTGTGTTCATTTTCTTTGGGACAAATTTCTTTGCTTGTTTCCATCTCAGTTTCTGATAATGAAGGATTCTATCAGTCCCTGGCAAATTCTCAAGGAAAACAAACTTCCCAAAAATTTCTCTTCTGCTGATTCCCTGTTCAAAGCACTTTTTGCATTCTACCTTATTTTCATGGGATACAAATTTCTGCAAAGGTCTGGATTGATTCAGTTCTGCAGGAATGATACCCCTCCTCAATTTCTTTGTGCACCCAGGCCCTGACTGTGCATTTCTGCTGCAGATAAAGAGGGCCCAGAAATCCTGCATCCAGAAATCCCATGGCATTCCCATTCCAGTATGTTCTCTTTCTCCCTCTGTCTGATGTATTTGGGGCCATGCTGGTGCAGTGCCCTCAGCTGTGGCTCCAAAATTCTGCAAGGGACACTTTCTGTGGACACTGAATGTGTGATACCACTTTTCCCATCTGGAAGGGACATAACTGCTCAAGCTCCCCAAGCTGCTCTCTGTGTTTTCTGAATGCACTTTAAAGTAAAATTCTGCTTTCCTGGATGATCCCAGTGACACATTTCAACCCACAGTGGGTGTTTTCTCATCAAACTAATCACTCCAAGCCTTTAAAACTCTTGTCAGACGTGTTTGTTGCTGTTTTAATATCAACAAGAGTTGAGTCTGGACCACTAAGATCCAAACGGAAATTGAGATTTGCCTGAGTGGGAAAAACATCTCAGAGTTCCCAGTTTAATATTTCTGCATCCTGTCTTCAAATGCATGGAGCTTTCTGGGATCCTTTCAGTATTCCTCACCTTCACTGGGCTTGTCCAGCTATAGCCTGACAGGAGATTTAGTTCTTAGCTTTCCCTCTGAATTCAAGGAAACATAGCTTGGCAAGTTATGTTCTAATAGGGGCAAACTTGCCAGTTACAAGTAGAAACACCCAGATCTCAAACCAGATCTTTTATACCACAAGAGAGCGTTCACTCCTGGACGAAACTTGCCAGGCTCTTAAAAAAATGCTGCCTGTAAGTGAACCTGAATATCAGAATGATGAAGTTTCTTGTGAAATTCCTCCTAAATGGCCAGAAAATATCCTTTATCTGAGGAGTTTCTTGACTGGATTTATGCCAGATACGATGCTGAGTAGTCTTTGTATATTAACTGATACTGAAGTCAACAAAATGTTACAGTAACTGAAGGTCTGCTCCTTTTATTAAAAATTAAATAAATACACAAAAAATATCCCAGTGTTAGATATCATCATTACACTGATTTTTTTTTTTTTTTGCACAATCTCATCTTTTTAGGGTCATTACACTTTATTTTTGTTAGTTCTCATTTTAGCCACCTGCCTTTTTTCCACTTCTGTTTAATTGCAAATTGTTTTCCAAAGAGTTTTCCTGTGAGGATTCCATGATTGGTTTTGGCTGTATTGACAAGAATAGATTAAACTGTAATTTATTCCAAATTAAAGGAAAACAAGGAGTATGAACCAGTAGTGATATACATACATCTCTGGAGGTCTGTAAGAAATAGAAAGGTTGCATCATTACTCATCTACCAGATAAAAACAAAAAAAAACAATTAAAAAATTAAAGGTATTAGCCCTGCTTCCCTGGACACAGCTAGAAGAGGAAAGAGACATTCACTTTCACTGTTTTAAATGGGAGCACTGAAATCGTATATAACATTTGTATTCCCAAGATAACTTAAAATCTTTAGATATAGGTTAGACAGATTTAGCCACTGTCCCCTGCATATACAGCTTACCTACCTCTTATCTTTTATCACAGGACAGACATTGGATGGACCTTAAAGCCCATCCAATCCCAGGTTGCTTCCTGCCCCATCCAGCCTGGCCTTGGACACTTCCAGGATCCAGGGGCAGCCACAGCTTCTCTGGGCACCCTGTGCCAGGGCCTCCCCACCCTCACAGGGAATAATTCCTCCCCAATATCTTTCATTCTCAATGCATCTTCTTGGAGATGTATCTTCCATCTGCCCTCCTAAAGTTCTTTATATCTTGTATTTATCTGAGATCTGGCCTGGGTAAAATAAAGATGGTGACAGATGTGGGGTTGTCCTTCGAGTCTGTGGTGATTTCCTTTCCCAACAGACCACAGAGGAGTTTTGATTTAGAATTGTAAAGAGCAAAAGATCAATACCTACAGCAAATGGAATGATTCACCAGGGCAATTTTACAGTGATGACACTCCTGTTGGATTACTAGAGTATGCTCAGCATAGGAAAGGAAATTCCAATGGTCCTGCAGTTTTTTTAAGGTTTTCATGACCCAATTTGTGCAGATTGAGAAACTTCCAGCTGGCTCCATTTTGTGAGAACCATGAAAAGTCACTCCTTGGCCTGAGCAGGTTGTGCAGCATCCCAGGAAATCCTTCACCTTCTCATATACATTGGAGAAACAAGAATTCCAGAGAGCATCCAGTCTGAATACCAGGAAGTTCATTTTCACCCTCTGACACCAGAATCAGATATTTTTCATGAAAATACAGGATCAGACCTCTCTCATGTTGTTAAATGCTCAACAAGAACTTTAACTCAACATCTCTTGAAAAGATGGGCTTCAATTTCTCCCTCCCTATATCCCACAAAAAAATCCTAAATATTTGCTAGGAAAAAATTCTAAAATGGGTGTATTAGATAATTCCTTTATCTCATTCCATGACCTGGAAAAAAATCAGTAACATTTTCTAATGAAGATGAAAATAGCACCCAGTGCACCTTTCCTCACTGGGTTGTCTTCCACCCATCTGAACCTTCATAGAATTTTTGGATTAGTGTTTGAAAATCTGCAAATGCCTATTAGTCAAAAAACATGGAATGGTCTGGGTTCAAAGGGATTTTTCAGACCATCTCATTCCAACCCCCTGTCATGGTTTATGCTTTAGAAATATGTATATAAATAAACATTTAAGTGTGCTAAACTCCTTCATTTTGCAGAAAAAAGTGCCAGATGTTTGCTAATGTAAAAAACAACTTTAACATTAAAAGCAATACCAATCCTTTATTGCATTTTTATTTATTCTTTATTTAATTTTTTTTAATAAAGTCAGTGGAGTCTTTTTTAATGTTAAATGGTGGTGGATGATTAAGTGTTGCTAAATCCTCTTGCACTCTTTTGTATCTGTATCTTTTGCCCCTGACCCTTCTCCACCTCCAGTCACAGTGTAAATCACTCAAAATTGACTCCAATCCCATTTTCCTATATATACTTCCTTGATGTAGTCAGTTATAGAGTGAACCTTGCCACTGAACTCCATTAAAATCTGCTTCTTGCCAATACCTTTGATGGTGATTCTTTAAGAAGCAGAAACCACTCTTTTGTGACAATGAATTAATATCAAAATGGCTCAATTTAGTCCAAATATTTTAACTGAAGATACGTTATTATTTCCCCAGTTATCCATTGCAGACTTTCTTCTTTACAGCAGCTACCCCAGGTCTAATGTCCGCTCCTGCTTAACTCTCCTCATTGACATAATCCATGGTAATACCCGGCTTTAAATGTCATTAAAAATTCCAGCCTGTCAATGGGGGCATTTCCAGGCTGCCAGGAGAGAAGGGTGTCTGTGGTGACTTGGTTTTGTTTCACAAATTAATTTATTTGGTTTGAAAATAAGGGTGAAAGAATAAACATGCAACCCCAAGGGATAATGAGGAATTTTTATCTTATTTTAGGGATAGTTCTTTGTTCTGCCCCACAGCAAGCCAGATACTAGAATAAAATTACTAACAGCACTTTGAGTTTGATTCACAAGTGGGTGATATCAAGTAATAAACAGTGATTTCAGTGATTTTGAAGATTTTTAGATTCTCAGGGGAAGCAGAATTTTATCTATTTGGTCTTGGTTAAACATTGCAGCAGAGCAGAAGTGTGGGGTTTAACATCCAGGAGCTCTGGGTAGGTGTGCCATTTGTTGAGCTGTAATCTAAAAACCCAGTGAAGAAGAAGAAAAGGGTTAACTGAAGTAATTCCTCCAACATCTTTACAGGGATCTGTGAAATCCTCTGCAGTGGGAGGTCAGGGAGTCAAATGGTGCAGCTGAATTTCTAAAATGGCTGGATAATTTTATGATTTGATGCATAACTGTGGTAGTTAAAACCACTGAGTTTATAGCATGAACTGAAACAGGAAGGATTTTTTATACCCACTTTCCTCCTGCACCATCAGCCAAATTTATTAGGGAGTTTATGGCTGAAGATAGCCCCAATCTCCATTAGCCAAGATCTTAAAGATCCAACAAACCAGGTTCTCCTGGCCTTTTCTTGTATCTCCTGTGCCTCTGCTGGTCTCTCTCCAGTTTTTCCATGATGTTCATGAGCTGGGGAGCTCCAGAGTAGAGCCAGCACTCTGGGTGTGGACTCATCTCTTGGAAATTCAGCCAGGAGTATGTGTGGTATATTGTAGGAGACCCTTTCTGGGGACGGTCCGAGACACGGCAAAGACCTCTATAATCAGGTCGGGTGTTAGAAGTTTATTTCAGGGCGTGAGATAGAGAGAGAGAGGGAGCCTGCTATGAGCCAGCAGATAGAGCTCAAAGCGGGCTCAGAGAGAACAATACAAAAGGGGGTAAAATATGAATACATGAGCTCAAGACAAGATTGCTAAGAAGGAGAGTAACAGAACAGAAGTGAGAGAGCCGGGGAAAAAAGAGTAGCAAGAGAGTCAAGAGTGCAGAAAGCGTGAGGCAAGAGGGGTAAGAGAGACTAAGAGAGACCAAGAGAAACGAGACAAAGAGAACTAAGAGAAACAAGAGAGAGTAGTAAGAGAGACCAAGAGTTAGGAGAACCAAGAGAGAGAACTCTCTTTTACAATTACTTATATAACCTATACATTTGAATATTCTATTTTTTCACTGACCAATCTTTCTAAGTATACTAATACAGTAACATTTGTGTGCAACCTATAGAAATAATTGTTTTTGCATATTTTTGGTTATCTCAGGGTCTTTCAGAGCTTTCCTTATAAGGCTGGGAAGAGGGGTCTCAGCTTGGTTTTATTGCAGGAAAGAATGTGTTCTGGCATACCAGCCCGGTTTCTTTTAATTATTCAAACCGTGCTTTCATTTGTATTTCTTCCTTAGCCTTTCTGGCTACAGAGTCATATTTATAATTTCTTTCTAATTCTACCTTCCCAACAGTATATGGCTCAACACATTTTCCAGGATCCCCAGTTCCTGCCTCTCCAGCTGTTCCCACCTCCCCAGCTGTCCCAGCAGTCCAGCCCCAGCTCTGCACCCAGCCCAGCTTTGCATAGGCTGCAGTTGGACCTCCTGAGGTCGTGTCCAGCCCTCTGGTCCTGTCCAGACCCCCTGTCCAACCATCCCACCCCAGAATTTATCAGTCACTCCATTTGTGGTTGGAGCATTCCGCTTCATTTCATCCTCCTTGTTAATAAAGACATTAAACAACACATGAATGGGCTGAGCTTTGCCTTTATAGAAATCCACTCCAGCATGGGATATTCCTGAGCAGATGGCTGAACAAATGAAGACTCCAAAGGCAGCCAAAAATCCTAAATGAGAGAAATATTGTCAAGTTTTGAATAGAAAGTAATACATGTACATAAATGGGTTCTATATATGCACAACTGGGGAAGCAGAAGAAGTGAATAACTAATCAGGCATCTCACAGTGAGGATTTTTGGACAGAATGTCCCTCAGAGACCTTATAATGGGACTTTTGAGGCAGAATCCCTTCTCAAATGCACATCTTTACAAACCCCCCCTTTTCTAAGGTAAGGAACAACTGCTATATAATAATAACAGAACACTTAAAACATAAAACAACTCTTCTTGCAGGGAAGTCAATTTTCAATGACATGAGGTGAAAATGAGTGGATCTGAATTTGGTATTTTCCTTTTGGAGTTAAATATTGATTGACAGTTTATAGTTGCATGGTCATTAGAGAGCAGCATTGCAATCAGCCACGATTAATTCTAAAGAATTTTTTTGTGTTTGTGCATAAAAATCAGCTTTGCTTTTGGAGGCAATAGTACAAAGGTTATGCTGTGAGGGCTGTGTTTCTGTGGGGTTTTACTATCACTAAGTCCAGGAATCTCAGCTGCAGGCCAGGACACAAAATCCATCCTATCTTTTACTTTTATTGGCCTAGGAAAAACAGGGTCACCATAACATGATAGGGAAAAAGTTGGCTTAACTCAGGATTTCTTAGGTATCAATGAGTAACATAAGGGCATACCTTCAGTGACACCAAAGGCTTTCTGTTCCCAGGCATAATCATTGATTTATTCCCAGATCTAATACTGAATTTTTAAGATAGATGTGCTTGCAAACTGAATTTTACTGCTATGGATTCCATATGTGCAGAAGAACATTTACATATTAAAATTAGTTACTGATTAATTGCAAATAACTTGCTTTAATTATTTGAAATTTATTGCTCTCTAATAGTTTTGTTATGGAATTATTTTAATGTTTTTAATTTATCTTTTTCTTGCCCTGCTTTGGTTCTAGAGCCACAACCCCCAGCTCTGCAACTCTCCATAATAAAGCAGTGCCTTGCTTTTCCAAGAAGAATTGATGACAGCAGGGTTCCTCAGATGAAATTCCTGTTACTTGAGGAAGGACTTACAGATGGAGGTTTTTCAGTTCCTCTTCTGAGCCTTTCCAAGGCTGTCCTTATTCATCTCTTGTGACTTTGGAACACTTTGCTTCTATTGTGGTCCCTAAACCATTCAAAAACCCATATTCTGGTTTCAGTTCATCCTTTTTTCTGGAAGAGGAAAAAGCAAGATTAAGGAAAACTGCCTGACCAAAGTCAATGTTTTGGGTGTTGCTGTAGGTCAGTGCAGGCCTTGTGGAAGGATCTAAATGTCACAGAATATATTCCCTATATTTTCCATAAGATTTTTAGGTCACTGGAGCAACCAACTAAAGGATTTCACTACAGAAAATTCATTTTAGAGGCCCTAAGTGTGAGCAGCACTGAGACAGGGACTAAAGAATACATGTGGTGTGTTTGTAGTGTGGTGATCCTTCTACATCCTCCAGTTATGGGCTGCCTCCACAATCCAAGGGATTACAGTCACAGGACTCATGGACCCAGACTTGCCCACAATTCCAGAGTTGGAATAATGATAGAAATAATTTTTTCTCCAAGTAATGATTTTGAATTTTTTTTTTTTTTTAAACTTCAAGAGGATTATTTAGATGCTTTTTGGACTCATTTTTTCTGACTGAGCTAGTGGAATGACTTACACATCTCCAGCAGAGGTCTGTGGATTTAAAAACTGCTTGGAACATTGTACCATTGCTGTGCTTGTTGCTGAAGTTTGCCCTTTGTTTTGCAGAGGGCTGTGCTTGCTTGATTTTGTTTGGGAAAGCAATTACTGTGTAAAAGGAAAAATAGATAATTTTCTTTTCTCTGTGAAGGCTCTGCTTCATTTTGCTGTATCCTTGGGGCTACAAAGAGAAGCTGCTGAATAGAGACCCAAATGAGCTGTAAACAGTGAAAGAAAAGTACAAACCACATTTTTAAAGGTCTGCTTGTGGGATTTTCCTCACCAAGTAACTAAAGTTAAACCATATTATATCAAATAGACAATAAATGTAATGACTCCAGTTGTTGTGATATTACAGAACCACTGAATGGGAAGGGACCCACAAGGGTCATCAGAGTGCAGCTCTGATCTGAACCAAAGCAGTTTCCTCTCTGCATTAAAACAATCTGAATTGGTGTTGATGCTCTGAATCCGAGCCAAGGCCATCCATCACAGGGCTTGGTTTACATCTCTGGAGGACAAAGTGCATTTATTACCTCGACATGAAGCACAATGAGAGTGCTCACTGTGCTCAGCCACACAGCAGTGATGCACTGGTACCTCCGGTGTGTCTTAACTTCCCTGTGGAAAGCTCAGACCCGAGACTTAATTTGTTATTCATAAGAAATAAATATCAGTCACTGTCTGAGCATCCCACTAACCAGGAGTGCTAACGAGGACAGTGTCACAAGTGGTCACTTTTTCCCAGTGGAAGAGCCAAAGGTCGTTGCCATTTGTTATTGAAACAATTTGGTATTTGTTTGGAAAGGTCAAATAACAATGCTGGCCTGTGGCATAGAAATTACAATACAGCTGGAAAGGAGTATTATTTCTACTTAAAGAGGTTTACATGAAGCTATAAAAATGTCTGTCTACAACCTCTGGACCCTTTATGTTGAAAGGAAGAACAACCACACTGAAAGCCAAAATCTATTAGATAAAGACAGAGTAACAAATATTTGTTTTCTTGTATTATGAGTGTGCTGCCCTGACCTGATGGAGTGAAAATCACTCAGCACAACTTCTGTCACCATAAATCTGTTTACTTCAGCTTGAAAGAAAATTCTTTATAAGTAAGACAGAACAGAAAATTATTTTAGGCACCTAAATTGTGTTTGCTCAGAATGCTTTGCTTCCAATGAGCCTGTTGATATCTGCCTGAGTCCTGAATTTTCTTGAAATCAAACCCTTCAGTGTCTCAGTTTGAGCAGCTGAAATTAAATACCCCAAACTATTTGGAGTGTGTTGCCTTAGGTTTTGTCTGTTTGTTTGCTGCTGCTTGTTACTTTGCTTTTCCAGTTAATGGAATATTCATTGCTTTCTGTAATCATCTTTTTCTCCAGTCTCAGCTAAAATGTTTGGAAATCAAATTCAGAGCTGTCTGGCACACTGAGGTGTTGGAGAAAGGGACATAATCACCTGGAACCTCTCTCCTAAGCTGGAGGAAGTAATTTGCTCCAGAGGCTATGTTACAGTAAAACAAAATTGTTTTATTTGCAGTAAATTTAAAACATAATTTTGGGATGCTAATTGGAATATTCCTCTTCCTGGTACATAATCTTTTCAAGGTAAAGCACAATTTAGGCACTGGGTAGACACAAATTTGAGAATATTAGGGAGTTTTGTCTTTCCATTTATTCTTTAGATCACACTACAATGTCTAGGAACAAATTTATTTTTGCAAAGCTGGAAGGTCTTTCTTAAAAACAATTATTTTCTTTGTGGTAGAGGGAAATTGGGAAAAATATCAGAGAATTCAGTAGATGTGCATCCAAAAATCATGTTCCCTGCTCCCTGAGTGTTGCTATACATTAATCTACAAAAAAACCCAAAAAACTTTGTTCCCTACCAATTTTTGCTTTTCCTTTTTCCTCCCAGAAAAAGGATGGATATAAGAGAATAGCAAAGCATGCAGGTTAAAGCACACAGGTGTCCCTCTGCCTTGCCCCTGACATTTCTCTTTTGGTTCATCTTTTATCAATGTCTCTGACCAGGAGTTAAGAGAAGCAGGTACCTCTCAGAGCAGATTACACAGAATATATTCAATACTCAGGACATTGAGGAGACACACAGAACCTCTTGCACACCTGGAAGTAAAAGGTCACCTCAAGGGACATTTCTTGCACATAACTTCAGCCACTAAACGAGAAAATTCTTTCTCTTTTTCAACTATTCTCTGTAGATTTTTAAATATATATATATATATATATATATATGAAAGGAAATTCCTTTCTAACTAAAGCAAAAACTTCTCCCATTTTTTCTTTTCCTTTTTTTTTTCACAGAATACCCTGAGTGGGAAGGGGCAGACAAGGATCATTGAGTCCAAATCCTGGCTCTGCAAAAAACATCAAGCTGCCCTTTTTTAGAGATGTCTGACCTTTTCCAATGCCATTCCATGATGGATATTTCTGAAGTAAAAGCTATTGATAATCTGGAATAATGCACCAAAAATGTCCCTATGAACATTCTGGAAACAGGTTTGGAGTGAAGGTTCTTAGCTGAAAAAATACCAAGACACTGAGGCTTCTGGTAAATGTAAGAGCAGGATACAGTCTGTGAGAGAATAATATATTTATTTTAAGGGAGGAACAGGAGGGAGTGAAATATTAAACACAAATTCTGTGTGCAGCATGATCCATTTAATCTTTGCATTAAATGCAAAGCAGCAGCTGCTTTCCTTCTGCTCTCCCATGACTGGCTGCACATTCCCACTGTGCTCTGCTCAGTCACAACTCCTGAGCTCACACGAGTTTCTAACCAGGGCTCTGCTTCCCCTTTTCAATTGGCCAAAAATTCTTGTCTCTACTCTTCCCAGTTTTCATGGATCCTCTATGAATTTAATAACTCTATATTGTTTAAATGTCTATTTTTAAAATATTTTCCTTGCTTTTATTTTTTTCTTTTTCATATTAAATAAATGTGATGGATGAAGGCTTCATCCTGGGATTAGTGAGAGGGAACTTTTCTAAACCTCATTTCCTTATATCCCATATGGAATATAAACAACACCCATCTACTTTACCAGGCCCACATCCTCCTTCCTGGAAGAGTGTGAGACACATTTCTCTTCTTGCCTCACTCCTGCACCTCTGATCAGAGAGTTTTGTGGTTTTAGAACTTTTATTTCTTTTTAGAACATTTTAGTTGCTTTTGGAACTGAATGCCTTGCAAAACCAAACCTCCATAATTAAATGTCCAAGCACATATTTCCATTGATTTGTTTGGGAACTGCAGACAGTTGGTTCACATTCAAACTTTAAATTCTTTAGGCTAAAGCTTAGGGCCAGTCTATGGCAATGCAGGAGAGCTTTGCCACCAGCTGGGAGTACCACTGGTGGTGAGGAAGGGAATTTTTTAGATTTTCCAAAGGCTTCTGACTATCTTCAGCTCTCCATTGCCACCACCAGCAAAGGGCATCACACAGAGCTTCTAATTACACCCCAAAAAAATAATTATAACTTGCTGCTCACTATTTTAACTTCTATTCCTCAGTTCTATTCATCAGCTAAAAATGCTGATAACCATCAGAGTTTTTAAAGATTATTCAGCTGGATTTCACCAGTGAGGCAAATTCTACCTCTATTTCAGTTCCCTTTCGAAGGAAGGAGTCTGGTGTGGTGGTTTCTTTATCATCTGACCCCTTTTAGCTCCTTAATTTCAGGTTGAAAATCTTGATGAGCACAAATGCAACTTTATTGCTCTGCTGTGTTGCAAAATTATCTTTGTACTTCATCAAGGCAAAATGCTCCAATTAGTTCCAATGTGGAATGCTACAAATGCTATAAATGTGACAATTTAGTCCCTTTCCCTGAGTCCTTCTCATTCAGATACTGTAATTAGTTCTAGTGTCAGATTGATCACCTTTTCTGTTCACATTGAAAACCCAACAACCTTCTAGCGCTGATCTTTTTTCCAATCGGCAACAAAGGATAATACAACTCTTAAAACTTGTCCTTGAAAAGGTTGAAACTCCCCTTACAAGCCTGATTTTGGTGAAGTCTTTGTTGTTGTTGATTTATTGTTTGTGAGTTTTGTTTGGTTTTTTTTCTCTCCCTGAAGGTCACATTTTCAAACTCTGATTATATTCCCATTAAAGCAGCAAAGTTGCCCATCACTGGCTCTAAAGCCCAGGGCTGTGTGTTTCCTTGGGCCCAGCATGCCCAGGTCATCGTTCCCTTCTGTCCCATCTGCCCTAGGAGCAGGTTCATTCCATCCCTGTTCCATCCCACACCTCCAAACAAGCTGTTTGTCATGCAAGGCTTCCATTTTCTTCAAAGTGCAGAGAACTTTCCCTCAACTTTGACAAATTTCTCTGCCTTTTTGTGAGTAACTCCCGGGTTTTCTCCATGCATGCACAGCTTCCCTTGGACTGCTGAGATCCCTGGGGTAGGGAAGTGTGTCCTGGCAGCAGGGACAATATCTGCACACTTTCACATGAGTCAGCCAGAATTCCTAGGGAATTGTGCTCCACTGATACTGCAAATGGTCAGCCACAAGTCAGGTGGTGTTAGGTGAGTCTTCCATTCTTGATAAAGAGGGAAAAATAATGACATGGAATAGTTTGTTGTTTTTTAAATTTTAAATTTACATAATTTTTTAAATTTTATGTAATTCTTAAGTAGAAGATATTTTTTTTAGCAAGTGTAATATAACACACAAAGTGCTGCTGGATGAGCAAGATGTGCTATCACCCTTTATTCTCCCTCTCTCAATAGAATTACAGATGTTATTTCTATATTTCTAGATTTCTATAACATACTAACTTGTCCATTTTTTTTTTTCCCTGTCTGCCCTAAGAACAAAGTTTTCTAATTAAAACATAGAATCACAGAACCCTAGAGTGGTTTGCACTGGAATTTGTCCTGTGACCATAGTTCCTGATGGATTGTCCCTTTCTACTTTCCTTGTAGCCCTTACAGATCCTGGAAGGCACTGTGAGGTCTCCACACAACCTTCCCTTCTCCAGACTGAACATTCCCAATTTTCTCAGCTCAGGTGCTCCAATCCTTTTAGCTCATGGTTTATTCCTAATCCCTAATTTAAATTTATTGTGTGTCAGTTCAAAGCCATTCCGCATTGTCATATCGAGGTCAAAGTCCAGAGGGGCAGGACACAGGGAATGGCTTCTCACTGCCAGAGGGCAGAATCAGGTGGGATATTGGGAAGGAATTGTTCCCTGTGAAGGAGGAGAGGCCCTGGCACAGGGTGCCCAGAGCAGCTGTGGCTGCCCCTGGATCCCTGGAACTGTCCAAGGCCAGGTTGGATGGGGCTTGGAGCACCCTGGGCTAGTGGAAGGTGTCCCTGTCCATGGCAGGGGATGGCACTGGGTGGGCTTTAAGGTCCCATCCAACACAAACCAGTCTGGGATTTTATGATTCTATGAATCCTATCGCATTATAGATAATTGAAACATTTCAATAAGAGAAATTGTCTCACATTTATACAGAGCTGGAAGTGCCTAAATGCACTTTATAAGCCTAAAGACAAACATAGACAATAAATGAAAGTATTTCAACTGTCACTTAAGTGCTACCTGATTTTAAACTGGCAGCTTGCTTCTTAGTGTGCTAGAATGACTGCAGAGGCTCTCAGTGTCCAAAAGAGGGAAAAAAGCATGGGCTGCTGGGGACCAGGGGGAAGGTCAGTGAAAATGTAGCACACAGTGGAAAACTCATGTAAAATTCCTGTGGTTGGATTTGCATGAATGTTTCTCACAGATAAGCACGTGGTTCATGTTCATTGCTTTAATGCAGATACCATAGAATCCCAGAATCACAGAATGGTTTGGGTTGGAAGGGACCTCAAAGCCCATCCCATCCCATCCCATCCCATCCCATCCCATCCCATCCCATCCCATCCCATCCCATCCCATCCCATCCCATCCCATCCCATCCCATCCCATCCCATCCCATCCCATCCCATCCCATCCCACCCCTCCCATGGGCAGGGACACCTTCAACAATCCCAGGGTGCTCCAAGTCTGTCCAGCCTGGCCTTGGACACCTCCAGGGATGCAGGGGAAGCCACAGCTTCTCTTTATTTCCCTCATTTATTGCAGCTACAACTAAAGTGTTGCCTCTTTTTCAGCAAATACTTACAGGTAATTTCCAACTGTTTTGTCACCATGTCATTCAGAGCTCCCATCCCTTTTGAAGGATCCCCTGCCTTGTGGCAGAGCAGCACAATTTCCTTCCCTCCAAACACTCCCTAGGTTGAAATGCATGTCAATATCTCAAATTTTGACTTTGAAAAATGTAATGAAATGTTTCAGTTCTGAGAAATTAGGTTTTACAGAGGGTTGATATTGTTAAATAAATGTGGAAAAGTATAAACCTGGATGTACTTTGTTCCAGATAGAAACAGTCCTTGTGCCATTTCCCTTCTGGTCTCCTTTCCCATTAAGCATTTGGGGCACAACACATTAATTAGAAAAACCCATATATTCCTTTAATACATAGAATTAGTGCAAATTCCATGTGCTTTCTAATCACTTGTCTTAGACATTATTTTTATTGAAATTATGAAAATAAGCACATCAGAATGCATACACAGACCCATGTTATGGACATAAAAAAAACTATGCATTTTCTTTATTAAAAACATAATAATAATTTATTTTCTGGCCAGTTCCTCCTCGTTTTCCCAGACAAACACCCAGGACAGCACTGTCACCATCACCTACATTTGTTTTTTCCCTGATATTCCAGACTCCAAGTCAGCTCAGCCACCACCTTTCCAGGCTGGATTCCCACTCAGAGGTCTTGGCTCCTTGTTGCTTGGCATGTCTGACCCAAGAAGCCAAACCTGCTAACTTTCCTTCCTGACAATTTGTCAAAAGGCACATTAGGAAATAATTGGAGAGAAAGCACACAGATTTGGAAAATGGATTGAGTCATTTTTCTTCAACGCTTGACTGGACAAGTTACAAGACACCTTGGTCTATGCTCTCAACGAGACAGAGCTGCTGCTGTAACAAAAGAAATATTATTGTCTCCAGCATCCTGAACTCTTGGGATTTACTGGGGTAGGCTCTTGATTTAACAGCAAAGTCAGCAGTTAAAAGAACTGGCATTTTCAGGTCAGTCTTTGACTTTTGTTTGTCTTTTTTAAAAATTAAAACATTCAGGTCATTGTTTGGTTTTGCCACAGATGACCAAAATAATATAGAAAAAAATAAAGGACTTTAAATCTGGTTATTCTGTGAAAATATTTGAAAAATGGGGTGTTATGCAATGGTTGTGTTTTGGACAAAAGATAAATTCAATTATACAGTCAGAGCTGCCATTATGGGGGAGCTGTGCTGTGGGAGCAGAGGCCTTAATTCATTGTATAGAACAAAAATACTGAAATAAAACAAACCCAACCTGCCAACCAAGCAAAATCCTTTATAGTACAAGAACCAGAATGATTTATCCTCCCTGAGAACCTGGCCTCATGTTGCTATTAGAGATGGGAGGATGTATTAGCTCTGATAATCACCACAACAACACAAACATTTAGCCTGGGCCTTCTCTCCCAAGGATTTATGGACCCTCTCATCTGATTTCTTTGTTTCTCATTATCATTAATAATCAGAATGGACTCAGCATTTTGTCACCAGGACATGGTAATCAAACAGAGGAGTTTTCCAGCATGCATAGAAGTACTTGGCAAAGGAAAAAGTGAGGTGGCACAAAGGAAAGGAATGTGTGGGAACAAATCACCCTTGTCTTTGACACAAAAGATATCAGGGTGTTTTTTCTGCCTCCTCTGCTAAACAAATTTCAGGATGGCCATATACAAGATTTTCACCCATATAAAATCAGGTTTTATATGAAATGCTATTTTGATCTTCCTCTTGAGATTAAACTTCACCCTAGTGTTGTTGCATTCAATTCACCATAACTGTGCCCTTGGGTGAACTAATTTGTGTTGTTTGAATAATTACAGTTCTTGAGAAGGAAGAACTCCAAATTTCAGTTTCTCATCATGGAATATAGAGCAAATTGCAAAATACATGATATCATCAAAGCTTCATTTACAGAAATTTTCTGCCTTTACTTGAGAATTCTGCATTCCATTCAACTTTTGGTGGCTGAACTATCAGGTTTCATATTAATATAACAAATCTAATTTCTTGTTTTGTGCTTGGAATTTTGGCATATTCAGTAATAACCAGGGAGTCTCTGTAGTGTAGAGGATCTCTCCTGCTGAAGAAGGGTGAAACCCTTTCTAAGAAGGGTTTAATAAGAAGGGTGGAACCCTTTCTGCTGCAGGAAGAAGGAAAAGAAGGATGATAGAGCAGGAAAATTGGCAGCTTCTGATCATCCTGAATTCCACGTGCATAAGCAGCAGTGATCCCCTGGTTAGCCTTGCAGACAAACATAAATGTAATTACATTGATTGTGTTGCTGGGCTTGGCACACATCCAGCTTCAGAAATACCCCAGGACCATCTGAAAGGGCTGAAATTTTTTTACTCCAGAATAGGGCAGAAGGATGTTTTCTTTCTCTATACAAATTCCCAAAAATCCTGCCATAATTGGCAATAAACTTGGCAATACTGTTCTTATGAGTTATTCATTCTCTTGGTGATCCATGGGTCTTAAACTTTGGAAAATACTATGTCTCTTTATTTATTTATTGATTTATAATTGTTCCTCAATTCTTAATCTGGCCATGATGTCTTAAGTTTTAGCTTTCATATTTTCCAGATTCTGTACTGCATTAGTTCATAACTCTGAACTTCACATTAAGTGTTAGCAAGTTCTCCTCACAGTTTAGTTAGACACAACAATCCTTTTGCAGCCTGAGAACCAAGGACACCATTGCAGCTTCAGGCCCAAAAAGTATAAACAGCAAACTGAGGATTGCAATCTGGGAGGATGGGACTTCATAACCTAAAGCTGTCACTGGACAATTAACCCCAATATTTAAATGGACCAAAACTTATAAAAGTGTGAAAACTCGTGACCCATTGTCCATCTTGGGTGTAGCCTCAGCCGGGCTCTTATACTGCCCAAGGTGTATCCTGTGAAGGCCTTTTTAATAAATATCCACTTAATTCCTTTAACTCTGCCTAGCCTCTGTTCTAAGCAGACTCTCAAGGCATCATCCTTATGGTACTAAAAAGGAAATTAATTATTAAAATATTAATTAAAAACCATGGGGTGTTTTGGCAATAAATAACACAGGAAGGTGCAGACAGAAATTCAGATGCTTGTGGACATTGGTAGGGTGAGAGCCAACAGAGAAAGCAAGAGCACAATGAGATCTAACTTCATTATTTGAACTATGCAATTAATTAAATACATCTTGTTTGGGTTTTTTTGTTTGTTTGTTTATTTTTCATGCTTGGTTGTTGTGGGGTTTTTTGTTTGTTTAATTTTGAAGATGATCAAATATTGGAGTAGTTTGCCCAGAAATCTCTGCTCCTAAAGATTTTCAAAACTCGACTGGTCAGGTCTCAGAACAACCCTGTCTGGTTTGACCTGCTTTGAAAAGGAGTCTGGGCTCTATGGAATGAGAGGGTTTTTCCATCCTAAATTAACCAATTAATTAATGGTGCACATATGACCCTAGATAAGCAATATTTACTAGTTTATATTTCATAAGGCATTTTAAAAGTTTGTTAAGGTATTTTCCTACCGGTTGCTTTTATGGCAAATAAAGATCATGGATGACTTTATAAAAATCAAATACTGTTTGAATTATAAATCTATCAATAAACAGCTACACAGAAAATGAGGATAAATGCTTTCTGAGAGCTTAAGTTCTGCATTTTCTCATACTTATGCACAAAATAATTTTTCCAAGGTCTTGAAAATTGAAAAAAATCTTATAAATCCGAAGATCTTCCTGGGAGAGTGTCAGCTACATAGTGGGGATGGGAGTAAACTCTGCTTAACGTTTAGATGATATTTACTGCATTTTTTAATCTCAGCTCTTAATGAAGACTGAGTTGATATCCAAACACTTGTGGAAAAAAAAAAAAAAGCGAATCAAGTATCTTGGAAAAAAATAAAAGAAAAATCATGAAACTAAGTCATGTTTTTACTGCATAACAGAAATGCTTTGTAGCCATTTCTGTTTAAAAGTTATTTGCCTTTATTAAAGTAACAACAGGGGAACTTGTAGCACTTTCTGAAGGATCAAGAAACCAATAAAAACCTTGTAGAGGAGCAATAAGAGGAATTAGAGTGGACAGATTAAGCAGACTCAAAAAAAAAGAAAAGTGGTTCTGCATAATTTGTGAGTGTATCAGTCCTATGTTGCATTTTAGTTCATTTTTAGGCAGAGATTTGGAATTATTCAGCACCTGGGGCTTTTCTGGAGCTGGAAAGATTTTAGCTGCAGACAGATTTATATTGTGGAAGTTGGAAAAGATACTTAAATGCCTGGAAAGTGGAACAAGAGCCCTGCATTGTGATGTGATTTGGCTTTGGGGAATTCAACCCAACCTTTCCTAAAGCGCTTAGACAGGAACTGTGGAGACTTTACGGGTGCCAGGGGAGGGACTTCTATTGCCTGCTCTAAACTGGAGGGTTTATTTTGCCTACACAAGACTAATAAATTCCAAAGGGAATAATTACCAATAACCTGGAATGCAGTAGCTGCAGATGTTTGCTTTCAACTCTTTTGCAGCTCTTATTGCCCATGTTTAAAGGGATTCTCTGCATGAGCATTTTTAATTAATAGTTTTCTCTGTGTGCACACATGGCTGGAAGCTGCTTCCCAAAATCAGAAACAGCATATTTTAAAGGAATTGTAAATATTGAACACTGTATTGCTTTGAATCTCCCGCAGGACTATGGTGGCCTAAATTTTTCCAATGTTTCAAAGATTTTAGGATTGAGAGATGGCCTTAGTTTCCTGTGAATGGGTTTTTTCCACCTGCCCAATCAGACACTTAAAACCCCAGTTAATGTTCATTAACTTCATTAATATTTCATTTTATTTCAGTCATGGAAACAAACTCATTTCCTTTTTCCAATATGTTCTTGTGCTGTTATAACTATGAATACTCCAGTTATTCACTCTAAGGATAAGAGAGGTCTTAGATTTGCAGAGTTGTTTTAAAAAAATCTAACATCTTTTCCAAACAATAAATCCACTTCCAAGAAGACATTAAGTTTCTTCAGGATGCTCCCTAATTCTGAAGGTACATCTATGCCAGCAAGGCTGAATTCACTGTAAAGAATCCTCTTATTTACTGAAGAAGGGCATTTTTTTCCTCGAACACTCATAAAACAAATTTATTCTGGGAAACCAAAAGTCCTTAGAATTGCCCTCAATCCACTCCAAAGGGAAAAGAGGTAAGAACACAGTATGCACTTATGGGCAGTAATTTTCCCCAGAAATATCAAAGAAAACAGTCTGAAGTGCAGATGAATTGACACTTTCTCTGCTTCCAGAAGTCTAATAACTAAATGCAGTTTAATTTTCCTAAGTTTATATTTCATTCGGTGATTCCATGCAGGATTTTCTTGAGCAGTAAAGATACTAGATTGAAAATGCCTAGAATTTTATAAATATATATAAAAAATGGAAACAGGGCTAGAAGTGTTCTCACCTTTTGGCTGCTCCGTGGTTGACCTGCACCATCTCAACTGAGAGTCCATTTTCCTCATGGTTAGCCAACCTGAATGGAGTGTGAAACACAGAAGAAAAACTCATTTTATATTTGTGTCTTGGCAAGATAGGAGACATGTGAAAATCCCAGGAAACAGTCCATGGCATCTTCAGAACTATCCAAAGAAATCAAGGAGATGAAGTGAAAGCAAGTGGGTTTTGGGAGACAGAGGTTTGAGCAATAAATATTGTCTGCTTCAATTGAAGGAAAATGAAATTACTTTGGTAATTCCACCTGACTTTCTGGACAGTTTGAGCTGTGCTAAGTAGAGACATGACTGCCTCTTCCCACCACCTTCAAACTTTTCTTTACTCTTCCTTATTCTAATTCAGCCACTAATTGTTTTCATCTAAATTAGTTTATTTTCCATCATCCCAGTTTTTGAACAGTCTCTTCTCATAGCTCTAAAAATCTCACATTCCCAGCCTACCTTCTTGGCTTTCCTAACTTGAATTCTTTTTTGAGGACAAATGTCACTGCACTGCTTTTATTCCCAGATAATCCCAGTTCTCTACTCCTTTAACTCACAGATTTTCAGTCCCATTCATTCTTAACTTGCTTTTTTTTACTACCCTTTACAACCACAGGCTGTTATCTGGGATTTGAACCTATAAATCCACAGAAAAAAAACTTTAAGGAGAGCAGAAGGAATGGTGGGTTGAAAAACAAACTGTGGTTTTAGATACATAAATGGAATAATGCATTTACATTGTTAAATTTAATATATGAGCGTATGCACATTGCATGTCAGTGTATAACATTCAGTTTCATAACTATTATATACATGTGTTTATATGTATTTAATGTGGAAAATCATCAGACTTTGAAGTCTCTGTATTATTTCAAGAATTACTCATAGAAAGCAAAAGCATTTTGGCAATATATTTAATAAAAAGTCTCAAAGAACTGTGTCTTGTAGATAATACACAGCCTTATTCCAGCCTAGTTCCCACTGAAATTTGTGGGTGGTGTGTTTTCCTGGCTGTCAAATAAAAAACAAATGTTTGGAAGAAGAAATAAATTAGGATTGAATGTGCAGCAAATATTAAGTAGTGCTGTTTGGCCTTTCAAGTGTAAAATCATTGCAAGATTAAAGCAATTTGGACATGCCAAATGTTCAGACTACGGGTTTTTTTCTGTACTTTATGAAAAGGATACAATCAAAATGAAATGCTGTGAGCAGAGGGCTTCCATTACTGTAATAATGTGGGATCAGCTCCATTTCTTATCTCCCATGGTATTTTTAAAAAGAGGAATTAACAGGGGGGTGGAAAAAGAAAAACTGCCGAGGGTCTCAGGCTTGCCAGGTGGTAGAAGAAATGTTTGCAGCAGATATGGGGCATTGTTTTTTCCCCCAAATTACTCCTTTGATGATTTCCATGTTAAAATTTAGTTAGCCAAACTGAATCTTTGCAATATTCAATATGTTCATTAGGCATACAGTGTGAACTACAAAAAAAACCCCCAAAACACCCCAAAACAAAATCAAACCAAAAAAATCAGAACACTTACAAGGAGTGAACATTTTGTTTAGGTCACACTTGAAGGGCATGTACCTAAAATCACAGATAGATCAAACAATTTTTACACATGGTGGGGTTTTTTACTACAAATGTACAGAATGTTTTAAAATATGAAAATTCTAAATTGCTTTTAATAAGGTTTTTATTAGCAAAGAAAATTATAATTATGGGATGTCTTCTAGGACAAACTGACTAAACTTGAGCTTCTCAGTAGACAAGGAGAAGGGCTAAGAATCATCAACAGAGAACAGTTGTTCACAATAATTCTTGACTTGCAAAACATAAATGGAAAGGAATACACAAAAGCTCAAAAATAAATCAAAGGAAGTGGTTTGTCATTAACAATGTGAAGAAATTGTGGGATTAAATTTTAATCTGGAACCAATTTAGAAAAGAAAAGAGAGAATTGATGTGTATTTGAAGACAGTGAACACATAGGAAGATCCTGAGATGAAATCAAGGCCTTCTGGAAGGTTATTTTTAGTGAATAACACTCCATTCCACAGTTGGTTTTCCTACAGACAGGAATGAAGTATAAGTGGACAGGAAGTCCTGACTTCATGTTTCAGACACTGCAAGTTTGTGTCATTTTTTAATGAAATATGATTATTCTAGTGTGAATGTAAAGATTTTTAATGTTATAAATTCTGTTTTAATGTAGGTGTGAAAGGGAATAGTTGATCTTATCAGGATCTCCTATTCAAAACTATAAAGGTTTTGAATTTTTGAATTTTTTTTAAATAAAAAAAGTTTCCTTAATACAAAAAGTCTCCTGCCCTTCTGTTTCAATGCAGATATGAAACAGAATATTTGATACTGGTTTCCTGTTAAAAAGTATAAACTTCAAAATTTTCAACATAAAAATGGAAGCCTGTGGTGACACTTTATAAAACCTTAATGTTTCAGGTCTCTTTCACCTTGGTGGTTTTCACAAGTTCTGAAATGAAACCCAATTTTAAATGGAGAAAACTCAGGGATGAAGTTCCTTGAGGCTTTCAAAGAAAGCAAACCCTAAGCACATATTTAAGATCAAGTCCTGGCCCATTTGCACAAATGTGGATCTTGCATTATTTCAGCATTTTTTGTTGTGAAATGGCTCTTCAGTTCATAATCCTTCTGCCCCATGGATACATAAATTATATTGTGCTCAGTGTGTTGTAGATGCAGAAAAATTACTTTTAATTTATGAGCAGTGGACATTGCCTCCCGTCCCATTTTTCACATGCACTGGGGTGCCTGTATAAATGGTTTATAGCAGCTCTGACTTCCCTGATCTCCCTGATCCTGGCTCAGTGATAATTGCTCTACTGGGACTCAGCCCTGTGCAGATATGAAATTAAATTATTTTGGCCCCTTAATCCCAGTCTTTTAAGAACAATTCTTAAAGTTGTGAATAGAAGCTATTCCTAATGGTGGTAAAGTTAAATTCAAAGGTGTGTGAAACTAAGAAGATTTTTCAAAGAGTTTGGAAAGTTAAAAAAATTAAAGGACATGGACACTCTGATGATTTGCTAGAAATTCAAGAGCAAAAACTTGGCCTGGTTGTTCTTCACAGTGTTGTGACCCAGTGCAAGAACTGCTTCCAATTTTAAAATACTTAAATTGCAAATATGAGGCTGTGGCCAAAAATATTACAATTAAGCCATAGGTCAAGTCAGAAGTCAAACTATGGATCACAGAAAAGCCAAAAGTGGTTTTAACTCATGTCCTTTGCTTGTTCTGTGATTGTGTGTTTGCACTGTCCTAAAAGAATTAAACACCTTATATATCACTTGTTTTCCCTGGGATCCAGACTCTCCTGTTCCTTCAGTCCTTCTGGAGACTGGGGACATGGGAATTACACAGGGCAGGATTCTGGAGTGAACTTCTGAGGAGTAAATTCTGTGGAGAGAAGTGTGAGGATTGCTAAAGTGAGTTGCATTTCTAACACAGCTGGATTGCTGTTTTGAGGTGTAGCTCATGTAGATTCCCAATTTATTTAAATAAAAATAGTTTACTATTATTAGAGTACAAGGAAGGTTATTATTTAATGTAAATTAGAAAGTTTAAATAACTAACCTCAAATTCAAATAAACCTGTAAAAGGCATTTCATTAAAAGAAACAAAACCAACCAATTGAAAGCAACCAACAAAAACCCACCCCAAACCACTGGATACTTTTGTTCTTTTCTGTAAATTCCTCCCAGGTTTTCAAATATGAGAAGAGAATAATGGAAGCTTTTCATTTTCATGGCTCTGAGATATACTGGAAGGGACTTTAAAGCCCATCCAGTGCCACCCTTGCCATGGGCAGGGACACTTTTCACTAGCCCAGGTTGCTCCAAGCCCCATCCAGCCCAGTCTTGGGCACTTCCAGAGATTCAGGGGCAGCCACAGCTTCTCTGGGTACCCTGTGCCAGGGCTTCCCCACCCTCACAGGGAACAATTCCTCCTCCATATCCCATCTAGCCCTGCCCTTTGGGAAGCCATTCCCTGTGTCTTCTCACTCCAGGCCCTTGTTCCAAGTCCCTCTCCAGTTTTCCTGGAGCCCCTGCAGTCACTGGAAGGGGCTCTAAGGTTTTCCCTTCTCCCAGCTGGGCACACCCATCTCTCCCAGCTCAGAGATCCCTATAAACATGATGATGCCCTTCCAGGTCTGGCAGCAGCAGAAGTTTCCCACCTCTTTGTTTCACAGAAATGTTTATAGGAGGCTCCTGCTCAGCTGAGGTTGAACACATCCAAGGAGTGAATGTTCATATCCAGTTTAAAGGAACTCTTCAGTCCTGGCCACTTTACAATGCCATTAGACCAAGCAGATTCCTTTTGCTGTGGGATGAAGTGAGACAGACTCAAACTCCACTTGAAAAGGCAGTGGCCTCATTATTTTTGTAGGGCCTGCCCTGTCAGCTTATCTCTAATGTCAAAGCAGAGTGTGCTCTGCCTGAAGAAAAAAGAAAATCATTACTGATTAATTATGTCAACTTTTGCAGGAAATAAGCAATTAGAACGTGCAGACAGGAAAAAAGAAATCGATGGTGCCAGTCAACTTCCACAACAATTAGTGTTGGGAAGGCAGGAGCAGGGACAAGGAGGAGAAACCCAGAGCTGCCAAACTTGCAGTGCTTCACAGAACAATGGGGAAAAGGGCTTCTGATTCCCACAGCCTACAAAAAAACCCCAAAAACACAGCTGGAACACAAGGCAAGGTGAGCAAATCATTAAAAATCCATGGGAAACCAACAGTGTAGGATTTTGTCCTAGGGAACTGGGACTTCAGAAGAAATATAACACTGTGGCCTGTGCCAGAGGACAGGAAGAGAGATAGGAGGCCTAAATGCTGAAGTAATTATAATTATTGTATTCTTTTGGTATTCCTTTGTATTCTTCTTTCATCACCTTGATTATATTCAGCATTCTTTTGCTTGTGCTGGTATTTCAGGAATGTAAATCACAAGCTTACTTACACAGTGGAAGTTTTTCAAGCATACATTCTTTGTAATAGAAAAATATGGCAAGTATTTCTAGTTCTTTTTCTCTTAAACTGCTTGACTCCACTATTTCCAGCATGCACTCTGTGGCAGTCTTTTTTTTTTTCATTTTCTCATCCTTGTCTTTTCACTTTAGTGTATTATTCCCTCTTTGTGTCTCTCCTAGTCATTTAGTCTCATCTGCACTTTAATTCCCTGTTTTTAAGCAAATTATCTCTTTTGCTCGTAAGAATCAAATGGCAGTTTTGACATAAGAGTAATATCACTTTATATTTTACTTTCAAAACATTCCACTTTGTCTCCCTCTAAGTTTCTATAAGAAGTGTTTGAACTGATCATTTTTCCTTAAAAACACCTAGAACAGAGACACTGTAATTTTTTAAAATTTTTTTATTTTTTTTATTTTTGCAGAACTCTAAGAGAATTAGCATTGATAATTGATAAATAAGTGGGAATTCATAAATCATTCCCAGATCTAGAGGAAAACTGAGAATTACTGTGGGTGTAGGTTCTTCTAAAATTAAACAATGTATTCAAACTTTCATGTGCCTTCTCGCAGGTCTGGATTCCTTATTGTGAGGGCAACACATGAAAACTTTTCCTCCCTCCCTCCCTCCCTCCCTCCCTCCCTCCCTCCCTCCCTCCCTCCCTCCCTCCCTCCCTCCCTCCCTCCTTCCGCATTTCCTTCCTCTCTCTAATTTTAGGAGTTCTAGTCACAACTAGTCAGGGATGTAAGGACATCTATCTGGCAAAAAGTTGTCAAAACCATATAAAATAACCCGAGTCAATAAGGATAAGACCTGGAATCTCTCATCTGCATCTTCTTCTCCAAGGATGGTAAATGGTTAATGCTTTATCTCTTTATCTCTTTATCGCTTTATCTCTTTTTATCTCTTTATCTCTGGTGTACATACATATATGAAATAGTGTAAATACAATTAGAAAAAAACCTAGGAGTGCTCACTGGATCTAGGAAAGAATCTCTCAGATGGACACAAAAAACCCCTTAGAGTTCACAAATCTTTACAGCAAGCAGATATCCTCAACTCTGTACCCCTAAAGTCCAGGTGTCTGCACATCCTTCCCTAAATTGCTGAGGATGTGGAAACCTTTTGCCTTAGGAGGTGGAAGAACAGACAATAACTTTATTGGTATTGGCAATGATATTGGTAGATAATATTAATGAGCTAGAAAATAATATTAAAATATTGGTAGATAATATTAGCAAGAAGAAAAAATGCTTTAAGTTATTCAGTTAACAGGTGCATAAGTGGGTTTTGTGGGAAATAGTTGCACATACACCTCCTTCTGCTCCTACTAAAATGTTTATAGGTTCTGGGAGTGTGGAATTCGCACTCTGGAGGAGAATGAGTTGTGTCAAACTTTCTCTTTTTCCTAGGAATCTTTCTTTCTTGGATCCAACAGTCTTTCCTTTACTCACTACTCCACACTAAGGAGTCCTGAAACTCTTAATTTAGAGATAGAGTAGTTTCATGAAGTTTTAGAATTCTGGAAAAGCCAGTGCATATACCATGGAATCATCACAGAATCCCAGAATGGTTTGGGTTGGAAGGGTCTGTAAAGTTCATCATGATCTCACACCCTGCCATGGGCAGGGACACTTTCTACTAGACAGTATAAATATTAGAATTCTCTTCTGCTAAAAAATGGATTGTGAACGAAAAATAATGGTTTTTAATGGTGTAAAGAATTACAAATTAAAAGTTCTCCCTTGCAGATTCCACTATACCAGGAAGGTTGTGGAATGGAATATCCATTATCATGAACCTTTTACAGGTATCCATTTTGAAAAATAGGAAAGAATATCAGACTGGAACTTAATGGATAAGAACTATTTTCAACATCTTACGTAATTTGATTTATTTTTCTCTTTCAGGGAAAGTGACATCTCACTCATATTAAAAATGATTCTCTGAAGGTTGTGGGCCATACAACAGATACCAGATGCTGCTGAGAGAAATCTAAAGGCACTTGCAATCAAGACAGGAAAAGAATTTTACTATTTTTGTCTTCTCTTCCCCATCCCCACCATGGCTAGTACAGCACAGCTGGCTCCTCCAGTCCACCACAACAGATCATTCTCTTGTGGGGTTTTCACAAATTCTAGTTTTAGTTCTTAGGAAGCCAACCTTGAAATGACTGACACTGACTTGAAACTAAGTACAAAGAGAAAGCTTCCAGATACACATTCAGAGCTGTGCCAGCTGAAGTTTTCCCAATACACTCCTGTAGGAAAAGAAATCATCCAAGCACATTCCATTGGGATCAGTGCCTATAACAAACTCATTAGAGTTGTTAAATCATCTTGAAATGAGAAAAAAATGGAAACATCATAGATTACTATTACTGCTCATGGTTCTGGAAATGTTCTGCTCACTGAATCATGGATTCACTCAGGTTGGAAAAGCCCTCTAGGATCAAGTCCAAGCTGTGCCTGATCCCCACCTTGTCACCAGCCCAGAGCACTGAGTGCCACGTCCAGGCCTTCCTTGGACACCTCCAGGGATGGGGACTCCAAACCTCCCTGGACAGCCCCTGCCAAGGCCTGGCCACCCTTTCCAGGAAGAAATTCCTCCTGGTGTCCAACCTGAGCCTCCCCTGGCACAGCCTGAGGCCGTTCCCTCTCCTCCTGTCCCTGTTCCCTGGGAGCAGAGCCTGACCCCCCTGTCTGTCCCCTCCTGTCAGGGAGTTGTGCAGAGCCAGAAGGTCCCCCCTGAGTCTCCTTTTCTCCAGGCTGAGCCCCTTTCCCAGCTCCCTCAGATCCTCCTCATAGGATCAACTCTCCAGAGTCCCATCAATGTTTAAAAATTTACAAGAAAAATTTATCCAAATGTATAAATTCTTCTTTCCAATGTGTCAAAATTTATAACATGATATCATCTTCCATAAAAGTAAGATTTCCAGTTTAATTCAATACCCAAGTCATTCAAAAGGGCACAGTTTTGTCCCATTTAAGAAACAATTGTTTATTTTATATTTTAAAACCATCAGTGGCAATGCCATTTTAAGCCCAGGTTTTAATTTTTCATGCCTGGCATTTCTTGTGCATCAGGAATGATACTTCTTCCAGCCAGGGGGGTTCTTTTTGAGCTCCAGACCTCTACTCGGTTCATGCATATTCACACGATAATGCCTGAACACACACACACACACACACACACACACACTATCAACACACTAAAAGAGAAAATTATTTCAACAGACAATACTTCATTTAAAAAAAATACATATATTTTTGTGTACTTTTTCTTTTTTTCTTTTCACACCTTGATCAATAATTTAGTAGATTGGTGTTTACACTTTGCATTTATTATCTGGCTGTGGGGAAGGTGGAGGGAAAAACCTTTTCAAAAGACATCTGGATTCAGTCTGTGTAATTTAAACTTATTGCAAGGTGAAGAAAAGGCTGAGGAGAGCAGCTGGAACACATCTAAAGATATTCATATTATTATATTATATTTTATTACACTGATAAAGATACAAAAATTTGGTCTTTAAACCAATAGATTAATGGCCATGAAGACTGTGAGGTGTTTTGATGAATCTCAGTTTCCAAAGTGACCCCATTAACAATCCCTACCCAGGAAACTTTCAGTGGATATCACATTTTCTCTTTCACCTTGTGAAAAAGTGATTTTATAAGACAGTGTCCCTAGGACAAAGTTTCTAAAATTAATTAAAGAGGCATGGATTTTAAAGGCAGTCAACTGTGCAAGGGTAAAGAACAAGGGGCAAGGCAGAAGGTGAAATGTATCATTCCAGGGAAAATTTCAGGGAGTTTTAGTTCATAGGAACAGTGAAGAAATCTGTACCAAACTGAATTATGGCTTTGCATCCCATCCTGGACAAATGCCAGCAGTGAAGGAGACACTGACCTGAATTTGGGTTTATTTGTACAATAAATTTTCTTGCCCCTGTTCCCAACTGATTTTGTCAAAGGAAAAAGTGCTCAACTGAAAACAGGCTCCAAGCTCTGGGACAAGTCAAGAAATGGAAACATGTAAAGCCTATATTAACATAACCCTTCACTGACACAGGGAATTCTGATACCTCATTTTTAATAAATTACTAGGCCAGAATAATATCAATAAACTTTAATGAAATAAATTCATGGAGTCTTGCACTGGCTCAATATTAACACCAACACCAGCTTGAGAAATACTTTAAATTATTGAAGAATATAAGAATTTTCCTTTTTATATTGCCTAAGAGAAAATTTTATAGAGTCTTGTCAGATGACAGAATATATTTATGATTGATATCATTGAAATCCATAAAAATGATGTCAATTTTTTCACTGATGAGACAAAAACTGGCAAACTTGGAAAAGTTTGATATCTTTCCAAAGGAAGAAAATATTTCCTGTTAGAATAAGAAATATTTTGTACCGAGAAATTCAGCAATTATTTTCATATATGCTAACACTCCAAATTGTATTTTTCCTCAAAATTAAAGTTTCTTTTCCTGTTTAACCATTCACTCCAGTATGTATTTATATTTATATCCCAATGCCAGTGATAGAGAAAAGAACTGGGGTCACTCACCTCCCTTTTCTCACTGAAGTCACCTCTTCTGTCCCCTGTGCAAAACTGGAAAGTCTGAAAGAGTCTGATATGGAAAATTTCATTTTAATGATCTGAACTTCTTCGTCAACCTCAAAGTCTATTATTCTTGCAGTTTTTAATGCTTTGGACACTTAAAGTCATTAATCTCACTGTTTTATGGAAGAAATAAAGGAGAAAAAATATGATCTCTTATGTTGCATAACTGTTATAGATTTTACAGAAGTTATTTCTTCCTTTCTGACCTCTGTGGAGATAAAGAAAGTCATCTGAGATTTAATTAAAAAAAATTTTTTTAGGAAGAATTTGTATTTGGCACATATCTGAGAAGTCTGAAAAAAGGTCTTTAGAAACATTTAGAATTCCAAATTATTCTTTAAAGAAAAACTTGGATATGTATACACAATGTCTGAAATTAAATGGCCTCAAGGTGCTCCAGGGGAGGTTTTGATTGGATATTGTGAATGGTTTCTTCATGGAAAGGGTTGTAAAGCACTGGACTTGCTTCCTGCTCCCATTTATTCCATCAAATAAATTGTGGAGCTCACCATCTCACCCTCTTTTATCTTCTTTTTTTTTTTTTTTTTTTTTTGTCTGCAATTAAAATGAGCATCTGTAGCTACCGGAGTTTTGTTGTGTCATATTGTTAATAAATTTTGTAAAACAGACTTTTTAGTGAGATATCCATAAGATATTTATAAGCTAACCTGATTCAACTATGCAGTCCAATGTCCATTTTTCTCCTCAAGTTGTATGGATAAAGGCCATTAAGGGGAATACTACCTCACTTTGAGTAGAAAATATATTTTTTTCCTTTAGTTTATTCCCTAGAAGTGTGTTTTTCATCAAAGCAAAACCAGCCAGGACTTTAAACTCTTAGTAGACATTTGCTCTTGCATCACTTCCCCTTGTCCAATCATTAGACTTAAAAACCCCACCCAAGAATATGCCATGTCCTTGTCAAATAATGACAAATTCCCAAACATTAATTCCTAATTTCTCCTCCAAAAAATCTAACATCTCAGGGTTTTCTTTTCAAAGGTGCTGGCCATTCACAGGATGATTTTCACTGCAGAACAGAGATGATAAACTAAGATACGCAATCACATCCCTTCCTTCAGTGTCCACATTTTGGCTTTGTGAAGATCGGATTGGTGTGGTACAAGATGTGTTTCAGGAAGCAAAAGGATGATAAAACTCCAGACTCCCCATCACCTTTCTGCTGCCCTCCAGAGATCCTGCAGTAAACAGATTCACTAATAACCTCAAAAATAAGTTTTCTGATTACTTTTTCTGGTGGGACAGTACCTTTCTTATGTTTTGCAAACAACAGCACTGACAGGACTCCTTTCTTACAGTCTCAGCTTCACTGTTTGCTTATGTGACACTGCTTCCTTCTCTCTGTTATTCTACAAATGCCAGACAGCTTTGCTTTATAAACCAAATTAGCTTTGTATTTTATTCCATGGAGTCATAGAAGGTTGAAAAAGATCTTTAAGAGCATCAAGCCCAACCTTTGACTGCGTGACCACTAAACCTTATCATGAAGTCCCATACCTACTTGTTTTTTGGACACTTACAGGGATGGGGACTCCACCACTGTTCCAGGGCTTGACCATGTGCAGCACGCTGGACCCGGATGGTCTGGCCAGATGCCACCTTGGGATCCTTGGCCAGAGGGCCTCAAAAGGCTGGAAAATAAAATGAGATATGGTCATGATTCAGTGACCTAAAAAGGAATAGTTTAATAGAGAAAACAATGAACACATAAGCTGAACAACAGTGCATCAAAAATGCTGGGGTCCGGGGTAGAAAGTAACTTGCATAAGGTAGGTTGAGGGTGGAGTTTGAGGGGAAGGAACCAATAAGAATCAGAGATTAAGAACATGTAAAATAATGCACTAAATTCTAACCAATAATGACAAAGAAACCATAGAACATTTTCATACAACTATTCAGGGAGCAGTGTGGGTAAGATTTTGTTCTCCATGACTAAGGGGATTTTTCCTACAGCCTTAAGTCAAAGTTTTCATCAACCCCCCCCAACAATCATGCTTTAAGTGAAGATTTTTTTCCTAAAATCCAACTTGAACTCCTATTGGCACACCTTGGGGCTGTTTCCCCTGTTTCTATCTTTAGCTGACTCAGAGAAGAGGCCAACTCACAATCTCCTTCCAGGGAGTTTTACTCCCATCTTTTCCACTCTGTTTCTGAATGATGCAAATATCCTTGTGTCCTGGGGTGACTTTACGATGCTGGTATCCAATAATCTGTTCTGTTCATGCTGGATATTGAGTTCTGCACCTTTAAGACTGGTTCTGAGAGCAAAATGGGGGAGAAGAAGCGTGCAGTTTGTTTTCAGAAACTGCACTTGCTCCTCTGCATTCCTCCTCCTGGACTGTGTTGTCTGCAGCATGGACGGACAGCGGGACAGAGCTCTCCTTTGCTTTTCATTGGGTTTTTTAGTTAGCTTGATGCCTTGAGAGGCTACCTAGAACAGAGGCTAGACAGAGTTAAAAGAATTAAGTAGATATTTATTAAAAAGGCCTTCACAGGATACAACTTGGGCAGTACAAGAGCCTGGCTGAGGCTACACCCAAGATGGACAATGGGTCACGAGTTTTCACACTTTTATAAGTTTTGGTCCATTTAAATATTGGGGTTAATTGTCCAGTGACAGCTTTAGGTTATGAAGTCCCATCCTCCCAGATGGTTCTCCTCAGTTTGCTGTTTATACTTTTTGGGCCTGAAGCTGCAATGGTGTCCTTGGTTCTCAGGCTGCAAAAGGATTGTTGTGTCTAACTAAACTGTGAGGAGAACTTGCTAACACTTTATACAAAGTTCACTTATGAACTAATGCAGTACAGAATCTGGATAATATGAAAGCTAAAGCTTAAGGCATCAAGCTGAGTCCAGAAGTTTTTTTGGAACTATTCAGCTATTGTTTGGTCCACAAATACCAGGACTATTTTCTGGGGGCCCCCCAAGCTGCACCCTGGCTGGGACATTGGATCTGAGCCCCAGAGAGAGAGACCCAAGCCCTGGAGAGACTGAGAGAAAGCTAAGGACACACCCAGAAAAAGGACTGTCAACTACAAAAGACTCTCTTTGAATTTATAATTTCTTCAGAACAATGAGAGGTTAATTTGTTTAATATTATTAATTTTTTCATGTTTGTTAGTACTTTGTTAAATAAATGGGCTTTTTTCCACTTTTCTTGAAGGAGGTTTATCTCCTGAACAAGTGAGGGGAGGGGTGGATTGAATTTGCTTTCTAGAGGGACCCCATTCAGAGGTTTCCTCCAAAATTTGCCCCAAACTAGGACAAATACTTTTTTGGTGCCCAGCGTGTGGTTCAAGAAAGTGGAGAAAACCTGTACTAATTGCATTTTGGTTATACTTACTCTGTATTGGGGTAGAAGCAATAGCCATGCTGCTTGAATTCATAGTGTCTCACTGGGTGAAGGCTTTCATGCATCTCTGGTCCCTAGGCTTTTTTGAGGTTTTAATACCTTTCTGGTCCCTAGGCTTATTTTCTTATCCAGAGATAGCTCCAGTATTGTCCCTAACATGTAGCTTTTACAGAAGAGGGGCACAGATTAGATTTGCTATTTTGCTGGGTGTGGTGGTAATGATTTATAGGGAGTTTACAAAGATACTGGGGTTTGTTCAAGGTATGTATGGTTTATTGTTTCTTCATCCTACCCTGCGTCTTAGTTCCAGTAGCATGTTCTGGGGGTTTATAAATTATTGCACTCAGTTTGTTAGAGGAGGAGCAGGGGATGAGCTTTTTCAGCCTTTCCTTTCCTTCTCCTTTGAATCTGTTATGTCACTTTTTGAGAATGTTTAATTTCCCCTGAATGTTAAAGAGGTCCCTTTCCTGGTATTTAATCTGGTAAACTTCCTCTATACAGTCTGCATCATGTCTAGAGTGAGAAGTGGTATGTCCAGAGTAGCTGGTGAGACCCCTGACCCAGGAATAGACCCAGGCATGGAAAATCCTGAGTGGTGTGGAGAATGGGAGAAAATGGGCCAGATCTTGGAGGAATACTCTGACCTCATAACCTGGGACTTTCCCTGTGGACAAATTCAGAACTCAGATGAGGTGGGGATATATTTGCAAAAGAACTGCAATGAGGACTCTAATGAGAAAAAGCTCATTGCAATAATCTGGGACCTGGCACATGGTTATCACACACTGCTAGATACTCTAGGGTAGCAGATAGAGACAGGGAGACAGAGAGATAAATCAGCAGCTATTCCAGTCACTCAGGCTGCAGCCAACACCCCAGTCACTCAGGTTGTAGCTAAACCAGACAATGAGCCTAAGCCAGCAGCCAAACCAGACAGTGAGCCTAAGCCAGCAGCCAAACCAGACAGTGAGCCTAAGCCAGCAGCTAAACCAGACAGTGAGCCTAAGCCACTGCTTAGCCACTGCAGTCGCTGCAGTAAAGAAGTGCAAAACCAAAACCGATCCACCAGTGGACAATGGTGATCCAGGAGAAGGACCAGCAGCTCCAGCAATTAGCACTAAATCAGAAGTCACTAGTGAGTCCTTTTCCCTGAAGGACCTTCGTGGCCTAAGAAAGGATTACACTCGACCTGATGAATCTATAATTAGTTGGTTAGTCCGTCTGTGGGATGCTGCAGGTGAGGCTACGGTTCTGGATGGTACTGGAGCGAGGCATTTGGGATCCCTGTCACATGATCTGGTTATTGACCAAGGAAATATGTCTTGGTTCTATAAGACAGGTGTCTGCTAGGGAGAGCAGGAGCCTCCCTTGGGATGAAAGAATGTAGACCCCCTCCCTCCGAATTATTATAAATTTGAAATCAAGGGGCTTTCAGGCAGAGATCTGGGGATAGGAATAACAGTTCTTTACTAGTATAACCAGGCAAACAAACAAACAATAACTACAGCAATAACAAGAACACAGAACCAGGGATCCCGGGACAGCCTTCTCGGCTGAGATGGGATGGAGGAGAGGTTTTGTTTTCACAAACCCCCTCGGGCAGTCAGTCCCGGTGCTCCTGCAGGGCTCCGAGGAACAGTCGGCGGGAAACAGCAGGGACAAGCTGAGATCCTGGGCCGGCGGCTGAGGTGTATCAGCAGCTCCGCGGCGGTGGCTGCCACACGTCCCGGCAGGACAGGGGGTGAGAGGCCACCAACCAAGAGGGGAGAAGGAGAAGAAGCAGCAGCTCTGTCTGGGTGATGGCGAAATTCCCTTCTCTCCACCGCAGCAGCTCCGCGACCCAGCACACGAACGTCCTTCCCCGAAGCGGAAGAAAGCCAGCTAAAAACTGTCCCCACCCTCTTTTTCTGCCCCCTTCCCCCCCCCCCCCCCGGGCCCGGCCACTCTTTGTCCGTCGAGCACCCCTAAGTACCGGTAGTTAGGTTGTCCCGGGCAGGCCAGAAGGACAAAACAACAACAATAAAAAAAAGAACACCTAACCCTCAACGGGGGCTGACCCTCACAGTCTCTGGGCACTGATCTTGAGAAGTGTGGGACAAAGATACCTGCGTGCAGACAATCTCTATACGCAGCAAACCCAGTGGAAGACCATAGAACAAGGGATTCAGCATTTGAGAGAAATGGCAGTGGCAGAGATTGTTTTCTCAGATGACCTAAACACTAGGAATCCAGACTTGGTACCATGTGCATCCGTGATGTGCTGAAAACTTGTACAACCAGGGCCACAAGAATACACTTCTGCTTTATCAATGATGAAACGGGATGAAAGGGAGGAGACCGTGCTTGATATGGCAAAGAAGCTCCTTGCCATGCATGGCCCCACACATGCAAGAATCGCAGCTGTGGAAACATGCCTGCAGAAATTAGAAGATAAGATAGAGAAGAATCTTAACTCAGGGAGGAAACTAAAGAGGGCTTTCTCCAAATCTTGGCAATACAGATCAGAGGTTCTGGTACCAAATGCAGACAGCCCCCAGACAGGGAGAGAAAGTACATCCCATGAAATGAGCTGTGGTTCTTCCTGCGTGATTGTGGGGAAAACATGAGGAGGTGGGATGGAAGACCCAGTGCTGCTCCAGCACAATGAGTGTGTGAACTGGAAGACAGCAAGACTCAGAGAGGAAGTTCCACCAAAAAGAAAGCTGCTCCAATTGCCCACAGCCGAACTGCCAGGTATGATGATGATGACATGTCTGATCCCCTTGAAGGAACCTCTAAGATATTTGCTCAGGGAAAGAAGGACAACCAGGCTTAGAGGGGCCCTGCCTTTAGCCAGGTAGAGGCCAGGGAAAACAGTGTCCTTAGGACTGTGGGGATTCATTGGCCTGGCACATCAGAACCACAAAAATATGAGGCCTTGGTCAACACTGGTTCACAGTGCACATTAATCCCATCAAGACATGTGGGGGCAGAATCTGTTTCTATTGCTGCTGTGACAGGGGGATCACAATCGCAGGATTTGACTTTGGTCGAAGCTGAGGTGAGCCTGACTGGAAATGAGTGGAAGAAACATCTGATTATGACTGGCCCAGAGGAATGAACCCCATTTTCATTTACCTTTTTTGTCTGGATACATTAGGTTAGAAGCACTTAATTATCAGCTCTACTTACTTTCATATTATTGCGTATGCTCAGTGCAGGATAGAGAAAGAAATCAGTTAGGAAAAGGAGGGAGTCCTTCCCATGCACAGTTCCCTAATGGAGTAGACTCAGGAGAATCTCTCACAGCAACTTCACACCCTTAGAAAATGATTCTGTCCAAGTGCATCCGAGTATCACTATCCAGATACAATTTTCGTGGTCCGCAGGGTAAATATTTGATTTAATGGAGCAGGAAATTTAAAATGCCAAATGTCATTTCCTTCCCTTCCCAATAGTCTGAGGCTCACTGCAGTTAATTTTCCTTTCTGTTCAAATGCAGTGAAATACAAACTGAAATTGAAGGTAACATCAAGAAAGGAATGCAGAGCAAAATTGAATATCATTTTCTCTAATCCAGTTTTTTCTTTACCAAAAAATTAAAATTTTCAAGTGTATCTTATATAGAAATGTACGAATTACCTAAGAGAAGATGCCTTTTGTTGTGAAATGAAAGGAAAAAAAAATCTAAGACTGAGAGGAGGGAATATATAAACATATATGTGTGTATCTAAATATTCTCCCTTCCCTTCCCTTCCCTTCCCTTCCCTTCCCTTCCCTTCCCTTCCCTTCCCTTCCCTTCCCTTCCCTTCCCTTCCCTTCCCTTCCCTTCCCTTCCCTTCCCTTCCTTCCCTTCCCTTCCCTTCCCTTCCCTTCCCTTCCCTTCCCTTCCCTTCCCTTCCCTTCCCTTCCCTTCCCTTCCCTTCCCTTCCCTTCCCTTCCCTTCCCTTCCCTTCCCTTCCCTTCCCTTCCCTTCCCTTCCCTTCCCTTTCCCTTCCCTTCCCTTCCCTTCCCTTCCCTTCCTTCCCTTCCCTTCCCTTCCCTTCCCTCCCTTCCCTTCCCTTCCCTTCCCTTCCCTTCCCTTCCCTTCCCTTCCCTTCCCTTCCCATTCCTTCCCTTCCCTTCCCTTCCCTTCCCTTCCCTTCCCTTCCCTTCCCTTCCCTTCCCTTCCCTTCCCTTCCCTTCCCTTCCCTTCCTTACCCTCACTCTCACCCTCACCCTCACCCTCACCCTTACCCTCACCTTCCCCTGATTTGAAGCTGGGGATCAAAATCAGTCCTCTAGGACTTTTTTTTTTACCCTGATGGAAAAATACTTTTAAAGACTTTAAAAAAATACTTTAATACTTTTTGCTTGCTCACTCGGCCACTCTGAAGAAGGATTGCAGCTAGAGTATTTCCTCCTTTTTCCTCAAGACCTAATACTTAAAAAAAAAAGCCAAAACACCCAACAAACTCCATCCTTGTTTATACCAGAACATGTTAAAGATTTTTAAAGTGTTTCTCAGATTGCATTTACTCATTCTTTACTCACAAACCTGCCAGCTGGATTCTCCAACTTCATGATGAAAGTCATGCCCTGCCTTAATTATTCAGTAGCACAGCATTGTTTATTCCTTCACCTCACATTTTAAGGTGAAACAGATTTTCCCACATAAATTTTAAAGCACCTCCCTCAGGCAATATTCTGGACACCAGAAATTAAGTTCCAAAATTCCCAGTGCTGTGAGGGTTTTAAGATGGCATTGGGAATGCTGATAAGTACCTTTAAACAACCAGGCTGAGAAAAGAAAGCTCTGAGCTGACAGCTCTGGCACTTCCAAAAGTTATGTCTGGAAATGGGAGAAAAATCCTGCAAGGCAGAATGGAGGAAGCAGTACTGAGCCTTTTCTTAAGTGGTGCCAGGGTGTATTTTCATGTTTAATTAACTGTGACTTCATCTCTGGGACCAAAAGCTAAAAATATTTTTCATTTGTCTGCTCTGACCAGCTAAAATACAACCAGGAAAGTGTAAGAGGTGGCTGGCTCTGGTGGATTTGGGGATGAAGGAGATCCCTCCCATGGTCCTGAGCAGCATGTCTATACATGACCTTCTCTTTTATCCCATTTTCCCTCTGTTTTCCATGGTTGTTCCTTCCCAGATCCATTCCAATCCTTCTATTCCCTACTAAGAGCCCTTCTCCTACACATCCAGCATGTCTTACACAGCCCTCTCTTCGTATATTTTGTTTCATACACTCTTATACAAACACTAAAATTCCTTCTGTTTGCTCATCCCTGAGCAAAGGGAACTGGTTGATGAGGACTTCTTTTTCCAGCTAGAGGAGTGTCCTGCTCCCAGGCTCTCATCCTGCTGCAAGACTTCAAGCCCTCAAACATCTGCTGGAAAGTAGCTGTAGGGAAGGAATCCAGGAGACTCCTGGAATGCATGAAGGATAATTTAAGGCAGGTGAAAGACCACACTACCAGAGGGAATGTGATCCTGGACATGTCTGGCACTACAAGCAAGGGATAGTCACCCTTGGCCTACAGCAAAGGCTCTTAAACACCGAGATCCATTGTCTTGTCCTGAAAAGGACCCATAAAATAGGACCAGCCCCAGTACAATGTCCAGTTACAGGTGAAGGTAGTGATTTCTCCAAGGCAGAGGCTGAGTTTGACATTGAGCACCCAAACCATGTCATGATCTGTGTCTCTGTGTGTCTCCTTCTTTTCCCTTGTAATCCCAGCTTGGTAAGGTTCTTCATTAGATATTCTTACTGCAAAACAAGCCATCTCTCATACTTCATCTCCTATTGACCAGGTTTGTTCTGCTCATGGGCAGGCTTTTTTCCCTGAATGTTCTTGTTTAAATCTTCTTACTTTAATTTATTATATTTTGGATTGAAAATGTCCTTTATCAGAAAGCAGACTATTTCCTTCCACATACCCTTCCAGAGCTGGGGGATTTTCCCAGTTTTCTCAGTTTCAGGGAAGAACTGTGACTACTTGAGTGCTTTGAATTGAACTGATTGTTTTATTCCTTTGTTGTATTAATTCAGTTCAATAAAATCATTGTTGGTAAAAGCCCTTCATGTACAAATTGATAAAACACAGTACAAATTAATTTTCTTCCTATAATATCTATCAAATTACATCATTTCTGTCTAAGACACACTGATAAAAAAGAAAGGAAACAAAAAGAAAAAAGATTAATCACCAATTTTGCCTTTGATCCCTCATCTGTAACTGCTACTGGTTAAAGATGTTTTATATTCAGAACTGATCTTGAATTGTCTTCAGGGGCAGCTCGTGAAGACACTAAAAACACCAAAGGTTTCAGTAATATATTAAGAACCTAAGGCTAAGACAGCAGTTAATATACATATAAAGAAATTAGTATTAATAGAGACAATATTAAGCATTTAAAGGTTACTCTGTAGGTAAATTGTTAATGCCAGATTTACTCCAGCTGTGGCCTAATCTCTGAGCTAGTTGTAGTAATTATATTAAATAATCCAAGAATAAAATTAATAGGAAAGATGTTAGAAGAAATTCTTCTCTCAGGGGGCAGTGAGGCCCTGGAACATGTTGCCAACACAAATTATTACACAAATAATCCTCTTGTATGCTGAAGACACAAATTTTCAGGTGGAAAGTGCTAAATCTTTGCTCATGAAATTGTGTGAATTCTTTAAAATGGGGAAAATATTTATTTAATTATAAGTAATGAATATATTTAGCAAAAGATTTGGGAGAAGCAGAAGGGCTTGGTCACATCTCATTTCATTTTTTCTTAAGTTTTACTAATTCCATGAAAGAAGCTTCAGCATCTACATTTTAGAGACGTAAATTCCAATACAGCTGTTCCCTTACTTAAACCAGATCCTACCACTCAGTCCTGCCTAATTAGGCAGACTTAGTCCTTGCATATCTGAACATTTAATTTTGAGGCTGTAAATTCAGTTTTAATCAAAGGTAAGGTAAAGGTAATACCCCAAAAAAGCAGAGCACACACATAAATGAAACATCAGCAAACAGCTCCCCTCTTGTGCTGACAGAACCTGAACCTGCCTCAGGACTGCTCATGAAACAAACGGCATATAAAAACACAGATGTTCACAGATCTGTTATTGCACCAATAAACAGTGGAATTTCATGAGAAACTTCCAGTGCTGATAGATAAATGAAAGAAAATCTGTTGAAAGACAAACATAATAATGAATGTGCTGTGCTAATGAATCATTGCTTGTAAGAGGCCATTCAATCTTGACATTAATGGTATCAAATGAGCTGTGGAATGTATATGAATTAAATTATAGTACAGTGACAATTTGAGTATTTGGAGCTACATGACTCACTAAATTAAAATGGAGGAGTTAAGAAAGTGGATTTAGGCAGAACAGAAGACAAAAGATATAGAGGTGGATCACATTCTTGGGCTGATCAGATTACCTAGGGTATTTTAGTTTGTTAGCAAACAGAGTCCTAAAGTTGTAGTGTGTTTCTGTTTGAGTTAAGAGTGTGCACGACTGGTAAAAATGTGAACCTTCCACTGAACTGGTCTGGCTACAAGTTTTGTAACTTATAGTTTTCTCAGAAGCACACAGAAAGGATTCCCAGCCAATATTTTAACAAGAAGAAAATATAATGTTAATTTATATATATATATATATATATATATATATATATATATATATATATATATATATATAATATCAGTATGAGCACTTCTTTGTGGAATGCATTAGGATTAAAATATTAAATGGACTATTAAATGCAATTAGAGTCATAATGTCAAACTCCTGAAGCACTCTGTAAGCACTCCTTGCTACCACAGTTATTCTGTGTGCAGAACAGGAAATCCAGGTTCACAATTACTGTAGGTGGCTGTGGCTGCCTATTTAAATCCTAGCACTACCCTCAAACCCTTCCCTCCATCATAAACTATAATATTTAAGGGTATATCACTATCTAAGGTCACCAGGATGGTCAGGCAAGGCTTGCCCTTGGTGAAGCCCTGTTTGTTGATAAGATCTGATCTTTAGTTCATTGGTTTTCTGGATATTTAATAAAGCATTTAAGACTTCTCAAATGTTTCCAAATAATAACAAGCTTACTTTAAATGAGTGTTGCTTGTGGTTTTTTTTTGAGAGTCCTACATCATATTTATATTTTACACTGCATTCAGTGAAAACTGAATTCTGGTTACAAACAGCAGAGACAATACTGGGTGACAACCAAAAAGGTCAGTTTTCTGCCTCTAAGAAAACGAATCCTTCCATTATTAGTATTTGTATGTGCTGATATTAAAGGATTTCACAGGAACATGGAAAGGTTTAGGTTGGAAAGGACCACAAAGCCCACCCAGTGCCAGCCCTTGCCATGTGCAGGGACACCTCCCACTAGCCCAGGTTGCTCCAAGCCCCATCCAACCTGGCCTTGGACACTTTCAGGGACCCAGGGGCAGCCACAGCTTATCTGGGCAACCCTCAAGATATTTGTCCTATTTGGGACTAACATTGAAGAATAGTTTTGATACTGGTAAAGCAGATTTCCTGAGATGAGAATTTGGAGGAAATACCTACTTTGTGAACCTTTTCCTGGTTCTTCCTTTAGGAGTCAGGAATGTAGCTGGTCTTCGATGTTCATAGATGTATAAGACTTTAAGTACCTATAACAGCAGCTATTCACTCAAAGGCTACTCAAGAAGGAAAACATCAGCTCATTTCGAACAACTTTGTAGTTATTTCTTCCTCATTGTAAAAAATTGTAAATTTTTTTTCAGCAGAATTCCACAGCAGATCAAAAGTCAAAGGAGAGCTGAGGTAACAGCACTAGGAAAGGGGAAACTGCCAGCAATATCTGTCCATCAAGAGTGCTCCATACAGCAGCAGCGAAGCACCAGCACAGGGTTTGGAGATGCATTCTGGAAGGTTTTGATTTTCATGAAGAGTTAATGAGAATCATACCTTTGAGTCCCTCAGGCAACAGTGCACTGCAGCAGGCTGACAGTTCAGGTATGACATGATCAACCACTCTCTTACCACAGGAAAGTGAGCTGCAAGACATGAAATAATAATGTTGTGTCCAAGGCGAGCTCAAGGAAAGGGTCACGTCCTTGGGGATGAGGAGGAGACATCATTTGTCAACAGATGACTTTTCAAAGGAAGTTTCTGCAAGCATCCAGAACACCCAGCACCTGGCAGCTCTTTAAAAGCATTACTGAAACCATCACCTGATGCACAAAGTTTGAGGGTTTATTTTTTGACAGTCCACAGACTGGAAGGGAGGCTATAGAGCAGCCAGACTGTGGCTGCAGCAGCAAACCTGTTCTGTATTTTTAAAAAAATTACAACCTGCAAATCTCTTGAACATGTAATTATTGTTTGAATCATGTAAAGTAGGATTTGTCCAATCATTTGTTTTTTACATATATATTAGGATTTTTTGTACAGATACTAAACAATACAGAGGGCTGAGGAACTGAGACTCATTTCTTGAACTTACTTCATTTATATCTAAACACAACATGATATAAAGCACCACTAAAAGTGGACCAGGCTCTGTAATAAACCTTGAACCTCTAAGTAAGCTGGCACATCTAGGGAAGAAATGCTTACTCCAGGTGAACTGAGCTTGGTGTTTATCTCAGCAATGTCACATTGGGTTATGGTGGCAACAGGTCCTGTCTGTATCACACTCAGTGGCTCATTTTTACTTCATTAGTTACTGTCAGCCTGAATGTGCCCATGACAATGTAATAACCCCAGTGTTCACTGGCTGAGTAAATCACATCATAACCTGCAGCCAATGCAATCATTTTATGGCACACTGAATTTGCTAAATTAACCCAAAAATTCTACTGCAAAGGCTCTTAGGAATTCTTAAGTGTAATTGTAATGCATAAGCAATATGTGTTGTGTGGTGGCTGTGTATGTTGATAAAATTCAGCTGAAGTTAAATGGCTCATAGGCAAAAGTCTTATGTCACTGAAAAATCACAACAGGATAAGAGGCAAAGCAAGAGAAATACAAGATATATGGCAGAGTGTTTTGTCAAATATATGTGTATGCATCGTTATACCACAGCCAAAAGAAAATATGCAAATTCCAAGGATGTTTGTCTGTGCACACAGAACAGAACTGTGTTGTTATTGGTGGGACACACCCTTCTCAGTCACAGAGTCCCTGGCTCCTGGTCCACAGTGTACCCTGAAATAAATATGGAAAAGCTCACTCCCCCCTCACTTCAGTGTGAGCTAAATTAAGCTGGAATACTTAAATATTTCTATTCTAAAAATAAGTGCTATTAACCAAGAGAAAGCTTTCTATCAGAGTGTGATTTTTGAATTAGAGTTCCATTTTTTTCCAAATAGCTATTTGAGGTCACTGTATCCAAGAATACAGTAAATATTGGAAGCACCCTATGAGACACTGATAACTGAGCACAAGAGCCATTAAGGAATTCTAAGGACTAGCCTACCTTAGTCTTGTGGTTTATTTTAGTTAGATATTGCACAGAGTATTTATTTTCCTGAGTACTTGTTCATATGTCAGCAAAGTTCGGACATATGATCACATATTGGTTATTTGAAGACTATTTTTGTCTCCAAACTTATTTCCTATGTATTAATAAATACTCAAGGCTAAAGAAAAACAATCCAGTCATGTCTGGAGTTAGGATTATCCTCCTTCATAAAACAGAGATTTCACTCAGCAGTTTGAGTGAGGAACAAGAGAGTTTGCTGCTTGGAATCTCCCTTTAAAGCATATTTTTAAGATAAAGCGGATGTTACAAAGACAGATGTCTTAAACCTTATTAGAAAGCTCATCCACTTAAAGTTGTTCCTAAAGGCTAAATAAATGGAAATATCAAGCCTGCAGTACAGTACAAAATGACTTTTTTTCACCCAATGGAAGAGAGCAATTTCCAGATAATGGATTATGGCACTAGAGGACTTGAATCCTTACTTAACATGGTTGGTTTTGACGGTCAGTTCTAACACCTTGTGATAACTGATTTTGATATTAGAGTAATTCTCTTGCAGAAGTTGTCTATCAAACTGTTTCAGATAATGAAATTCTCAAATGTTTTATTTGATTCTGTAGCAGAAGAAAAAACATGAACAATAATTACTGAACATCATCATACACATGAAGCCTTATTTACTTACTGCCCCCCTTCCAAGAAGATCCTGTGGAACGTGGACTTTCAGAAAGGAGTGATGAGAGCAATTACTGTGAGGAAACTCCCATCACATTAATATAAATCAGATAATATGAGAAAATTAGTGTAAATATAAAATTCTGTGAAAGCAACCAGGTAGGATGGCAATGAACTCTATTAAGAAATTGTATTAGGAAATCAGGAAATTAAGAAATTAGATTAGGAAATATCTGATTATCAGGTTTAATATTTATAGTGAAGGAGCAGTCAGTGAACTTGAAACAGGGAAACTCAACACTAATTAAAATGTTCACTTTAGGACAATTGTGGGACTGCCACATGAAGTCAATGCTTTATTAAATTTGAAAGATTGGACCCCAAAATAGCCTAAGGGAATACAATCTCCAAATTTGTAACCATATTTTGGATACTCTTTTTAATACAATGTTTGTTGTTTAATTAAGCCTACTTTGTACTTTGCTGGAGGTCCCAGTGAGACTTCTTCCAGCAGGATTTCCGTAATACCTTCATCCAGCAGAATTTTTAAATGCCCTCTGGACCATTTAGAACGATGCTTGGTGAAAAGCAAGACACTGCACAAGTCACAAGTCAGCCTGCAACTCTATATAAATCTGTATATGGGTTTCTTTACCTACTTTTTTCTGATTTCTGGACTAGATTTGGCTACCAAATCTGGAGTAAATTTGCTAAAATCCCCAGATTAAAAATAGCTTTAAATAAGCCACCTGAGGCTTGACTGTTTTACTTGCACCAATTTCTGCCTATAAGGACTAATTCACCCAAACACCCATCTAGGTTCTGTTACTGCATAAAAAAAGCCATAAGGGCTCCAAAGCGTGCAGTGCTCTCAGTTTAACACAGAATTCTGGATCTCCAGGCTCTGTTTGTATTCATCCGTGTTACTGAGTCACTTGCTCTGTGTTCTCTGGGCACCTGTCAAATTTGGTTTTTTTGTATTGAAAACCAGGAATTTCCTAACTTTAGTATGCCATCGAGCTGGGTTTTTCTTTTTTTCAGATTCAACTCCCCTGGAAACTGATTAACTTCACCAGGGCTCCTTTTGCATGAGCTCAGAGGGAGGCTCTTCATTCAGCCGTCACAGAATCTCAAAATGGGTCAGGTTGGAAGAGCCCAGAGAGGGTCCCCAGGGCCATCCCAGAGCCCAGGGCCCAGGAGTGTGTCCAGAGAGCTCTGGAATATCCCCAGGGAGGAGACTCCCCAGGCTCTCTGGACAATCTGCTCAGGGCTGGGCAGTGCCCAGGGCAGGAGCTCTGCCTCCTGGGCAGGGGAATTGCTGGGCTCAGGCCCTGCCCGTGGCTCTGGTGCCATTGCTGGGCCCCGGAGCAGAGCCCGGGCCCTGCTCTGCCCCTCCCTGCAGCCAGGGCCAGCCAGGCCTGAGGGCCCCTCTCAGCTGGGGCTCCTCTCCAGGCTGAGCAGCCCCAGCTCCCGCAGCCTTTCCTGGGCACTGAGATGCTCCAGGCCCTTCCTCAGCTGCGCAGCCTCCGCTGGCCCCGCTCCAGGAGCTCCCTGGCCCTGCTGTGCTGAGGATCCAGAGCTGGACACAGCACCCCAGAGCTGCCTCCAGGGCTGGGCACAGGGGTAGGATCCCTTCCTGACCAGCTGGGAATGCTGTCCTCGCTATCTCATTGGCGCCAGGGTATGTAGCTGTCTCAAATGCCACACATTCTGCACAAATGCTCATTCTAGGCTTCCCAAAATAAGAGCTGGCCACATATTTTTTGCACAAATAATTGTGCTATTGTAGGATACCAACGTATTTACTTGTCACAGAACATAACCACCCCTGTGGGATGTGTTACTCAGTGTGTAGCCTCAGAGTAAACAAACTGCACTCAAAAATAAAGCTTTATAAATGAAACCTCTCTGAGGCAAGAGCAAGGGGCACTGAGGCTGAATTAATATTCCTCTTAGCTACACCATTTATCCCAAAATAGGGCCAGTGGTACTGGAAAGACACAGTGGAAGAAATTGCCTTCCTCACATAAATCTCCAAAGGAATCCTTTTAAGTTGTGGAATTAAAACCAATAACAGGGGAGATAAAAGCCAGCCATTTTGTTTCAAGTTAATCTTGCAAACCTCAGAGATAAGGCTTGACAAAAGAATGTCTTAATTGGAGTCTGGCATCTCCATCCTTTTGTAGCTGTGGGACTTTGTTCCTGCTTTCATTCCTTCCTGTATATTACACTTTGGAATCCCAATTACACTGCTAATGTAAATTAAAATGTAAATTAATCTGTTTACTAATGCAATTATGCAAAGGAACTCTACTTCCACTTTAATGCATTAAAAGGAGAAGAATGCTTTTAAATTGTTGCATATGTTAGTTTTTATTATCCTGAAATAAATAAAAACTAATTAAAGAGAAACTGGTTACACTGAAATCAGAAAGAAGCTGCTTCAGCAGGATCCAATCCTACCTGATGATTGCCTTCAATGAGCACAGGTTAGAAAGGGAATTTTTCCTCCTCTAAATTTCACGTGTAATTTGCTTCAGAGCTGTCTCATCCACCACAATTCCTCTCCTCTAAGAACCCATCTATTTCTCATACTCAGATTCAAAATTCAAGTTATGAGGATAAAGGAAAGGATGCAGTGACATGAGACAAGCTGCTCAAGAAATAAATCATAACTTGAGATATTACAAAAGATTAATTCTAGAGATTTATTTGAAGGTATTATAGAATCATAGAAACATTTAAACTGAAAAAGACCTCTAAGATGAATACAACCATTAACCTAATGGTACCAGGGCCATATTCTAAGAAGCACTTCTACACACTTTGATCACTTCTATGTGTGGTCCATAGGATTTTATTCAAAAATTAATATTATGTATATCAAATATATGATTTAATTAGTAGGGATTACCAGGAATACTAAAAACGAAGAACAGACTCCATTGTTAATTTTAAATGTCTTCAGATCTTCAGGATGGGCACAAAACAGGTTGGACTTCTGAACTGAAACTTTAATTTCACAAGAGCTGAGAATTTACAGTCTCATCTGGACACCAAGATCTGGAAAACAATCAGTTCCTCTCAGTCTGCAGATGACATTACAATTTATGGGAATTTTCTTAATTTGTCTATTTTCATAAAGATGTAAAATTTTGAAGCGAAAGCCAGATGTAATTGTCTCATTCCAAGGTGTGCCTGTTCTTTCCTTCCCTTCTAGAGAACCAGCTTTCCTGGAAGTTACCATCCATGCCCAGGCATGCTCAGCAGAAGTGCATGCTGGACCACTGCTTATGGTCAGGTCTCTGAATCATAGAATCATGGGGTCATTAAGGCTGGAAAAGGCCTCCAAGACCATCAAACCTTTGACTGAAAGGTTTAGCGACCCACTGTCACTAAACCACATCCCAAATTGCCACACCCACTTTTTTTTTGAGCACTTCACAGATGGTGATTCCACCTTGGCTCTGGGCAGCCTATTCCAGTGCTTGACCATCAATGAAGAAATTTTTCCTAATATCCAACCTCCCTTGGTACAACTTGAGGCCATTCCCCCTCTTCCTATTGCTTCTCAAGTGGTCAAAGCAGTGAAATGCTGCAGGTGGAAGAAATTATGAGATTAATTGTTCTGGCCACTCCATGGGAGACAGCATTTACTTCATCTTTGGATCTTTGATCAAAAGGCCTCCAAGACTGGAATAGGTTTAATTAAGATATGGCAGTTATAGGTAATTTTAACAGTTTGCTTCCTTATGAACATCTTTTCAATCTTGTCAACACCTTTCTGTTGGCTTTCTTTAACTTATGGATTTCAGTTCATTTCAGAAGGTGGAAAACCTGTGACAAATTAGGGAAAACTATAATAATAATTAAAAAATAACAATAAATATAGAGCATAGTTGTAAGAAAATGTTTTTCTATGAATAAAGCAAATACTAGCAGGTGCCTGACCGTGCATCCTCAGCCTTTTACTTTATTGTCTGATTAATTTTGCCTTCAAACAAGAGTTTCTTGTTTTTTCCAGGCACTTTAAAACACAGCTACATATTCACCAGAATCAGTGAATGCTAATAATTGTGAATAATTTTCTTATTGAGGCTTTTAATTCCTTAAGTTGAATGCCCTTATTATGAGCTAATTCTGTGTATCCTGCCCTTTATTAACCTCTTACATTAATCAGCATCTGCACTGCTGTTTCAAATCCTCCCTTCCTGGCCCCCAAGGTAATGAGATAACCTCTGGTCTGCTCCTATTAATTCTTCTGGACTTTTTCAAGAGCTTCTACTCATCTTCAGAACACAAGAAAAACTTCAAAATACTGAGGATGTCCCCTCTTTTAAACAGTGGCCTTGTATCTCCAGTCCTCCTGTAAATCAGATCCAGAGTATTGCTCCTGGAACTTTATATTTGGAGAAAGGATAAGAGATTCTTCCATAAAGTCATGCACATGTCAGTATTTCCTGTATTTCCTATTATGAAAGGTTTCCTATTATGAAAGGTAGTGTGAGATATTCCTATGCCTTTTCCTTTATGTAGGGATGTAGAAAATTCCTGTGCACTTCCAAATTCCTATAGTGTGCTGGATAAAGTGCAAGAACAGGGAACAGGAGAGTAAGGAATACTGTGGATTGCCTTCTTCCCATTTGAAATGTATTGTGCAAACAGCATGGAATGAACCAAAACAGAATTTGTGTACACTATAATGCTTAGACAGCCATCCCAGAGTGGCAGAGTGATGCTCTTTTAACTGTTGTCTTTGCATAAATCCTTCTCATATTTAATATCAATCAATTTAACATGTTTCATTAAAAAACACATTTATAGTCAAAGAAATATCTGAAATACTCTGTGCTATTTTGTCTGTAATTCACATCGGGTTTTGTCATGTTGGATAATTTGGAAAAAAAGTTTAAATAGCTCTGATCTGACCTCACATTATTGATCAATATATGCAATAATATCGATTATTAGTCTAAACTATAGACACAGCTTTAATTTTATTTTATTTAGTTGCTATATTTGGTGTCAGGTATTTTTTCCTCTTGGAAATGTTTATGGTAAAACTTAACAAAACTTACACATATTTGTACTCCATGAATTTATTACTGAGCAGAAATCCTAAGCACCATGAAAGTAATGTGAAATTATTGTGTCTGTACCCCTGATTTGACCTGTGTGGTGGGAATGGCAATTAATTCCCAAAGCATTGTGTCCTGTGTGCCTCCTAAGAGGTCAATATTTCTCCAGACAGCCCTAGAAGAAGGACATCTACCTGATTAAACTGTGTAAACAAAACATAATTTTGGTGATCAGCAAAACTCTGCAACTACAGAGGTCAGTATTAAAACCCACCTTGATAAAACCAAAACAAACAGGAATGTTACAAAGGCTCCCAAAAATGCCAACACAAGGGAGAAGCTGATGATTTAATTGGAGCACAGCATGATGCCATGGTCCAGTGGCTGTAAAGATAAATCACTAATTATTACATGCATAAAATATGTAAAATAGGTAGTAAATTTGAGGCATAAGGTTTTAGCTTGCAGCTCCACAAAGCAAGCAGCACATCTTGGCACTCCTACAGGACAGATCTCAAGCAGACTCACAGGGACAGAAGGAAGTCCCAAATAGCAGCTGGGCTTGGGAAAGCCTTGGGACGCTGACTAGTTGCTGCACCCTCCCTCTCCCTTATACTCAGGAAACTGCTCCCACTGACCTCAGGACCCTGAGGAACAGGTAACAGCGGTAAACATAAGCAGAGAAAATGGTAATTTTGGAATTGTAAATGTTTCTGTCACTGTGAAAGAACTAATGATTCCTGGATTAAACCTAAAGGACTTCATGGAAACTTGGAAATTCTAGTCTTAGTATGGGAGCTGCATCACTTTAGCTCACGTGGTTTTTCATCTGGATTTGACCCCAAGGGCCCTGTTCAATATTTGGATCCAAGTATTGGTGGAATTTGGACAGTCCAAACTATAATTTCCAAAGCAGCATTTTGTCATAATCCTTCAATCCTGAAAATTACCTGCTTTTGTTTTTCCAGCCTCCAACTCCTGTTATTACTCCCATTCCAACCCCAACACTCTCCACTGCTCTGTGGCACCCAATATTACTTCATAAATTCTGCTTTGCAGAAATCTGGAGCAGAGTCCTGCACAGTCTCTCCTAACTAACCCCAAGGTTAGGCAATAACCAACTCCAGCTGCTTCCCAGTTTGTTTTTGAGCATTCCCAGTGAGCCCAGATCTCTGCTTCCAGAGTGCTTTGGAAACACTGTGCCCTCCAGAAAGCTGAGCAGCTTGGTGTGGGCTTTAGAATGCACTGACAGCTAATCAAAGTTTAATAAAAACTACAGAAACAGTCTTGGAGTGAAGACCAGCACAGCATCACAAGCACTCTTGCCTCTGGGTTGTGTTATATTCCTTGTCTTTTTCTCATGGATCACATTAATCTTTCACTACACAGCAGCACAGCTGCTGGCAGCAATGCTTTTCTCCCAAAAAACTTAATGCCTCTAACTTTAGGCATTCAGGGTGGGGATGGTGGCATACATTCCCTCCAGTAGATGAGAAAATTTATTTCCCAAAGCAGCCAATGCTCTTGTGTGTTTTCTGAAAGCCTCAGAGAGGCTTTTAGAAAAACAGGACAATATCTAAAGCTGTCCCTCTTCCCCATGGCTCTGCTGTCAGGACTGTCCTGTATTGCACAGTACATGATGATACACCACCACATTTCCCCAGTTCTTCCTCCAATCCGCTCACTGAAGGTGATGGACTTTACCTTAAAGACAAGAAAATAAGCATCAGTTTAGAGAAAGAGACTTATAAGGGAAAAGCACACAAGGGGTGGTGAGAAATTCTTTTTCTATAGAAATTAAGTATTACCTTTAAAAAACTCCATAATTCCTTAAATACTGGCAAGAAAACTGTCTAGGTATCAGGCCCTCTCACAGGTTACCCAGAGAAGCTGTGGCTGCCCCTGGAACCCTAGAAGTGTCCCATACCAGGGCTTGGAGCAACCTGGGCTAGTGGAAGGTGTCCCTGTCCATGGCCTGAATGGGCTTTAAGGTCCTTTCAAACATAAACTATTCCATGTCTCCATGATTCAGTATTTTACTATTGCTCCATGAAAAGTGTTGCAGTGGGGCTCTGAGACCTCTTGTCAGGTTTGGCTGGGTTGAGTGTGGCAGAATAAATCAAGACGGGTACAATGGAGTGCCCAAAGGTAGATTTTAATGTTCACTGGGGCTGCATGGTCCAAGGGGCTGCATCCAAAGACTCGGGGGTGTGGTTAACCCAGCAGTAAATAGGGGTATCTGAGGGCAGGGGTCCAATTGCAAACACAGACCAGGGACATGACCTATTATGGAATGATCCCAGTAGCATCCTAATTTCCATCCCTTCAGTATCCCTCTCATGGTCTCAGGTTTATTCCTTCCATATCAGGAACCCTGTCCAGGGTATTATCTATCCCAGCTGATTCGGTTCCCACATCTGCACCTGCTCTTCAAATTGCAAAGACCTTCAGTAAAGATTTCTGAAAAACCCTTAACAGACAATATAAAAAACAGGATAGCAACATCAAGAAAACTACAAAAATCAATAAACCCGTTTTGATGGGATTCCAACTAGATAAGTTCCATTTTCTGAACAGTCCATTGAACCACTCACTGTCATCATCTACTTGCAATTTCTTGACTCCTTCCTTGAGAATTTGTATGCTTCTGTGGATGGACTCACTGTGGTCTGAAAGATTCATGCAGTACATGCCTCCAAAATCCTCACAACCATGTCCTTGAGCTAATAGCAGGAAGTCTACTTCAGCTCTACTCTGCAGGATGGCATGCTTGATGCTGTTAGTTCCCAGGACAGGTTAGCCTACTCAGCCAACACCCTAGGTCATCCAACATTTTTAAAGCTTTTGCTGCAGCAACCCCAGCCGCCAATATTGAGGCTGCTATTCTCTTTCCTTTACTCCAAAAGTTAATCTCATCTTTGCAATTGGATTTGAATTGATGGACAAATCTCTTATGCCTAATTTTTCAGTTACAAATTCTGGCAATCTCAGGTGCTAGCACAGTAAACCTCCCCAAGCTACATGGTCTAGCCCTAATGCAAGATTGGATGACGGGTCATGCTCTGACTCCACAAATAAGGAAAGTCCTGGATGATAACTGTAACAGGGAATCACTGGACCAGGATGGGTACAGCAAGCATAAGTCCTTTAGGAGTCATATCTTTAGGAGTGGAATAACCTGCAGACAGGACTTAAAAATTAATAATGCTTACAGAGCTAAGAAACTGGTGGTATTAATCAGCAGTGGCTAAGGGGCAAGAGAAGGCTATCCACAAACCTCAAGGTGTCTTTTCTCAAGGTTCTTCCCAGGGTTCCTCCTGTTGAGCTTCTTGGTGTTCCTGTAGAGGCTGCAGATATAGTTTGATATTTTTTGCCAGAACCCAACGAGGTCCTTTCTCTGTAGAGACACAAGCATATCCCCTCCCCCAGGTAATTAGTGGGAACGGCCCTAACATATGGATGGTTTCTAGATCTTGAATTAGAACTGGTGGTCTCTCTTTTAACTGTGCTTGTGTGGTGTTTGAAAAATGTCTGGTGATTGGGGTGTTAGACTCTATAAATGAGTGTGTGGGGGGGGTTTCTATAAATGTAATTTTTGAGGTACAATCTACAATGCAGCCAAAGCTTCTGTCACTCCCTGTCCACTGCCTGAGCCTGTAGGATAGCCGAGTGTTCAGAGGTCCCAAAGTGGTTACAAGCCTCAATCACTTGCATTAAGGTTGGCTCAGGTTCAGGGAGAAGGGCACCTAATACTCTCTTGCATTCAGGATTTGCACTTGACACGGCGGTTTTAGCACTAATTCATCTTTAGCTTTCCCTTCTAAAATTTGTCTCTCAATAGCGAGCTTGAGGCGGTCAATGAATTTCATGTATGGTTCACTAGGCCCTTGTTTTATCTCCACAAAGTCCTGTGCAGGTGTGTTACCACTGGGCACTTAGATGAGTGCCTTCCTTGCAGAATTTTAATGTCATCAAGCACTGGCCTTGGGAGGTTTGCAGCTTGATCATCGGGCTGAGTATGTGCCCCCTCCCCAGCCAGGTGTTCCAGCGTTAGCATTGCTCATTTCTGGTCCCCAGCATAATTAAGCAGCAATTGATTTAACAGTCTTTTCTACTCCCCTTCCTACAGGGTGAACTCAGCTGGGGACAGGAGCACACTCATAATACGCTTTAAGTCATGAGGGGTTAACACATGTGCTGTGAATGTAGCTCTAATCAGATTGCTAAAGAAAGGGGAACTTTGCCTATATAATCCTTAGCAGCCTTGCATAGTTCCTTTACTTCCCTGTACACGAGGCCTAGGGCCAGCTCCCCCCCCTCTTCCTGAATAGCCCTGGAAAAGCAGCCGTTTTAGAAGCTAACTCCCAATCTCCTTCTTTTATCGCACCAGTCCCGATCTTTTCCCATGGATGGATGAAACCGCTGGAACCAGAAAGGCTTAGGTCCTCTTCCGAGGAAAAGGGGGAGGGCACAAGCACAATGATTTTGTTGCTGGATGTGCAGTGGCAGGGTTGGTCTCTGGCACCGGGCGCACAGGCACTGCCATGTGGCAGAGCAGGGGTTCCAGGACGAAGATGGGTATGGTTCTGGAAAGACTGAAGGGGACGGCAGGGTGTGGAGTGGGCCCTGCACAGCCTTCCCTGGGAAGAGAAGTAGGGCAGGAATGAGTGGAGCAGGGACAGGACCCAGAGTGAGAGGGAGGGGCCAGAGGTGGGGCTAGGTGAGGAAACCTGAGACAATGTGGCTGGAGTATGGGGCAGGAGGAGAGTCACTAGCCAGCTTTGTTTTGAGTGAATGGGGGGTAATGGATCATCAGAGGTGCCAGGGGAGAGGAAGGGGAGGGGAGCCAATGGTCTCAGGGTGGCCACTTCCATGTTGAGACCCACATGGAGGAGATGAAGGTGGACACGGGGTGGTGGAGTGATAGGGAAAACCAGTGTTTCCTCCAAGGACGCCGGCAATACTGGGCTCGTACCCCACCCCAGGGTAGTCCGAAGGGCAAGAAGGGAGGCAAAATGAAAGGACTGGAGTTGCAAACTGCATGGGCTCCAGCGTCTGTGATGGTTTTTACTCTCATGATCTATCCCCAGGGTTTGAAGGATTAAAAGCAGTCCAGGATTGGGAGGTGGAGCTGGAATTTTGCCACATTTTTCTTTGTCTTTAAGGGTCTTGAGAACTGCATGAAAGGCAGACAGCAAGTGAGGTGCTAGAGGGTCTCTCCTACATATCCTACATCTCTCCTACTGATTCCTACTGAATCCCAAAAATCCATGGAAAAGATCTCACAATCTGAGTGGTCTCCCATGGCTGGGTCTTTGGTGGCTGGGGCTGTGGAGGCCAGGGCAGCAGCATTGGCCAGGAAGTTTCTCAAGACTCATTTTAGCAGGGTTTTCAGCTCACATTTTCCAGCCTCCTTCCCACAGTCTGCTAAAAGTTCTTTAAATCGTCCATATACATCCCTTTCTAAATTGGACAGCCTTAGTCCCATCCTGCGAAACTGGGATCGGGTGGGATGTGCCCTCCTGGCTGGGGGTAGGTGTGGTGGGAAGGTCTCCCCTTTCTCTGCTCACCTGCATTCTGTGCAGCTGCAGGTTCCCAGGCAGCTGGTCCACTCCGAAGGTCACTCGCTTCCATGTCAGGTCTGATGACTTATTCCAGAGCATTCCTATTGGTTTGCCAAGACGCAGCAAAACTGGGTCCCTTAGAGGTCCCTAATAGATCCCAGTAGCATCCTAATTTCCATCCCTTCAGTATCCTGCCTCCCATGGCCTCAGGTTTATTCCCTCCATGTCCTGAACCTGGTCCAAAGTATTATCTCTCCCAGTTGATTTAGTTCCCACAGAAAAGAACAAAAAATCATCTTTTAGTTCAGCCCTTGGCCTTTTTTTCATTTTATGATAAACTTTCTTGATTTTTCCAGTCAATGACTTGTTAAAACAACAGAGTTCTAATCTGGGTTTATAAATTTCACAATTTATACAGTCCTTTCCATGCTTAAAAAGTCTGCAGCATAGTTCATACTCTTCTGAAAGGTGAGAGACCTGGGATTTTCTACCACTTCTTGGAAACACATCAGGAAAGATGTCAGTAGAGAAGCCTTGCTGAAGCATCAAGGCATTGAAAACCAGAAAAGCTCAAACAAAGAACTAAAAATTGTCAAGGGTGTAGCTCTTCCCAGAAATTAACAAGCTTTGCAAGAGCTGGGCACAGAGGATCCATCGAAATCCAAGGGAATGCATCTGAAAAGAAACAGATCTTGGTGTTTTCTGGACCTTCCTCATAACCTGTGCTCATTGAGCCAAAATTATTTAGAGAGGTAATTCAATGAAAGAATGTTTTTAGCAACACCCAGATGTGCTGCCTTCCCTAAAAGCCCAAATCCCCAAAGCTGTTATAACCAAATTTCCATGTTCTTTAAAAAGGGCCTGATGGTGGGACTGTTCCAGTTGGAACTGAGCTTCAGTGACCATCTCCAGAGCTGCCTTACAACCTCTTTGTCTTGTTCCCTGCTCTAAGCACCATCACCATGTGTCTCCTCAGACACAGGCTGGAGCAAGGCTGGAGCATCCACAAAAAGGCAGCCTCTCCTCAGCTGTTGTTTATCCTGCTTTTCCCCCATCTCTGTTTGTTCTGGCTGTCTGTCACGCTGTGCGCAAATACCTTGCAGGCATATTTAGCAATATTTCACTTTGCCATCTGGAACAGACTTTCCCCAGCTCTGGGCTTGGGTGCCCCATCTGGTGTCGTGTCTCTGCAGTATAAACAGGGCAGAGAACCCCATTTGTTGTAGTTTCAGAGGGGAAAGAAATCCAGTAATGCTTAATAAGAAAAACAAACAACCAGACAACCATTGAAGCCAAAACAAGTGAGGGTTTTTCACAGAGTTCACCTGGCTTGCAGTAGTCAGCTCCCAGCATCTCCTCTCTTGTTAGAACAAGGTTCTGATCCCTCTTCCCACAGACAAGTTGTCCAGCCCTTGCAAAACTGCCGAAGATCTGGCATCCTGTTCACACATCCATGGATAGTGATGTGTGCAGCTTATTCAGGGAGGTACAATTCATGTCTCTAATAACTACACTGATAACACAGCTGCATTTTTATAGAGTGCTGACAGCAGATAAGGCAAAACATTTATTTTTATAATTCACATATGCAACAGAGAATATAGGGAGCAAGCACAAATGCCAAACTCAGCTAGCAGTATCCCATGCTGTATCTCTTGCAAAGAACACTGAAATTTTTTTAAATTAGCTAATCACAAAAAAAAAGGGTAGATTTTTTTTTGTATCTTTGTTCATTTGTTTTATTTCAAGACCTCAGTGATTTAACATTATTCTGATTATGTCATAACCTCTTACTGTTTTTAGGAAGAGATCTTGACTATCCTATGTGTCTCTTGTATCCTATCTTAGAAAACATTTCCATTCCCTTCAGCTTTTTCTTCTTTTTTTTATTTTTTTTCCTTTTGTACTCACACGTTGAAATGGTTCTACATTATTAACAACATTCTTGCTACAGCCTAACTAGAAATGCGAGGAAAACAGCTTTACATTGCAAGGAAGAGCCATCTGTGACTATTGATACAATCACAGAATCCCAGAATGACTTGGGTGGGAAGGGAACTTAAAGACCATCTTGTTCCACCCCCACTGCACCTTCAAATCAGTCTGCAGTGAAAAGATTCATCAGTAAATGTGTTTTTATTCAAAATATAAATATGCCAACAACAGGTCTACCCAATTTAGTGACTTCAAAATATTGGAAGTAGCTAAGAGTTTCTTATTTCCAAGTTTATTTATAACTTTAAATCTTCAACAGTTTTATCAAGGCTCCTAGCACAGATTCTTTCCCTCATCCTTCAGACTGTTCCTGTGATAGTCCTTGTCTGTGGATTTCTGCACAGGGGTCATTTCGAGGTCATTAAACAACAGGCTTGTGTCACACTCCTCCTGAAACCAAATATTTTTATCCCACTAGGCAAGAGAATCAGGAAAAAATGAAACTGAAATGTTACAACTGATAGCAGAGAGATGTTAATTGTGACTTCTGGAGACAGGCTACTGAACTAATTGACTTGCTTACCTTCAGCCACTCCCTCTTTTATTTAAACTTTTCCAAGTATAAATGACATTTCTTTCTATGTGTTACCATTCCAGTGTACATTTGTTATTCAAATAACAAATGATGTTTGAAGGGTGCATTTACAGCTGGGCTTGTGAAAGCTGAAGCAAAAAGCAGCTACACTCACCTCACTCCATAAACTGCTCAGCTTAGGGGAGAAAAGAGTAAATAAAAGCATTCTAAAGGTGGAGTTCTGCATAAGTAAATTGCTTGGGTTTTTGAGTCAGTTTTACAGGGGCTCTTTTCTCCCACATGTTTTAGAGATCATGTGGTAATACAGGAGGTGATAAAGTTCCTCTGCATGTCCCCAGGGAGCTCTAAGAGGGATGGCAGGAGGAGGAGCCCAAATTCAGCCTTCAGAGGCCAATTCACCCAGTGGAGCTCAGGGATGCACAGTGGAGGTTCAGCTCCAAACAAGGACTCCCAAGGAACAAGCATCTTGTCCTGGTCCCTCCCAGGGCTGTCCTGGCAGGTTCCTGGCATCCCTGAACACACCCACCCCATGAGCCATGGGAAGCAGCTCTCTGGGCCACCTCTTAGGCTAAGGGCGTGTTGCCAAGCGTGGGACACACTGGACAAAGTAGTTCAGGATGGTGCAGTCAGAGATCACTCAGATAAATGTGATCAAGTAGATAGACTATTGAGCTCTTACTGATAAATTTGGGTACATAAAATATTTAATTAGTAAGAACAGATGGGTTGGTGGTGAATACTCAACTATTTAATACACCTGAAATTAGTACAGGATACAAAGATTGCACCATGAACTTCCTGTATCTTAAATGTTACATGTGTGCCAAAATGTCACCAATCTATGATGCCTGGTGTGAGGGGTGGCCTCGAGAGGTGTCCCTGCTCAGGGGCAGCTGCTTTTCAAGAGAACCTCAATGGGCCCTGAGGGCTGCAGATATTTATATAGGAAAGAGGTTGATCTGTAGTCAGATTTTTCTGCTGTGTTCATGATGTTTTGGCCACTTGTCAGCTGGAGGGTGTTCCTGAGAAGCCAGTGTTGGTATCAGGGGTGTGTGTGCAGGTCAAAGATGCCAAGCACCAGGAGAGGCTCTGCAGGACAAAGGAACAAAGTTTTGGAGTCATTATAAATAGCCATGGGGCTGTGGAAAAGTAACACCCTCCCCAGTTCCCTCAGGAGGCCAAATACCTCCTTCAGACTCTCACTGACATCCCACTTTGTCTTCAGTTTCTCCCCATCAACCCAAATCACCCCCATCCTGTCCTGGCTAACTATGCAAGGGCTCATGCCTGGTGTTTATGGTTGTCCTCAAGCCATTCATTATGAATGGGAGTCACTTTACCCAGCTGCTGTTAAAAGTCACTGCTCCCAGTGCAGAGTTGAATGTCAGCTTCCCCCCGGGCTTTTCTTTCCTCACAAGCTGGAGGGAACACTCCTGTCTGCAGTGCTTTTTTTAGCTTTCTGTTCCTTTGAGCAGCTGATGTGCTCTCCACAGGGTGAATGTCAATTATTCTTGGCCCTTCCTTTGCACTGCACAGAGTACCTTTTTTTTTCATAAATGAAGCTCTAAAGTGCTTTTAATTGGAAAGAGAAGCATCTGATGGATGTACATACAAATCCAAGAGCTCAAATGTTTACTGTATGGCCTCTCCAGAAAATCTAATATTTGCTGAACTTCTGCAAGCAAAGCTTTTAGCACAGTGAATACATTAAACAATAAGAGTTAATCATGGGCCTTATTCAAGCTGCACTAGAGCCAAACCTTGAAATTACAGCCCTCCAAAGCAAAGGTGGCATTAGCAATTCCTGTACCCTGTTAGAAAGACACAAATATATTTTTTTAATTAATGGCAGGGATTTATGCATAGCATGAGTCCAAACTGTATTTTTCACGAGAAGAGACATTTATTGCAAAAACCAAAAAAATCAGTCTAAGAAATGGAATAGCTTTTGTTGTTGTGGTGGTGGTGGTTACTGTTGCAATGGTGAACACTTTTACAGAGTATTTTAGGAGTGGGCTCTGTTGTTGGGTTTTTTAGGATGCTTTTGATGCCTCTAACAAGCTGTCTCCAGAAAGCACATATCAAATGATAGGCAGCACTCCTGAAGGAAAAGATCATCCCACTCCACAGTGGAGAGCAGAAAGAATTATATTAGTGATGTATTTTTAAGAATCCCAATCTCAACTCACTCATTTCCTTGGAAGGAAAACTCACTACTTCTTCCTGACAGAATATGAGGGGCTTTACAGCATGAAGAGGTGAACTGACTTAGTCACAGGAAGGGTATCAGGCTCTTCTGCTGTGCAATATCCATTTTCTGAAGGGAAAGCTCTCTGAGTTATGTCTGGAGCTCTCAATTCAACACTGTGAACTCAAACCACTGATCTCTCTGGTTTTCCCACAACAGAGCCCTTTACAGAGTCATGCTGAGCCTGAACATGCAAAACTGGCAAAAAGGTTTAATCCATTTAGGAAATTTCAGAAAGAAGCCCAAGATTTATTATTATACCAGAGTTGTCCAGTTCAGTCTCTGATGGAAAGTTCGTCAGTGCCCTCAAACAAGCAGAAAGGAGTCAAGTTGGCACAGAAAATCTGGAAACTCTAAAGCAGAAAAAGCTGGAAGAGCAATCACTTCAGTGCTCATGTTTTAAATGTTTCCCTGTCAGCTGGAGAAAAGGCATAGCTGTAAGTCTGGTGATCAGCTGTGTAATACAGTTCCCAAACTGAATTCCTTATCAAGCCACAGGGATAAATAGCAACTCTTTCCTGGAAGAGGAGGCAGACAATAAAAAGACCTCTTAAAACACTTTTTATGCAGCGTTCCTTGCTGCGTGCAGACTTTTACAATGCTACCTTGTAGGACCATCATTCTCAGACATTTGTGCTGTGAGAGGAAAGAAGTCTTCTTGAACTGGATTTCACTGGGAAGAGTGAAAAGACCTCACAAAACAATCTTAGTACTTAGTTGACCCTGATTTTGCTGCTCTAATAGTTACATATTTTTTAGATTTTATACATTGATCACAAATGAAAACCTTGGGGGTCACTAGAGACTTTTATTTTTATTTTTTTTTTAAATCCAGGTACACACAACTTGTCTTACTTACTAAAGCCCTGCTCCAGAAAATCCCTGGGATCCCTCCTTGTGGCTGTCATCCACGCAGCACATCCTTGTCAGTCTGGATGCACCAGAACAGGAAGCAACTCAAAGTTCTTGTGTGGTTGTCACCCTCTCATTTTATCTTAAATGCAGATTGAGTCAAGGAGGAAAATAAAGTCAGATATTGCAGTGGCACCTGATAGAAAAAACAAATTTTCTAATTAGAATATTGGGTTTTTATTATCAGAAAATTAGAGGTATCTATCCTGTGGGCTTTTTTTTTTTTTTTTAATCCATTTATTTAGAAATGTTCTATATTTTTATAGTTCAGTGTGATTACAAGCAACAGTATTTTTAAAGTGTGGGAAAGGAACCAGAAATAAAAGAAAACTTCAAAATAAACTCCTGGCACTAATAAATAGGATGTTCTAGTTTAACTTTAGTGACTGCACGCTGCAGGTAGAAAAGAGCACCTTGTGACAGTTTGATAAATATTTCAGCGCATATGAGCACAGGTGGTATAATACTTAGGTTATGAAGTAAAATAAAAAAGGTTTCTTGGCTTTCTTTGTTTTTATTTTTCTAAATAGAAAATTTAACTGTAGTTAAAAAGGTGTTTTATCTACCTTTGAAAAATCAGGTTTACTCCAGAAAGACATTTCTGCTGTCTACCCACTAAAAGATATTTCCAGGAAAGGTACACAGTCAGTTTCTCCTGAAATGAATCCTTCACTTTTGAGCAGCTCTCTTTTGATATACTGGAAATAATTAAAAGATTTCCACAGAATGGAAGTAGCATGGGTGAAGCAATAAAAGGAAATGTGGAGTTCATTTAATCCTGGCCTACTTTAACCACGGTTCATCTGAAATTCCGGATCTGAGAGCAGATTTAATGCCCGTTTTCAGTCCTCAGGGTATTTATGTCAGGAAGGTGTTCCAATGTACAGCAATAAGAAAAGCAACTTCCTAATGCTGACATTGATCAAAGGGAGTTTCAGTGAATCATGATTTAAAGATTTAATTTGTTTAATAACACATTAATAGCTCAGCAGTTGCACCACACTTGGACTTGTGCTTTTCCAATTCCTTAATCCTAATCAACACATGCTGCATTTTGCCAAATGACAACAGTAAATTTGACTGTAATGTGGAAATGAGGCAAAATATTGGGATCTTATATTATGCACTAAGTAGTGGCTCTTTTTTTAATAGGATACAGAACTTGGGAATATTTAATGAGGAAAAAAATTCAGTAATCAGGAGATAGAGATCACATCTTTAGGTGTTACTTCAGCAGTTAGAAATATTTTTTCACTTTGTAACTCATGCAGAGCATTCACAACAGCAGAAAGAGCTCAAATTAAAATTCACCCCCTACATCTCATATCTGCAGCTCAGTCATCTTTTTATTTGAGTTAGGATCTCATTTACTGAGAGATGCATATTTCCTGCACATTTCTGCAAAGCAACAGATAGGCTGCTAAGTCCTGTGGGCTACATCTAGAATGAGGAAGACTGATATAAACAAGAATTTTTCTGTCTAACTCCTCTTTCCTCCTCCAAAATACATTTAGAGTGTATAGTATTAATAAATGGAAAAAGTCTTATCTATACAGAATTTTTGCTGTGAAGATTTTTTGTCTGTCTTCTTTCCATGCTGAGTGCATGCAAAAGTTCATTTCAAAAATGAGGAGGTAATGAAGTAGCATTTGAAACAAGAAGAGCTAAGAGAAAATGCAAAAGAAACCCAGCACAAAATGAGCACTCATGGATTTGTAGCTATTTTGATAGCTACTCCTTGTCTTTTACTCAGATTAAAAACCTCCAGTACAAGGTTTTCCACAATCTTGTGTTTATCTCTTTACTATCCCAGGATTTGGAAAAATTCAGCTAACACCCAGGAAAAAACTGCTGCCACAGGGGTGTAAAATTGCTGCAAGAAAGAGAAGGATGATGTCTTAGATAGTTGCAAAGTTTTTACACAGACCTATCATCCAGCACCTCTGAATAATATGAGGTCAAGGAATCATAGAATAGCTAAGGCTGGAAAAGACCTTTAAGATGATTCAAGCTCAACCATCATCACCATGTTCACCAGTAAATTATGTCCCCAAATCACAGAATCATGGAGTGCTTTGGGTTAGAAGAGACTTTAAAGCCCATCTCATTCCACCCCTTCCATGGGCAGGGACACCTTTGACGAACCTAGGTTGCTCCAAGCTATGTCCAACCTGACCTTGGACACTTCCAAGATCCAGGGATCTTGGATCCCAAGATCCTGGGATCCAGGGTCAGCCACAGCTTCTGTGGGCACCCTGTGCCAGGGTCTCTCCACCCTCAGAGGGAACAATTCTTTCCCAGTATCTCATCTGACCCTGCCCTCTGCCAGTTTGAAGCCATTGCCCCTATCCTGGCACTCCGGTTCCTGATGAATTGTCCCCCTCCAGTTCCCTGTAGCCTCTTCAGACCCTGAAGTTGCTGTGAGGTCTCCACACAATCTTCATTTCTCCAGGGTGAACATTCCCAGCTCTCCCAGCCTGGCTCCATGTGAGAGGTTCTCCAGTGCCTTCTGCAACTTCATGGACTCCTTTAGACTTGCTCAAACATTTCCATGTCCTCCTTATGTTCTTATGGCCCTGTATTACAGGCAGGGTCTCACAAGAGCTCTGTGCAGATAACTGTGTGTAAATATATATATTATATATATAAAAGCTGCTTTCAGTGTTGAGCTCTCTAAACCTCTTCACTTAAACAAGTGGAATAGACAATTTATAGGCAATTAAATTAGCTTTTATTGAAAAGCTGACCTGCAGTTCAAGCATAATTATCAATCCTTTCTCAGAGATTTTCTATTTTGCTTTTCAATAACAGCAATTGAGTTTTGAAATCCTCAAGGACACCAAGAAGTAACCATTCTATTTGTGGGCTGTGCTTTGACTTCTAGTGAGCACTTGTTGTGCTCACCAGTTTTTAAAAAACTAGTTTTTAAAAAACCATGTTTCTTTATTTCCTACATCTGTTATGCCACCAAGAGCTCACAATTCTCTTCAGGATGTCACAGGTAATGCAATAAAAATTATTGAACAAGATTCCAGTATTTCCTATCAACTCAAAATATTTGCAATGCAATTCAGAAAGATGTAAAAAATAATAAATATTTTTTACCATCTACCTGAATGATCTAAAATAAAGGGAAAGGCACAATATGAAAGTTTTTCTTTGTTTTGGTTTGAGTTTTTTTCAGCATTTCTGAAACATAAACTCTTAACAGACACAAATAGAGTTAATGTGGGGTTTATTATTTTGTTGACAGTATTTCAGTTTTGTTTTCAGATTATCATTTTGTTAGCCTTTGTTGTGCCTTGATTAGCCTTTGAAATCGCTGCACAGTTTGGAAACATGTAATTCTTGTCTACATTCCAGAGAGGAAAATGTGCAAGAATTATATTCTCTCTCTGTGCCTTTGAAGGAAGAACCATAATTAGATTGGTTAAAATCTGGATAGGTGCACTGCTTGAAGAGCAGAAATGCTTAATTAAAATTCACAGGTGAAATTTGATATAAGAATTGGAATGATTTGGAGAGACTCACCCTACACAGAAGAACATTTAGCATTTAGTACTTCCTGGTTTTTCTACTTAAAAATATGATTTTCATATCTTCTGTAAAAATTGAAGCTTTCACGTCATCCACTCACCAAGATTTCCTTGAAGGACAACCACTGCTTGTAACATCCTGGTTTGAGAAGAAAATTAGGCATAGTAAAAAAAAAAAAACAACAAAAAACAGCTTACTTCTCATTATTTCTTTGCAATTGCAAATTAAAATCTGTGTTGTTTGGGGTTTTTTTACTAGCCCAGGAAATCAGTCAAAATGACAAGTAGAACAAATTATTTTATCACTGGGACATGTGGCAAGTTGACTTTGCTGAAAAAAGCCATCTCTATATCTTCTCAAAAATGGCATTAGCAGTGGAGAGGAACTTGTTAGAAACATTTCAAGGTTCCTTTAAAATTCTTTAAAATTCTTCCAAGGCTTTAAATATGTTTTCTCTACTAATTTGTTAAGGTCAGTAATATAAGACCATTTACTAGTGGGTTTGTTTATCCTAAGAAATATGTTAATAGAAAAGCTTGTTATTAATGCATCTGTTGATACATTAAGATAATTAATTATACTAATACATTAATTGAATTATATTGATATCAGAACACATACATAGATCACTGTAAATTCACTGCTTTTAATGTAAACAACTTTAAGCCAGCAAATTTATGCTTAGCTGGAAAATATGTATCACAAAAATCATTTAGCAGTGACAGATTTAATTGTTATTCATCCCTGCCAAAGTACACAGTTACAGTTCAAAATGGTTTCAAAGGTGCTAAAGACACCTCAAAAACAGCTGCTACTTTTTAATAATTCATAGTGATATTATTTTTAAGTGAATTAAAATGAAAGGTGTCTGTATTGGAAGTGTGGTGGTGGTAGTGGTTTGATGGTAAATTTTGGTGATCTTAGAGTTCTTTTCCAGCCTTAATGATTCCATGATTCAGTAATTTAGTGATTCTAAGGCTTATACTTGTTCAGAAGAGACAAAACTTTTCATTTCCCAGGATCACAGTGCAGAGAGAAAGGGCAGAAGGTTCAGATCTGGCTGAAGCTTCTCTTGACAGCTGCCCTCGCTTAATGTTGGTTTGAGAGGAGAGAGCAGGTTTAGAGTGTTCCAGCAGCACACAAATGACCAGGATGCTTCCACCAGGAAGCTGAGGGAAGGATAATCACACATTCCTCTGCAGCCAAAATCACTTTTACTTCATCCCACAGCTCACAGGATGGGGTTGTTCAGATAGTCCAAGTGAGAGTGGAGCTGTCATTTTAGGGCATGTTGTGCATGAAGACATATACAGACTTGTCACTTCTTCAGGATGAGGAAAAAAGACAAAATAAAAAATGGATGAGGCAGTCATCTCCCAGGAGCTTATCAGAGGTTATGGGGTGATGTGCTGATATGACCCAGAGCGGCTCAGAAAGCTGGGAATGGAGATGATGAATAGATGATGAATAAACACCAACCTTAGTGCTGGAGAGCAGAGGATTTGATAATGGAAAAACAGCTCAGGTCAGGATTGCTGCACAGAGAACAGCCTGAGAACCTGAGCACCCCCATGCTGCCCACAGCAGGGGCTCTCTCCACTCTGGGGCTCCTTGTCCTGCCCAATAGCAATCTAAGCAATGCAGTCAGAGTCCAAAGGCTGGAAAAGCCCTCTGGGGTCACCAAGTCCAGCTGTCAACCAACCAAGGTCACCACTACACCCTGTCCTCTGTGCCACATTGTAGGAGCTCAGGACCTCTGACCAACAAACCAATATGATTTCACAGAAGCCATTTTTTGTTTGCATTACAAGCTTATTTATACATTCCAAAGCCATTGTTGACGTGATCACACATCTTTTCATTGGTGTCCCTGTCCTGTCCACGTGCTCTGCACACACTTCTTGGGGCACAAGGTTGGTTACAGTCCAGGTGTTCAACTGCCCTCTGTTATCTGGCTCTTGTGCTCCTGTTTTCTTTCTTTTCAGTTTCTTCTTTCTTATTTTTAGAACAGCTTACATCTCAGAAACCTTGAGAAATTCCAGAGTGTCTGATAAGAAACTCTACAGAAGTTTTGGCTGGTCCACACTATGGCCCGAGCTGTTCAGATGCATTGCTACACCACATGCTTTTGAAACACTTCCAGGGATTCCACCACTGCCCTGGACAGCCTGGTCCAAAACCTGACAAACCTTTTTGTGAGGAAATCTTCCCTAATATCTAATCTGACCCTCCTCTGGCACAACTTCAGTCTATTTACTATGAAAGGTGAAGACAGAATTTTATGGATCATCTTAAGCAAACTGGACTCAGGAATATGGAAGATGAATCAGGGGCCTAGAAAGTGGTTAAAAAGATACCAACAACTCCTCTTGGGATCTGTCCAAACATTTGATAATTCAATTCAACAAGAAAACAACAATTTAAATTATTCTTACAGAACAAAAATTAAATCCTTTTTGTTGCCTAAAATCCGTTTTAGGTTTAGCGAGTTTGTAGAAATTTTATTAGGACATTACATCAACATCAAAAAAAGCAAACTCATTTTTGTTTTCTTTACTATTTTATTGTTAAAGCAATTTGGTGAATTGAACATGAATTAGGAAATGATTTCATCCACAGAAATGATGCTTCTGACAAAGCCAATACACATAAAAAATTAGATTTTTAATAAAAATGTGAGAAAAAAAATAGTCACATTATGTCTTTTGAATAACTTGTATGAACTCTGACTTGTCCTCTTATGGGCACAATGGAGGTTGTTTTTTCTCTGTTAGTGGTTAACATTTTCTTATGTAAAAGCTGCATCCTCAAAACAATGCCTTGTAAGAGGCACAAGGATAATTTCTGGAAAAACTAAGCCCAGCACATTTTCCCTTTTAAGTATAAAGCTTTTCATACTGATCAACTCAAAGTCACAGAAAAAAAGGACCCTGAATTCTTCTCCAACTATCCATTCCACTGACTTCACTGTTTTCAGTAGAATATTTATCATTGCCATTTATCTACAGCCAGATGTGCAAAAATGTGGAAAGAACAGAGGGAGAGTGAAAATTATCTGCTTAGTCTGATCATTGAATGAATTAATTACTTGCACTAGTCCTTTCAGCACATCTATTACTTAAAGAATCAATAATTTATGCATTTTTATTCTATAATGCTTTTCTTGGATTTAATATAGAAGCAGCTTTGTCCTTTTAATTATTCTGCAAAATTGTTGAGAATTTCAGCACATTTTTATTCTGCATCCTGAGCCTTCCTTCTTTTTGCCTCAGGATTTGGTGAGATAGATTTGATGCCATAGCAAAAAATTCTCCTGATCCCTACATGAACTGCACCTTGCAGTTATTTCTCCTCATGTTTTCTTCCTTGGTGCATTCCTGGGTTATTTTTTACCTGCTGCAGGAGTGTGCAAACATTTCCACTATGCCAGCTGAACATTCTGTTGCAATTTTTTCATCTAATGCATGGTTTTGCTCTTTTATTTCCTTGTCCCATATTACTTTATTTTCTTCAACAGCTATTCCTTTCTCTTTTCCAGAGGAGTATAATTTTAACAACTTTTTCTTTCTGGTACTGCTTAAGCACACTGGTACCCACTGCCCTTTTTAACTATTCACAGTAAATAGATTCATTTCTCCTGCGTTCCTTGTGGTGGTTTATTAAGTATTAACTACTTTTCTGCGGTAGATGGCACATGCAATTCACTGTAGGATTTCTGTTAACAATCCTCCAAGTTTTCTGCATTCCCTGAAAATATTGGCAGAATTAAAAACAGGGAAAAGGAAAGAAAAAAAGAATTTTGAAGGATTCCTTCACTGCAGGCAAATCCTTTCACTGAGGCCATCTCATTTTGATTATTTCCCATCATTAATGATGCATATTTTTTTTCTGAGAGAAAGTAAGCCTAGAATTCAACCATAATCCATTTCAAGCAAATACATTTGTTTCACTTAGAACGTCTTAAAACCTTTGAATGAGGTTTATTTATCTTCTTGCCTTTGAGTTTGGTGCTGAGATCCACCTTTAAAAAGATTCCATATTCTACTTGGAGCTGAGATAATTCCTTTATGGAGCACACTGGGGTCTTTATGGATGGGAGCTGCCTGATGCAATATCCTTGACTTCTGCTGCTGTTCTGAAAACTTGATTTAAAGTCAGTAGTGAAAAGTTATCTTTCCCTGCAGCCTCCTCCAGGAGGGTTTTTGTGGCCTGGAGAGAGCTGTGGATATTATTGTAAAGTATTTTCTGCTACCTGGAGAAGCTACAAAACTAAACACATTTCAAGGGCTGTTCCTAGGTTTGAACCATCTATAATTTCAAAAGATGACCAAATATCTAAAGACATGCTTAGAAGATCAGAGAGGATCTCCAAAGCAGGCCTCACACAAATTATTTGCAATAGACACATTGAGCATCTGAATTTATCCTCAACACCAGGAAAGGTGCTGCTTAGAATTGTTAGGGGCTGCCCAGGGAGGTGTTGGAGTCCCCATCCCTGGAGATGTCCAGGGAAGGCCTGGACATGGCACTCACTGCTCTGGGCTGGGTGACAAGCTGGGGATCAGTCACTCAACGGTCTTGGAGGGCTTTTTTATTAATTCTGTGATGGGAGAATTAATGATCCAAAGTCATTGATATGTCACAGCTCCATGTGGGTTTTCTAAAAGACAGGCCTTCAACATTAATAGTTCTTCATGAGTCCATTTGATTTTAGGTTGGAAATAAATCTGACCCACACCACCCATGTTTGTTTTATTTTTATTTTTAGTTTTGTTTTTTTTCTTTTTTTTCAAAAATTGAAGTAACCTCTGTCAATACTTCACTCAAATTAGTACCAAATTAATCACCTGGACAGTGTCAATGCACATAATCATTTTTGAGCAAATGGCTGACTGGCAGCTGCAAGAACATGTTCCCTCAGAAATGGTACCTTCAACACAAAGACACAGAATCACAATCACAGAATAAGAATCACAGAATATTTTAGGTTGGAAAACCATCCAAAACCAACCATTTCCCCAGCACTGTCAAAGCCACCATTAACCCAAGCCTCCAAGTATCACACCTAGACATCTTTTAAACATTCCCCAGGGATGGGGACTCCGCCACTGCCATGGGCACTTGTGCCCAGGGCTGACAGCTCTTTCTGTGATGACATTTTCCCTAAGCTTCAATCTAAACCTTCCCTGGAACAACAGGATAAATTTAACTTTTAATGACACTGAACTGTGCTTGGAATGCTACTAATTCCTGCATTTCTTGTGCCTTTTCCAGCTATAAATCAATATTTCCTGGGAGCCTGATTGTCTGACTGTGACATTTGGTCTGTTTGCAGATCAGGCTTGGGATGTTCAGTAACTGTTCTGATGACACAAGATGGATTTCTCAATGTCCAAGGAATTGCACTTCTCAGAAATGGATCTCCCATAGCATTGTTCAAACCAAGGTATCAGTGGTCTCAGGGGGAAGCTAATTTCAGTTTAATACCCCAACATAACAAATAGTGCTCTGTTTATTTTTTATAGTAAAATTTTTGTTTAAAGTGCTGTGCACTTCTGTGTTTCAGTGTTGGTGTAAATATGTACAAGAACTTATAAGAAAATATTAATGTGTATTGGAACATGTACTGGCATAGGGTGCCCAGAGAAGCTGTGGCTGCCCCTGGATCCCTGGAACTGTCCAAGGCCAGGTTGGATGGGGCTTGGAGCAACCTGGGCTAGTGGAAGGTGTCCCTGCCCGTGGCAGGGGGTGGCACTGGGTGGGCTTTAAGCTCCTTTCCATCCCAAATCATTTTGGGATTCTAGAATTGTGGGATTCTATGTAGATGTTCACATATGCAGTTCAGAAAGCTTTCTAAAATGCTACTTTATGGCTCTTAGCAAAAGAATTTCACGGTTTTATTGCTATTCTACTCACTTAGAAAATATAAGTGGAAATAACAATAAGAAAAGTACACTGTTTTAAGTTGACTCTTTTTATTTTCCTTCCTTCCTGAATCTTCCATCAAAGTGCAAAAACCTGAGAAATGATTTTCATCTCCTTCAAAACTTCCTCACAGGAACCATTTACTTTTATTCTTAATCCTCACTACTTCACAAAATACAAGAGCTTTTCTCATCATAAAAAGAGAAATCTGCAACTCTCAATTGCCTGATTAACCTCTGAGGCTGGATTTTAATACTCTGAAAATATCATTGATAATTATATCCTGCAAGATTACATTTTCATTTTTTACATGCAGGGGATTTTTAACTCAAACTTGTAGAGTTAGATCATGTGTTTTCCCAAACTAATAGGGTACAGTTGATAGTACCAATGGAATATTATAAGGGAAATGGAAAACCATAACAGAGAGTATCTAAGCATGGATAAGGGTGAAGTCCTAGTAACATTTTACAAGATAAAATGTATTCTCCCATATTAACTATTATTATACAGACACTGATGAGCCAATAAAAAGGTTCACCTTCTAAAGACAGTGGGAGCATTCAAGGTTTATAGAATTAGCAATTAACCTCTGTCCCAATTCAAATAACTGATATGAACGACTCCTTCAACACTAATAAATGATGCACAAATTAAAAATCACTGATGTCTTTGTCACTGATCTTCTTATAGAATTAATTAACCTGGGAATTTTTAAATTTTTTTATTTTATTTTTTTATTTTTTTTAATGTATTTAATATTTTTATTTTTTATTTGTGTATTTGGGATTTTGTGCACACAGTATAGAAATGATGAAAAATTAGTCCATGACTTCAATAATTGTTTTTTTAGCCTGATTTCTCAAGGAACAGGTGGTTATTTGATAAATTATTGGGAATGTAATGGAAAGTTCTTAAAAGTAACTCTAAAAAATTGTAAGCAATCTCACTAAACTATTTTTGTACATCATTGTAGAATAATTTGTTATTCTGCTGTGTACATCTGCAATACAGAATATTAAACTTTGATAATTTTCAGTACTTGTCCAATCTGTAGATAATTATATGGTTGATACAATGATTTCTACTGCAACTTTTATCCTCAAAATTAAATGCAACAATGTGGTCTATTACTTAGTCCTTTTAACAAATTATTTGAATTTAATTTAATCTTAAACTGCACAATGTGCTATATTCATTACACTTTTTAATTTCTTGTGTTTTCTGCAATTTAGATTTTAATATTACAGCCTGTACTCTGTAATGAGTTTTTATGCTTTTTCTCAGCAAGGATGTTATGATAAGTAATGAAAATCTACCAGATGGCTTTTTGTTCTCGAGACCTCAATCCAGCAACGACTGACATGTAATTAATTTCATGTATGTATAACCACACCACTCTCAGAAGGAGCTCAAGTTTTCCTTAGAGTGTCTTCAGGCATCCCAGCTTCCTGTTTTTCTTCACTTTAGAAGGGCGCTGATTTTCCAGAAGTTTTCCATTGGGTCTGTCACCCCGTGGCTGAGTGGGAAGTGCAGTAGGCTCATCCATTGGGTCATGTGTGTCAGGAAAAAGGATCCAGCAGCTCAAATATTTCCTCTGCTGTTTATCAAAATTGTACCTAAGGACTAAAGAGAAAAGCAAGAACACAACTCAGTAAGTCCCAGAAATTTTCAGATTACAGCTGTGTGGCTGTGCCATGGTGCATGCTACAAGCTCTGCTTAATTTTGGTGAAAACCTCATAGAAAGTTCTTAACATGGGTCAACCCAAATTTTATGTGTTATATCTTTTCCCTGGAATCAGGGAAGAAAAATACTAAATATGTAAGTAAAAAAGTTCCTGAAAATATACACAGTACACTTCTGTTGTGTTGGGAGTAATGCAGAGAAGTTCTGGAAAGCTTTCTCAAGTATAAGAAAGTGAGTATGAATAATTGTAACCTTACCTTGTTTTAAATACTGGGGGTTTTTTCACTTTCACAAAGAAACATCAGTGACTTGCAGACAACATCCTTAAAAACTTAATTTCTAGATAGTGTTGGTAATTTGTAAGGAAAAAAAGAAATATACAAAAGACCCTAAAATTTATTTGGGTTATTTTTCAGCCAGAGGAAGCAAAAATATTTGAAATATACATTATAACCTTGATCATTTACAGAAAGAGGGTGTCATATTTCTTGGAATTGTGGATTAAGATGCAGATTTTTTTGGCAACAGTTGCTCAGTGACAAGGTGGGCCATCATAAGTCATTGGAGATGAAAGCTTGGAAATTATGAATTTTACTTTCCTAACTTTTGCAATGTGATTTATGACGGTTCATTTTCTTTAAAGTGATAACACAATAGTTCCAACTCCATAATAAACTTTTGTGCAAAAATATCAAGGTCTAGTTTAAAATACACCTTTTATGATTCCACAGATAAGTAATGGGAACTAAGAATTCCATTTGATCTTTCACAACCAAGTGTATTTTTCATGTGTTTGCAATGACAAAGAATAGCTAAATATCATTTTTTCTTCCTGGGAGATGAGAAATGATACAGAGCAGGTACAGGGCTGCATCTCCAGCTCCACTCATATAGCATGCAATACCAGAAATAGTAAAATATCTAAATTATCTCTTATTTTCGCTAATAGCTCTGGATTCTGGTAAACAGGTTGTTACCATGTGATATCACACAAAGCAACTGCTTCTTAATATCAAAGTACTGACAGCACATTATATTGCTGAGCTTCACCATCTGCCAGGTTTTTCTCCTCAAATTGTCACTGAGATTAGTGGCGTATATATTTTATATATTCATATATATATATATAAAATATGTTTTTTTATATATTCATTTATTTGTGCTGCCATGTGGTCACTGATGCAAATTTTCTGTATCAGCCCCTCAGGAGCAAAGGTTCTCCAGAGGAGCTGTGGCTGCCCCACGTCTGGAAGTGTCCAAGGCCAGGTGGGACAGGGCTTGGAGCAACCTGGGGTAGTGGAAGGTGTCCCTGCTTATGGCAGGGGGTGGAGGTGGGTGATCTTTATGTTCTCTTCCCACCCAAACCATCCTGTGACTCTGTGGTCCTATTAAACCCCAGAGGTTTTGTTCCCAAGTTCCCTGGTACCCGTGTTTCAGAGAGGAGACATTAATATTTCACTTTGCCTTTTTTCAAAAAGGGCAAACAAATATCTACATGCTGATCCTTCATGAGTAGGAAGCACAGTGCAGAGGACAGCATGGCCATGAGATCCCAGAATAATTTGGGATTTAAGGGGCCCTGAAGCCCATGCAGTGCTACCCTCTGCCATGGGCAGGGACACCTTCCACTAGCCCAGCTTGCTCCAAGTCCTGTCCAACCTGGCCTTGGACAATCCAGGGATCCAGATGGGAAAGCTGACTGTACTGAGCTGTGGTGAGGTCAGAGCTGACCTTGCAGAACTGGAATCACTTTGGAGATCTTCCTTCTGAGCTTAGCTGCAGTCCCAGGCTATGTAGCAAAGACGTGGAATCAAAAGTCCATTTTCTGCAGGAACAACATAATCATGGGTTGACCTCCAGAGATCTCCCTTCTGCTGAAGCTGCCTGTACACAAACTACAGGGATGGAATGGAAAGAAGGGTATCAGAAACTCTTCTGCTCAGAAAACCAAGATTTCAGCAAATCCTCATTTTTGTACCTGTCCTACTTTGCTTGAGCCTTTTATTCTGCACTGGCTTAGAGCTGACATTGAATTGTATGAGGCATCTGCCACAGATCAAGAATATCTGATGGAAAACAGGGACATAGCTTCATGTTAACTAGCACACTTTGAATTTCTGCAACTTATATTCTCTTTTAATGCATAAGGAGATGTGGGGTTTTTCCCTTTTCATTCTAAGGGATAAAATGTAACCCTTTATATGCATAAATATTTTTCATAGTTTGCAAGTACCCTTAAAATTTAAAATGAGCATTTCACATCTCCTTTTCCAAATTCCATTACTGATCAGTTTGACGTTTCTTTTCTTTAAAGGGATGATCCTTAATGTCTCCCTGTGATGAAGACACATTAGTATACACTAACCTAAATAAATTCCCCCCCCCCATTTATTCTTTTCCCTTTCCTTCCCTCTTCACTGAAATTTCCTTGTTTTAAAAATTATCTTAAAAAATATTTAAGTGCATTTGTTGTTGTTCTTGCAAGCAATTAACTCATACAAAACATGTTTTCCCCTGTGACTGTAACTTTGGGTTTTATCCAAGATACCAGTTTGTGAGCAGTCAGGTTCACTTGAAGCCATCTTAACTCTGCAATCACTTATTGCTTGAACAAACATATTTTCAGTTTTTATGTTAGAAAACAACTACTTCTCCAGGAGGGTTTCCCATTCCCCACATTTTTCCTTGAGGAAGGTGAGCAGCAGAACTGAAGCCTGAGCATGGCAGTCAGTATTTACATGTATATAGAAATCTGATTCTTGTAGTTATATTCTCAGTAACCACAATTTATCCTTATTTATAACCGCCCTAAATACGAGTTATTTAAATATTAATGAATTAACTTGCTGGCTCAACATGTATTTGTAGGATGAAGAATTACAACAGAAGAAATCAAAATATTCTGTATCAAGGGATTGCTTGTGTGTGTTTTGCTTCCTTGGTAAAAATCCCAGTCCAAAACATGGACCTGACATGAGTCTGCAGGTGGCAACATTTTGGAATAAGGAGAATACACAGCGTGGAAATGGTCACATAACTGAGTCTGTGAGACAGATTAGAGTTAAATCCCCTTCTAATTAACCTTGAGAGGGCTCAGACTGTGATGAGCTTTAAAAGTACTGCAGCAAATAACCAAACTGGGTTGGGTTTTTTTGTGTGGTTGGCTTGGGGTTTCCTTGTTATTTATTTATTTACTTACTTACTTTCCCATTCAATAACTATGGAGTTTCTGAAAATCACAGAAGAATGCTGGGACAATAGCTGGGTTTTGTAATGAAGATTGATCACAAGAGCTATAGGATTGCTTCCTCAGAGCTGTGAGAATTCCTGACATTAGATTTCTTGAGGGTTACATGCTGTGAATAAAAGGGTGATTACTATGATTGGTTTACCTACACAGAAATATTATTTGAAATTGTTTCTGTTTATTAACATAATAAACCTGGGCATAAAAGAACAAGGTCTTTTGATATTTTATGGTGTGCTAATGTTTTTATGCCTTATCATTTCTGAAAACTCTACCCCAGCATTAAAGAACGGCAATATTTATAATCTTGAACTGTGTTTCTTTGTTCTTATGGAGAAGAAATAAAACTAGGATCTTCTTTTCTTTTTTTTACAGAAGATTATCAGTGCAGGAGAACAAAAATGGTTTATCCATTTTTGATGATTAGGATCTGGAACTCTTCAAATTTTAGGAAAATATTTTCAGAAGATTTTACAGGTAGCCTTTCTCTCCCAGCCTTTTCAGCTATCTCACTTCATACAGTTCACTCTCATCCAAAATCAGAAAACACAAATTTTGACACATTAAACCCCCCTAACATGGCGATAAACAACTGCAGGGCACAGTTTGCAACGTGTGAATGTCCTGGGGTGACTTTATGATACTGGTATCCCCAATCGTCTGGTTTATGTTATATATTAAGTTCTGCACCTTTAAGACTGGCTTTGAGAGCAAGAGAGGGGGAAGAAGAAGCGCGCAGTTTGTGTTAAGGAAAAACATCACTCCCACACATCCCGCTCCTGGACTGTGGTGTCTGCAGCACGGACAGACAGCGGGACAGAGCTTCTCTCTGGCTTTTAGTTATAGCTAGCTGAGGCAGAGGAGTTCCCTGGACCTTTGTTTGTTTTTTCCCAATTTTCTTGGATCTGTTCAAACCTGCTCTGGACTGAACACCCAGCCAAACCCCGGGAGCTCACGCCTGTGGCCCACCGGGGCCTGGGCCTCGGCACTTTCCAGCGCCGGAGGGACTGATAAGAACCTGAGCGAGCCGAGCTACACCACATGAAAAGGACTTTTCTTCCTAGACTTGCCATCCCATCGAACAGCAAGAGGTTTTATTATTTAATATTACTCAATTTCTGTTAAATAAACAGCTTTTTCCACTTCTCTCTAAGGAATTTTTTTTCTTTTCCCGGACCAGTTAGTGGGGAGGGGCATTTCCCTGGGGAAATTCCCATTTGGAGTTTTCCTTCCTAATTTGCCCTAAACTAAGACAGTGAACTAACACTAAATCATTCATGTTTCCTCACAGAAGAATTTTGTTGTCTTCTTTTAATCTTCACATGTCACACATGATGAAAAAAAAAAAAGATAAGACCCTTCAAATCTTATTTGATTTTCCTTGAATTTCTCTGAGTTTGCAGGTTTTCAGTATATGCTCAAATATCTCAAATATAAGAAGGCATAAAGAAGCCTGACACAAAAGGAAAAGTCAATAGCAATGAGGATTTAAGCTCCCATAATTAGTCTGCCCCATGGAAATTAACCTGGCAGAGATAATAATTAAAGGAGGCAATAACTGCTTCCTTTGTTCAGTTACTTTGGGCAAACAGAAAAGGATTTTCTATTGGGGAGAAATAATTTTAAAGCCTTCCATTTGGACTAATTTCTCCCAGGGAACAGGGACAGGAGGAGAGGGAAAAGCCTCGAGCTGTGCCAGGGGAGGCTCAGGTTGGACATCAGGAGGAATTTCTCCCTGGAAAGGGTGGTCAGGCCTTGGCAGGGGCTGTCCAGGGAGGTTTGGAGTCCCCACCATGGAGGTGCCCAAGGAAGGTCTGGACGTGGCACTCAGTGCTCTGGGCTGGGGACAAGGTAGGGATCAGGCACAGCTTGGACTCTCTGGTCTGGAAGGGCATTTCCAACCTTTGATTCTGGGATTCTGATCTGATTCTTAGTGTTGCCAGTGCTGTCCAGGTGTAAGAATCTGCCACACTGAATGAAACACTTTTTTCTCACTGTATGTTTTGGCTTCCTCCAGAACAACCACCCCCAGCATCAGCACAAAGTGTCCCAGCACCTTCCCGAGTGAAGGGAAACCTCACACGTCTCAGGGGCAGGAGAATCTACAGAGGGAACAGATTTGCAGCAGGGAATGTATAGGCTAGAGACAGAGAAGACAGGGACTGGGGAGCAGTCATGGCTCTGTTTGGCCAAATGCTGCTTCAACAAGTAGCTGGACAATATAATGGGGGCTGCTTTATCCTTATTGTGGAGTTCCAAGCTCCTGAGGTGTGGAGAAAGTCTGAGAGCTGAGACTTTTAGAGTTACTTTGCAGCTACACAGGAAAAAAGATTGTTACTCAAGGCATGCTTGAAAACACCCTCTGTTCTTCTAATGTCTTGCTGAATTCACTGTCTAATGTTTCATTTTCCCAGGGCCAGCTCTGCCAGCTCATTTGGAACCATGATGTCCCCCTGGAACACTTCCATTGGTTATGGTGGGAAAAGTGGCAGGATCTCACCTGTGGGAAGAGCTTTATCCAATGATGCAGAGAGCTGAGGATTGTGAATAGCAGAGGTAAAAGTATGAGGGCCAGAACACAGCCCAGACTTCTCTTCCAGAAGGAACAGGATTCCTTCAGATTTCATAGGTTAAGGGACAATAAATTTTATCCTTCCTTTTGATGGGAATCAGATTTACACAGAATTTTACTGGGTACAACACAGAATTGTGCAGATCCACATTTCAGTTGTAGGAAAGGTACCAGGTAACTGAAAGAATTCCTTTTGATCTGAAAATTACATGGAAATACATTGAAGGTGCTTCCTGTGAGAGGTGTACTGAATATTTTTAGCTAACTTCTGGCTGCATTGTAAACAGGGAAGAACTAATCCATGAAATTCTTCTCTCCAAAGAAAAAGTTGTCATCTAAATTTCCAATTTAAAATTATATTAATGGATTTGAAAATGGAGAAACTTTGTGTGAGCTCTTGCAATTTTACAGCACCTGCACAGTACTTTTAAGCAGCATCAATAATTAGAAATCCTTATATTCTGCAGCAGTTTGGCATAAAATACAGGGATTTTATATAAAATACAAATCCAAAACAGTTCTACATTGCAATGTGATACATAAGTAAAATTTCCAAAGGTAATGATTTTCACTGTCTCAGTTTTGACATTAGATGTAGATAAATTAGCTGTTAACTATGAATGATACTCCAAGTCAAATGAAATAACCTAGACCAGAGAATTTCAAAACTCCAGCTTCAGCTCCCAAAAAATTCTTATGTTGTAAAATTCTAAACTAAATAATGTACATCTGCTTTTTTCCCTGCATTTTTCTGTATAGGGATTGTTCTGTGTTCCATGATTTTCCTAGTAAACCTTATGTGACTATCAAAAATAAATTAATGAAATAAAAAAAATCAATCAAGCATTGTGTAGAACAATAAATCCTCTGTTTCTATTAAGCTACAACAGTTCTTTACATATTTAACATTTTTATTTTTAAAGAGTTTGCTGGAGAAGGGTGTTCAAAGGAGGAGTCATTTAAGAACTTCTGTGTCATTTAGCTAAAATGTGCCATAATGGAAATGTAGTAAAAAATAGCTCGTTTAAAAAAGATGAAATATCAAACCCATCAATACAAAAGTAGCTTAGAGAAGCTCAGCCATGTGACAGAAAATTCTTAACTTGGACACCTATCCCTAAAGAGATAAGGGATATACCTAAAGGAAAAAGGAGATCCTACTAGGTGGTATTATAATGTTGGGTTTTTTTTTAAATAAGGTCACTTTTAGTTCAGAAAAAAACAAAGAGAGAGAAAATAACTGAACTCTATCAATAACATTTTATCAAAACCAGGCTGCTTTGGAGTTTCACAGAGAATAAACAGAAAGGCAAGAATTTTATGGTCCTGTGATTATTTTCTTGTAACAACAGCCAAACCTTTTCATAGTTTTCTGACTTGTCACAGAAAAAGGGGCATTTCAATGAGTCTGTGGAACTGAAATGGTTGGCTGAGTTTAATGAATAAAACAAAAAGCTCTGGATGAAGGACACTAAAGGGCCTCCAGCCTCCCTGGACTTCCAAGGTTTCTCTGCAAGCAAGGTCCCTCATTAAAGGGTTTTGCATCCCTCGAAGTGTCAGTCATTAAGGAGATGGATAAGAAGATAAGGCCCATTACAAAGAGAATCAAACAGCAGGTCAGGGTCCGCAGCTCAAGGTGATGGCTACTGGCACCTGTGCTTTTCAGCACACCAATAAAGAAACTGAAGAGGGGGATGAGTGGTGTGGGGGCAGGCTGAAGGACACAGTGGCACTTGGCAGGTTTGACCCCACACATCCCCCCAAGGGGACACTGAGTGTGACACCTCGATGGCTCCTCAGCATGACTGATGAAATCGGGGATTTGTCTCCAAGCTTGTTCTGTCAGGTTCCTCCCTCTGTTCCTGTTTCCCAGGTGACAATATCTCTGATAAAAAAAACTCTCTGGAATTAGCAGCCTCACATCCTCCTCAATTAGTGTGATTGACCAAGTCTGTTCTGCCTCCCTATCATCTGTGTCATGTTTGTGTCCCTGTCCTGTTTTGTTGATGGCTTCTCCCTTTTCTTGTTGTCCCTTTTTACACTGAAAAAAGTCTTTGGTCTAATGCCTTTAAAGGAGCAGACGCTCCCTTTTCATGAAACATTTTGGATCAGGAATCCCTTGGGACTTTATCCTCTATCTTCCTTAGGCATCAGTTTGGTCACATGGAACATAAGATCCAAGAGGAGAAAAAAACTTTGATTTTGATCCAGTGTGGCCATTTTAATAACTAACTTATAGCAACTGAAAAAAAAATTATGAGTTCTTGGTCAGACAGGAGGAGAACACAACCCACAGACTCAATTTGGTGCTGATGTGTCCAGTTTATTCCCCTGGTTCAGCCAAAAATGTGAAATGTTTTTTCCTGGGTCTTTAAAATCTTTTCAAGAATGCTGGTGTCCAAATCTCTGTCTGATGCCAACTGGACAATATTTGCTTTCTAGAGAGCATTTTTATTCCATGGTCTCCTCTCAGTTTGTCATTTCTTCCAGTTTGTAAACAAGTCACAGCAAAGTATTTCTTTAAACTCATCTGAATAAATCCTGCAATGGAGAATTAAATGCTTTGTGTCTGAACCCACGATCAACTAAAAAAGAGATAAGCTCACACAAAAGCAACAGTTATTACAAGATGATAATTCTGATTTTATTAAAATCCCTCCCCTATTCCACACTATTTCAGCCAATGAAGAAAATGCCAGTTCTAGAATAAAAAATTAGATTTTTACCAAGTAGTAAATATTCTCTCACAAAATAAGTTCTAGAATCTAACACTCTTGGATGCCATTTCTATATAATGCCATGTAATTCTAGCTCAAAAATATTCATTTGTGAAGGTTCTCCAAATACTAACTCTTGGAGGTAAATAATGCCCAGAACTGAACATTTTACTGAAAAATAGGCTTTTCTTCCCAAATGGAGAGGCACCAGAATTACCTACAAATAAATTGGATCGATTCTTTGATAAACCCTTTGAGGAAAACCAGAATTATAAACTGGCAATGGGAGAAATAAGGGAAAACTGATGTTCTGAAAAGGATTCCCGAGGCCTGTGGGGTCCCTCAGGGACAAGTTATTTCTAGGTAGGGGTCTGGGTAAAGACTAATCCTTTTCCATGTGTCTTAGTCTCCCTTCCTCTCTTTGTTGTCATATTTCCATCACCATTTCCCAAGATTCACCATCAATTGTGACTGGAGAGAACAAAAGAATTCAGACTTCCAAAATTAGTTTTTTGAAAGTATCTTTTTGACAGATTAATGACCTAATCCTGGTTGTAATCCTAGCTGTCCCTGGATTTTTATCTTGTTGTAATATTATTTTTTTCCCTTAATTTCTGGTACTGAGCACCAGCTGACTTAAGTTCAGTAGTGGATAAAGCAATATAAAACAGAGGTCTTAGAAACACAGATGGAAAAAAAGAACTTTATTTATGAAAAGATAGAATTAGTCAGGAAATAAATTCAACAGGACAACCCAAAAATAATAACATGTCAAAAACTAGGACTGGCTGAAGCTAAACTCAGAAGAGATTTTTACTCCTTTATCTATAATATCTTCTTTAAAGAAAGCTAAACTCAGAAGAGATTTTTACTCCTTTATCTATAATATCTTCTTTAAAGAATAACCTGTGCAAGAATTGGCAGTTGACCAGCACTTTCTTTTATGTCAGAAGGAAAGGAACAGACTCCTGTACAAACAAGGATATTCAGTTAGCTAAAATAAAGAATAGTCTGTGGTTTTGCATTCATGTGCATTGTATATTCAGCAGCAAATCCTTTGTCTCTCTACCTTTATTCCTTCACATAATAACAGCATTTTTCTGAGATCATTTTGGTAGATTATATAAAATCTTGTTGCATTTGCAGACTGAAAAACAAATTGAAGAAATGTGCTTTTTTAAGGAAAGTATCTATTATATTTGCTCTAATTTCCATGAGAATTATTACAGGAGACAAAGAACATCAATACTTCTCCTTCTTCTAATCCATCTCACTCCATCTCTTTTTCTAAATAAAGAAATAAATAAAAAATACTTCTAAGTTTTGTTCTTGCCATTGGTTACTGGAAGTTTCAAAGAAGGAGACTCTGTCAAACCTCCCACCACCCATAATCTCTCTTCTTATTAAAGCCACAGCATCAAGGAACACCTGGATATTAAATTAGATAAGGAGACTATTGCTAAAGCCTAAACAATCAGCCAGGTCATTTTCTAATGCAAGTACAACCCCAGCTCTTCCTCTGTCTTTGAAAATATCATCTGTCTTCAGGCTGTATGATATAAAGTTGTGTTCACCTTAAAATGGTTTGAATATTTCGTATGAAAAGTAGGAAACATCTCCTTAATGAAAGAAAGGAATTTGCAAGAGATAACATTGCCATTAATGAAGTCTAATTAGAAATTCATTTAAAAAATAATCTTCTGTGCTAATTTATCAGGGAAGGCTAATAGAGTTCTAACTTGAGACAAAAATAGTTCTTTGGAGTTTTATAAATGTTCTTGTCTGGGTTAACTATTTATATAATTCACAACAAAAAACAACTAGTGTGTTAGAAATCTATTAAATAGAGAAAATTATTATGTGTTGTACATTATTTTTTGAAATTTATTTTTGTGAGGAGGGTTGTAGCTTTTTTCACCATTGTAGGCTTTGTAACAAAATACTGTAAGTTTTGTCCACATTTGAGACATCCAATTATCCCCCCTTAATTTCTATTGATATAAAAGATTCTATATATCTTTACAAACTACAGGGATTGGTCCCATTATGCATAAAGCAAATTTCACTTTGTTCCCAGTGTTTCATCTTCCATGTTGCATTGATGGCAAAACACCATTTGTTTCTCAGATTTGGACTCCTGGAATTCTCTGCTGCCCTGGACTGTGGCTCTGCCCAGGACTAAGAGAAGCCAAGCTCTTTTAGCAGCTACTCTTTGCTAAATGAACATGGCAGAGATTGCTTTAAAAAGCTCTCAAGATTAAAGAGAAAGACCAGCCTGTCTTAAGGAGCACTTGGATGGGATGGGATGGGATGGGATTGGAGACCAGGAATATCAGAGGAACAAGGATGAGTGGGGTTATGCTGGGCCCCAGTGGAAACAAGCTATCCCCAACTGATCCACTGCCAAAAAAGGGCTGGATTAACCCATCCAAGGAGAAGGATTCCTCACAGAAGAAACAGGAGATCTGAAATCTGAAGTGAGGTGTCAGCTTCAGGTCCTGGGGCTTTTCATGGAATACCTGAGGTACGAGGGAAGAATGTTTGGGCAGTGTGTAAAACTCACTGTGAGGTTTGGAGGTGAATGGGGCTTTATATGGGATATATGGATGCCCCTGGGTCCTTGGAAGTGTCCAAGGCCAGGTTGGATGGGGCTTGGAGAAGCCTGGGCTAGTGGAAGGTGTCCCTGCCCATGGCTGGAAGTGGAACTGGATAAGCTGTAAGGCCCCATCTGATACAAACCAGTCTGGGATTCTGGGATTCTCAGAAAATGGACTTAAGGTGAGGAAAGGGAGGGGCCAACGTGGTCTTGCAGTACCAAAGGTGGGAAAAGAGAGGAATGAGGGGTTCCAAGGGATGATCTGAGGGTGAGGAGGTTGCAGGAGAATCTGCTTCTCTTGCTAAACCCTGTATCCTATATCCTAACCTATCCTCGCTCATCCCTCCCTCTGCCATCTGGGTTGCTGTGGGGAGTGAGCTGGGGTGAGCTGGAAAACTTAAGATGAGTCAGCCAACAAGTCTGACAGCCAGCATCTGGAATGGGACCACAGGAAACCAGTGGTGTGGATCCATCAAGAACAGGGAATCCTGGACAAGATTCTGCAGGGTATTTGGGGGGATAAAGTGTTGCTGGATCAATGGTAGGTGGCTAAAAGCTGGGTGGTGACTGGGGCTGGTAAAGGCATCACTTTCTGCCTGAAGGGACTTGTGGGACTTGTGTGTCTGGTCATGCCCACATTTACCCTGTGGGTGTGTGTGGGAGCCTACTGGGAGTGGGGATCAGCTGAACTGGGAGTTGGGAGTCTCAGCAGGATTGTAACTCCCTGGAACTGCTGGACTTGGCACCCTCTAAAGCCACTCAGGAGCCTTTTTTGATGTGACAAATTACTGTGAATAGAACAGAGAACTCCTCAGCCTGGCTGATGTTTTCAGAATAATTTCCATAATAATACTGTCTGGCAAACAAAAGAAGGAATACTTGAACACCCTATTGATTATTCCTGTCTGTTCCGGAATTATCTCCTCTAATGGGCTCAGAGATTCTTTGTGAGGTAACAGATTTGGGTATGATTAGCTGATTATAAAGAAAGGAATTATAAACAGCCTCCTGTGGAATAGAAAATGGATTTCATGGAGAATCAACATCTTCATTCTAGGGGGAATTTTGCAGGTGAATAACATTTGTTGAAATAAGAAGGAAATGGAGAAAAAACACAACCTCTAGGATCTCATAGAATTGGTGTCTGAATGCTCAGGTGAGCTATAGATCTGTGTATTTTAATTTATATCTCCATATTCCAGTTGGATGGGCTTGGAGCAACCTGAGATAGCCGAAGGTGTCCCTGCCCATCGCAGAGGATGGGACACGATGATTTTCAAGTTCTTTTCCAACCCAAACCAGCCTGTGATTTTATATTTATGTAGATATTCATTACATAGGGTAAATTAAGATTTTAAACATAAAAATATAATTCCCTCCCTATTTCTATACTTTTTTTTTTAATTTATATGCTTCTTTTTATTTTAATATTGTGCTAACAATTATTCTCATGACTACACATAATTCAAGCTTAGGACCAATCTTTCTACAAATTTTCAAATGATAGTTCTGTGCAACACTGATGGTTAAATAATTGACTGCTGGTGAAATTAGAAAGGAAAATACACCACTTACCCCTTTAAAACACCTGCTTAAATGTTAGATTTTCACTTTTAATTTCTCTTTTAATGCCATTGCCATAAAATTAAGATACCTACACAAGTTTCCTGCTTCAACCCTTATAAACTTATTTTATCTTTATTAGATGGGAAATTATGAGATGGCAGGAGATCCAGGCAGGGAACAAAAACTGAATTCTATTGAAATTTTTCTTTCCCTATAGCTTATCTCTCAAAATATTGTCTCCTCTGTGATTCCTCCAGAGCAGTTTGTTTGACTTAGAGCACACTGAGAGCACAGTTATTGCTGTGCAGCAAGCAACATCAGAACTTGTTTTACTGAAATATTCTTGAATCAGTGTTTGGGCCAGCAGTGCAGGGCCCTGCAAGGGTCACTTGCACACCCTAATTCTGCAAATGGCAAACTCACCTAGAAATAACTCACCAGCAAGTAATCAGCTGCCAAAACATGGAGTTTAAGGTGCAGTAATAGGCTATTAAACCATTTTATTAGCCAGCATATCTTCCATAATCTGCTTCAGCTTCTTCCTGCCATTCATCTTCCAGAGAGTTTTGTTTTTTCTGGTCTCCAAGTTTTGACTCTATTACAGCCAAATAACCCAATAAGAAAGTTCTGGATCAGGTGTCAGACTTGTAATGGGAATAGCAGTGCAGCACAAGGGAGAACTGGCACATCCTCATCCTTCCAGAGGGAGAATCATGGAATGGCCTGGGTTTGGAGGGACCTCAAAGTCCACCCAGTGCCACCCCATGCTGCCAGGGGCAGGGACACCTTCCACTATCCCAGGTTGCTCCAAGCCCTGTCCAACCTGGCCCTGGACACTTCCAGGGATCCAGGGGCAGCCACAGCTTCTCTGGGCACCCTGTGCCAGGGCTTCCTCACCCTCACAGGGAACAATTCCTTCCCAATATCCCATCTAACCCTGTCCTCTGACAGTGGGAAGCCATTCCCCCTTGTCCTGTCTCTCCATGCCTTGTAAACTGTCTCTCCTCTCTGCATCTTCTTTGTCAGCTTCTTCAGGCACTGCAAGGCCACAACGAAGTCACCCCAAAATTTCTTCAGGTGAACAATCCCAACTCTCCCAGCCTTTCCTCCCAGCAGAGCTGCTTCATCCCTCTGATCCTGGTACCTCCTCTGCTCTGGCTCCAGCAACTCCAGATCCTTCCTGTGTTGGAGGTCCCATATAAATACTGGCCTGCAGAACTCTGGAGTCCACTTAATACAGGAGAACTTTGCAGATGCCAGTTGTTAATCTCTACCTGAGTTCCTCTTGAGGATTCTGCAGCTCATGGTGTCTGCATAAGGCAGGAACTATATCACAAAGGCTCTCTTCTGACATTCCTTGGAAGGGGCTGCCCAGGGAAGTTGCCAACCCTGGAATGTGCTCCAAAAACCTGTGAATGTGACACCTGGAACATGGTGCTGGCTGGACTTGGTGGTCTCAGAGGTCTTTTCCAACCTTCATGATAATTCATTCTGTGATTCTAAAGGGTGTGGACAGAAAGGAAGAAGTGCTGCCAAGTCAGTGAAATTTTAAGTGAGAAAGATTACTAAAATTGGTTTTCATTATGTCTCTCCATAGCAGTACCAGTTGTTGCAAGAGCCATACATACCTGGTGTTCAGCAAATATCAGAGACCAAAGTGGAGCCTTGTTTTGCATTGCATTAGTAAAATCTTCTCTAATAATTACACAGAGTGAAAGGAAATCCTAGAAAGGAAATCCTAATTTCTACCACTGTTTTTTAATTCCTTCCGTGGCAAAGACACAATAACATCATAATATAAGACATAAAACAAGGCACATCAAAGACATAAAACAGCATAAAAATGCAATTCTTAAAGCTGCAAATTCAAATGAAAACAACCTGAAGAGACTGCTCAAAAAACACTGACTCACATAATTTTCCTGTATGTGTACCATGGTCCATAAGTTGTTATTAACCTTGGAAGAGCATATCAGGAATTCTGTTCATGGGTGAGTGAGCAGCACATGAGCAAAATTCATGGGGAGAGGGGTTGAGTTTGTATGAAACACAAAATGTCAGTCAGTGGCTTCAAGTGGGTATTGAGATATGAACTTTCATTCAAAGTCTGGTTTAATTAAAATAATAATGGTTAATGAAACAAAGGAACATCAGGTTTTACTCAAGATGATCATATTCTTCCTCAAGGAGCTAATTTTTTAATGTGTCAGGGATGATATAATGGAAAAAGTTAGAACATTTTTATCTAGCTGCTCCCAATTTTCAGCACTTTGATAAACACCTTCTTCTGACAATCTTTTTCTTTCAATGGACATCCAGGACAGAGATGTGTAGGGCAGAGTTTCAAACCAAAATATTTGTTCCAAAATACTGAGAAAGAAATATAAAATTATTTGCTGCAAGTTGCATCAGACTCATGACAGAACAACCTCTTATGCTTGAGCTGAAATTTGGATATCTCTCTTGTCTCAGGTTCACAGTAGGGAAAAAAAAAAAAAAATTTAAAGATTTGTAAGAATTGCTTGGATGTCTTCAAGGACTCTTTTCATTGCTTGACCAAAGATGATTTTTCCCTAAGCTGTCTAACAACAGTTTTCTTGCTCCTTAATTAAACACAGAGGACTAAAAAATCATCTGGACTCTCAAATTGCTGTCCACTTGTAAATATTTTTGGTGTCCATCACTGAAGTCTTGCTGTTGATCTTTCTTTGGTGACAGAGAAAGTTAATTTTTTTGGCAAATAAAAATGTAACCTAATGAATCAACCTGACTTGGGATTCATCTCCTATTTTCCCACCACATTTATTATTTTCATCTCCTTAAGCAAGTCAGGTAATCTCTCTGTTTTTCTACCTCCCTTATTTACACATAAAGAGTAAGACTCATTGCAGATATATTTGTGCAGTATTTATGAATCTGATTCATTTTAGGAGCTATTATACAGTTTGAATCACACAGGAAAAAAAGCTAAATTACAAAGTAAATTACCTTTAGTTACCAAATAATTGTGCCATTTTCTCCCAAATGTGAAAGATGCAGTTATTAGCAAAGGAATCTCTCAAATGTATCATTTATTGGAAAGGCAGAAAGTTTCTTGTTAAGAAAGAAACTATTGCAAATACAGACAGACTATGACTAATTCAATCAGCAAAATTGAAGTCACTGGAAAGCCTCCTTCTTTCCAGAGGGAATAAGTTTCCCCTCATTTTCCAGTCAGTGTGGCACAGGTATCTGTACCCCTTCAGTGCAAAACAGAGGCAAACTTCATGGCAGATGGGCGGAGGCACTTAGACTCCTTTTTTTCGTATGTTCTATATATATTTCATAGCTTGAAGTCCTGCTGAAGCTTTCTGTACATTTTTTAAAAAAGATTAGTTGAATTTATCACTTCCAAATATTGATGTGTAGCAGAGCACCTCTGGAATAATGCAGTGAGAGTGCAGAACTGCTGCTGTCCATCTCACAAGTACATTATTCTTTTATCCCATGGTGCAGGAGCGTGGATTCCTCCCCGTGCCTCAGATTTTAAATGTGTTTTGTCATTATATATAGCAAAGGAGCATACAGCCCATTTCTGAGAGAGCTTCCCTGTCTTAAGTTCATCAGGAGTGGCAGAGAAGAGAATTCTTTACTTTGAGAAGAATGAGCTCGGCATACACAATTTTGTTATTATTGCCTTCTTTGGAAGGAGAAACAGGAGGGATCTTGCCAGGTTCCCTCCTGCAGACACACTGGGACTGGAGCTGAAGACTTTTCTTTCCTCTTGACCCTGACACACAGCTGAGCTTTAGACAAGGCTCTCAAGTCATTGCCCAAAGGAATAACTTCTCAGGGAATATTCTTTTTGCAGTTTACAAGTTCCCAGATTTTCCTCTTCCAATTCTGCTTCATCTGAAGCTTAAGGGCTTTGTCCCCTCAAGCTGATCCATAAGCCCATCCTTAAGCCTCACACCAGCTCTTGCCTAAGCCTTTGCCAGAGATCTCAGCCACAGCCTGGATGAAATGTTTCTCAGGGGAGTTTTTGTTTCTGTTTCTATCTGCCTCTGGCAGCCTGAACAGTCCTGGCGTGACCTGAGCTCTGCATTTTTCTTGCTCTCAAAACAGCCCCTTACCTAAGCTTTAAAACTAAGGAAAGATTCCTCAGCTGTTGTCCAGATATAAAAATTATTGGGAGAATTCATAACCTGACCCTCCCTTTGCAACACCTCTAAAGACCATCTCTGGTGCATCTGTACATTTATTTCCCGTCCACAAACTTCACTTTACTACTCAGATTAGACCCCAAATCATTGACCAGAGAGAGAAATCCTGCAGGGATGACTCTGTGACAATAAATCTGGGTAAGTCCAGCTGAAGCTCTGGGCTTCTTCTTGCTCTCTCTAAAACTGTAACCTTAACCTAAATCCCTTAAAAAGCCTTTCCATAAACCCAGAAGAATTTCCCAGCTAAAACCCCTCAGAGTGAACAAAAGTAAGGGCCAACTTCATCTGAATGATAAAAAGTTGGAAGGTAGAAGTGCTAGGGGTGACAGAGCAGGATTTCTTGGGTGACAGCAATGGCTTAGAGAACCAAACCCAAAGTAAAAAATATCCAGAGGCAAGACCTCCTCTGGAAAGAGGGAAAATCAGCATAAGGAGGAGGGATGGAGTGAAAGACAATACAAACCATTTCTCTTCCAACATCTCTGATCGCCTTCATGGCCACAACCAAGACCCAACAAAGGGGATAGGCATCACTGCTAATTATACAACATTAATAGTGCTGTAAACATGTGACCAAGGCAGAATATGAGGGTTAAAAATGGACATTTCTTTGTTTGGAGGGATGTTCATTAAGAACTCAATGTTAGCATGCATTGTGGTGTTAATTAATGAACTAATAAAGGTTTGGTCTAGGTTTTTAAAGTTTAAACCTGGCATGGTGAATTTAAACCCTCGCTTCACAGTGATTTGTAGCTGATATGAATCTCTTTAATAAGAAGTTGTAACTTCTTATTAAAGCACTGCCAGTTATTATTGTGGCTTTAATCCATAGCCCTATTAATGGGAATCAAAACTCCTCCATGAGGAGCCACTGTCATTACCTGCCCAGGCCTATCTTCAGCCAACAGTATTTTTTTCTGAGGCTTTAATATGTTGGGGGTTTTTTTTGTGACTTGGGTAACATCAGCCTGCAGCCCAGTGGCAGATTCCTATAGACTCTTGTTTGTATTTTTATCTACAGAAATCCATTCTTTGTGCTGATTGATGTGTGCTTTGTGTAGGGATATCACTGTTGCATTAACAGTGGGATGTTGCTGGTGACTGGTGCAGAAAATGGCTCTTCAAAAATGCATGAAGCTTATCAGCTCTGAATGAATACTTGAACAGGTGTGTCTTTGTGAGAAATGTTTAACCTGATTGCAAAAATAAGGGGGTTTCTTGTTTTCCTTTTTAATATTTAGGTTGCAGAATCATTGTGATGGGTGAATAAGCACAGCATATAAAGTAAATGGAATTTAAAGATATGTAATGACACAAAAACTCACAGTTCTCATCATAACTGGAAGCTGCGCAGTTGGTGAGCTCCAACCACCTAATGAATTATGGACAGAAAGCGCAACTAGATATGAAAATTGTTGCTTGATCAATTATGGTGTGTTTATCTGAATCTTCCGATTTTTAAATCCATTTTTAGTACTTCTTGATTTGCTTTTGGAGGCCAATGAACCTGAGAAATATTCATTGTATGGAAAGCTATTTCAGAATGATTCTTCTAGCTCATAAGGAGAGATGATGAATGATTTCACAACAGAGAGATAGAAATGGGAAGTCAAGAGTGTGCCCAGAGAAGCTGAGGCTGCTCCTGGATCCCTGGAAGTGTCCAAGGCCATCCAAGGTTGGATGGGGCTTGGAGCAACCTGGGATAGTGAAAGGTGTCCCTGGATGGCTTTAAGGTCCCTCCCAACCCAAACCATCCAGTGCTTCCCTGATTCTAAGATTACCTGCTACCTGGAAAGAGCAGGTATAAGACGTGAAATCAAGTTAGAGAGAAATTAGCTGATTCTTTGACTAAAAGTCTTTAATCCCAAAAGCACTGTTCAGTGAAAGCTGCTTTTCTTCCACATTTTGATTAATATTTTTGCTAATACCAACAGAAGTAAGTAAAATAACTTCAATGAGGGATTTCATGTATGCACATGGAGTGCCTTGACTTCATTTTGAAGGGAAAAAACTCCTAATTAACAGTTTAATATTGCTTTTGTTATTTCCTTTATGATGCTCATAATTGCACTGCTGATTTTTAATTAAACATGCATTTTGTGAAATATGTCGCATAAATAACCCTTCTGAGCCGAGCTTTTAATAACTATTCATCATTCATTTAGGCAGTACAAAGGGCACTGGAAACAATTACTGAAATGTGCTTATACAAGGCAGAGCAGAGCTCAGGAGACTTCCCAGAGCATCTCATTGTCTGATTAAACCCCCTGATGGATTTACAGTGGACCCTGTTTTAACAGATGAGATAAATCTACTGTTGTCCTTATTCCGCATTATTAAAACCAATACCTTAATTATTTCTGGCAGGTTATTTCTAAGGTATTACTTTGGCTGTCCATAAATTGAACATTTTTATCCTTGCTGACATTTCCCTTTCCCTGGGACTTTTTGTCCTGCATTGGTGGTAAAGCAGTCTGGAATATGCAGTGGTGTGCTGAGCTGAGTGAGGAGATACTTAAACACTTTGGTAGAATCTGTGCTTCTGGTGCCACGCAGAACTTGAAAATGGACAGAGAAATTCTCTGTGTTTAATGAGACTCCATCACCTTTTTTGACTGCAGGGAGCAGTTTCTGGGTTCAATGCTGTTGCACTTCCTGTGACTGAATCCAGTGAATTGTTTCATGCCCCACGACTGTGCTGCTCAAACCAGAAGGTCTCATGAAGGCAGAGGAGCCAGCCACAGAGGTGCCATAGGGTTGATCTCTTGATTTTAAGATTTAATTTTTAATAAATTTTGTCTGCTGGTCAGTTACTTTTCAATTTTTATTTTTTTTTTAAAAAAAGGAAAATAAGTTTTGGTAGATTTTACAGGATCAGAGAATCATGGAATGATTTGGGCTGGAAGGGCTCTTAAAGTCCATCCCCTGTCATGGGCAGGGACACCTTCCACTGTCTCAGCTTGTTCCAAGCCTCATCCAACCTGTCCTGGACCACTCCCAGGATACAATTATCTCTCATTCAAGGAGAAGAACATCACAGACACATCTGAAGGCTTTCTGAGTAGAGAAATACTTCAGATTGACTTATACTTCACTTTTCTCAGAGCCATAGTCACAGTTAAGCACTGGTGTTTTCACAGTCACACTTCCATTTAAATTGATCATTACCTTTTATCCTGATGTGCTGGATGAGCAGCAGTTTCACCCTCAATAATTCACACTTATGTGAATACACACTATGTGAATCTATTAAAAATAAAAATTACTTAGAAAAATTTCTTTCCTTACTTTTGCTTAATGATAATTATTTTCCAGGGATCTTGTCAGCAGTTCAGCCCAGCCCAGCACCACCTGGATTACCTGGCAGTGGATATTCCAGGGAAGGCAGCTGCAACGTTTCTCCATCTTCCTAAAACACTCAGCTGAATCTTAGTTTGTCTTTTTCTAGTGCCATGTACAGGAGAACTGCTCTTTTTTATGATTTTGGGCTGAAGATCTTCTGTTTAATCATCCAGCTTCCTGATTTCTTTTGCTTCATCTAGGGCTGAAACCAGCTCTAGCTTTAGGTTTCTACAGTTGTGTGGTGTAGAACACATCCCTAATTAACAGACAGGAATAATTATTCTATGTAGAAACAACTCTGATCCTGGAATAAAAGCAGACACACACTAGGGAGGTGATTTTCTGTATTTGGCAGGAGATTTATCTGATCCTGACAAATGAAATATGACCCAATAGATTAATTATTTTAGAAAATGCTCGAGTTTTCCTTGCAATATTTGGCATTTAAAATTAAATGCTTTTTAGCTGGATAATTTGAGAGAAAAATTTTTGTTGATGGTTGTATTTACCCTGAGAGGATGTTGTTTAGAACACACTTCTTGAGACTGAATGGTTCCATATGTTAAATACTGATTATTAGAAAACAAAGCCTTAGGGAGAAGTTTTCTGAAAGGGATTTGTAGAGCCTTTGAAACAAAGAGACTGATGGAAAATCACCTCAAATTCTGGCAGACTTGTAGCCAGACTCCTAAAGCTGAACATTCCTCTGCAGGGGTTCTACTCTTGAGTGTTCCCCTCAAGCTTTTTGTTTGAACAAGTATTACAAATAAACTGAGTGCATTGCAGCTCTGCTTTTTCTGGGACTGATGGTGGTTCCACCTTTTGTTTAATTGCAGGTGTCTCTGGGAGTAAAGTGGTGCAGAATTAATTTCGAGTTCCTGCCTTTTCACCCTGCTCTTAACACCTGCTCGTTTTATGGCCTGTCACAAGAACACCCGAACATCTGGTGGCTTCCTTCTGTGTCTCACTATAGAAAAGCCTCCAAGTTGTACTGAAAACTTTCCCTGAGCCTTCTTCCTGAGCCTTCCTTCATTCCAGGATCTTTACATTCCAAGGCAGAATTCAGAACACTGATGTCAAGCTCTGGAGCACTGGGACAGATGGCTCAGTTCTAATCCCACGTGTATTATATCTATATGGAAAACAAAAACAAGTTTTCACTCTGATTTAGAAAGCTGGTCCACAATGAAATTTAAAAGCAGCTTAATTCTGAATTTTTCTAAGCCAGCTAAGCCAGGTAATTTAGGTTAAAGTAGAAGGAAGATTTGGGGAAGAAATAAATTTGACTTTGAAAATCAAGGGGAGATGAATCTCATTATGCTTTAAACATTTGACAATTTGCCATTTAGTGCTAAAATTAGTAATTTAGTGTTGCAATAAGCAATTTAGTGTTATAACAACAGGATTATGTACAAAACTTGGATTCCTCAGGGACAGCCACCAGTAGTTCCCTATTCCCTGAGGAACAACATGTTGAAGGTAGAGAAGACCCTGCAGGCTCTCTGGACAGTGAACTCTAAAATACTGAGAGAGAACAGGAAAAAGTCAGTGCTTTTTCTGGAAAATGTTTGCATAGAATTAAATCAGAGCACATTCGGTGTGTACATTGGGAGTGCTTTATTATGACTGTAACAACATCAGACAAAAGCTGCCAGATAAGTAACTGGACTCTAACTCCTATTCCAGCTGAGGAAAGGGTGTAACAAGGAAGAGAAATTATTTGCAGAAGGAAAACAATAATTTGAAAAGCCTCCTCCTGCTCATTTTAAAAATAATATCCCAGAGCTCTGCATAAATTCAGTCATGGCCAGGTTTCTCCAGTTTGAATGAGTTCAGAGGGCAGCTGCTTTTCTATATTATTATTATATTTCTATATTGTATTTGCAACCCAGGTAATGCCAGGGACAATGCAGATAATTCCATGGCTTTATCCTGGATGTTTGACTTTTCAGAACTGAGAAAGAATTCAGCTCTCTGAGCTGAAAGGTAGAAAACATCTGCAATTCGAGTCACTCATCTGGCTTAGTATGAAGTGCCATGAAAAAAGGATGTTTCTGAATGGAGACTTTTTTAAGAAACTTGTAGCTCTAGATAATAAATCACTGGACTTTTATCCAGAACAATTCCTAAGTGGACACAGGAATTTCCATTCAAAGCATCAGTGCTGCAATAATCTGTAAACAAGTGCAGCTCCTGACTGCTGTGGGTGTGTCATGCTAAAGGTATTTCAGGATGTCACATTTTAGTGAAAGTTCTGTGTGAAAAGAATGACTGAAATAAAACTTGGGAGGCAGATTTTGGGCCAGAAGGGAACACACAAAGTGATTATTTTTATATAGCTTTAGCTTAGAGAGAGCTGTCCAGTTCCCAGAATGTCTCCTAGTTCACCATTATTCGTGTATTCACATTGAACCATTCCTTTCCTTTTTGTACCAACTTATGTGCTTTTATTTATTTTTTTTCCCAAATCCATCTGTGTTAAGCAATCCCAGTTTATTCAATCTTCAAGGAAAAAAAAAAAAAAACCTGGAAAAAGGCTAAGGATAGGATCTGAGATAGGACAAACACATCTCATGGAACAACTACAGATGTTCCTCATGTCACCAGAGCAACAGAATGTTGCCGCCGGTTTGTCTACCTTTGTTAAGTTTGAATTAGTTTGCCCCAGTTGCTCCCCTGTTAGCCGGAATGGTCTCTTCCCAGTTTTCCACCACTGTAGACCCATCCCTTATTTCCAGAGAATTCCCCATCCATCACCCTTATCCTGCCCTCAACCCCTGTCTGTCCACGTAAGCCCAACCCTTTATTCTAGCTCTTTCCCTGCCCTTTATCCCTTCCTCGAAGCCCCATTGATTGTCTAGCTGCCGTCCCTCCCCCGTGTCTTTACCATTGGTTCCGAACACTGTAATCCCCTCCTACGACCACTCCTCTGATGTATCCCCATTGGTTAATACTTTCACCGCCCCCTTGCCTTTAAAACCCGACGCACAGAGGTGCTGGGGGTCTCGGCTCAGACCTCTTCCCTGCAGTCCCAGCCCTTCCCTTTGTCATTCCTCCCTTGCCCTTACAATAAAACTCGTTCCTGGGAAATTGGAAGAGACTGAGTCCTCTCTCTCCTTTCGCCGCGACCTACTGGGACTAACAGAGGCTAACTGTTTGGAGCTCTGGAGGTTCCGTGCTGAGGCAAATTGCATTTGCATGGTTCCCCACTCTTGGCGTTGCCAACGGCCAGAGAGTCCTGAGCTAGCCAGAGCGTGAGAGGCCGTGAAGACCAGGCAGCGTCAGCTGGCGCCCAACGTGGGGCCTCCCCATCGTGAGGAGACCCCCGGAAAGGTCGTTTCCTTGTGTGGATTTACAAAAGACTGTGGGCGGCAGCTACCCTGGTGCAGAGCAGACCCATTTTTGTCAGGTGGCGCTCCCGGGGGTCAAGGCGGCAGTCCTCGTGCGTGCAGAGGATCACCTTGAGGTCGTGGACATCCCCTGCAGCTCCTGTCAGGATTTGGGTGAGTATTCCCCAGTGGGGGAAGAGGGGGAGTGTGTGTGTCCCCCTGTGTGTGTTGTTGTGACTCCCTCGGGGAGGGAAAGTGTGTTTTAACCCGGTCCTGACCCTTATTTTTAGTTCTTTACGTTATCCTTTTGCTGCCAGGGGGTGGTGGGACTGCTGAGCCGGGGGGTGAAAAATGGGGGCACATTTGTCAGCTCAGCAGAAGAGAGTTTTTTACCAAGTTGTGGAAACCCTTGAGGGGGGGAAAAGGTAGTTTTCTAGAGGGAGGGTTAAAAGGTTTGTGAACTGGATGATCCTGCACTTTCCTGATATTACCCCTGATAAAATTAATTCAGTAGATTTTTGGAATTCAGTTGGAGTGAAATTGACCGAATTAGTAAATGAGGGGGACAAATCCGTTTCTAAATTTGTGACGCTTTTTATTTTAATTCGGTCGACAATAATTGAGCAACAGAAAGTGCAGAAACAGCCACCACAAGCCTCCCCAGTTTCCCCATCCCCAAGTTCCTCTCCCCCTGGTCCTGAGTTGAGGGAGACCTGCAGAGTGAGCTGTAATGTGCAGGGTTCTCCCAAGGGTAATAAGATCCCTGGCTCCCCACGTCTCCTTCAAGACCCTTGCCCTGACAACCCTGGCCAAGCTGTCAGAGCACCTACCCATTCCCCTACTTCCCCAGTTGTGAAATCCCTGTTTAATACTTCCCAGGTTCAGAGTTCTCCATTAAGTTGTGCTGTTAATTCCCAGTTCCTATCCCCAGATCCCTGTGCCTCAGTTTCCCCCAATTCTTATTTTTCCCCTATGCTTCCCTATCCTACCCAAGACCCTCAAAATGGCCCCCGAAGGGTACAAGATGGTGGGGACCACATGGCTGGGACCTTCCCTTGTGCCCCTTCTTCCCACAATCCCTTCCGTCCCTCTGTGAACAACCCCTTTCTACCTAACTCCTCCCTTTCTCCCTACCCTAACTCCTCCCATTTCCCCTCGAGAGTTTCCTCCTCTTCGGGGGCATGTTCAAGTGACATCACACACCTAAACCCCACCTTCGCCAGTCATTTCTCCTCCCCCTTGCCCTCCTCCTCAGCGAGTCCTCCAGTCCCGCCCCTTCCGGCTCCTGGTTCCCATGCTCCTCCTTCTGGTTCCCACGCCTCAACATCCGGTTCCCACGCTTTGAGAGTCGGGGGCGGGGGGGGGGTGGGCCAGGGAACCAGAACCCGGAACTGGTAAATATCCCCCTTGCCGCACCTGTGACTTTTTGGGGAAGGGGAGGGTGGTCCCGGGAGTGGGAAGCCTTCTCTTTTCAAACAAAAAGGGAGCTGTGCAAAGCACAGAAGGAGTTCGAGAGGGGCAGCGAATATTTTAAAGGTCTATTAAAAGCAACCTTCTCCGCGAACGAAATGGTACCCAGTGATCTGAAAGAATTGTTTTCCTGCCTCCTTTCCACGGCCGATTTCAGGCTGTGGAAACAGGGGTGGAAGAGATCATTGGAGACCATCCTTCCAAGTCTCTTGCACAGTAATGAAACTGCTGTAGATGCAGATGGAATCCCTTTGACTTTAGAGCACTTGTGCGGTGAAGGGGATTGGGACAAAGCAGAGGAGCAGGCCAGGGTTCTGCCTCGGCCTGTGCTGATTAAAATCATGGAGGCCGCAGAAAAGGTATTTAATACTCTACCTGAGGAAGGGCCCCAGATACACCTAATGAGCATTTATCAGCTCCCTAATGAACCTTTCAACAAGTTCATTGACAGGTTGCAAGCTCAAGCACAGAGGCAGGTTGAGAGGGCAAACTTGCAAGAACAGCTTGTGTTAGAAGCTGCGAAAGCTAATGCAAATGACATCTGCAAGCAAGTTATCTTCAGTCTGCCCCTCTATCCAACTCCAACGCTGGACATCCTCATCGAGGCCTGCGCCAAGAAAGTCCCGATGGTGGGGATGTCCAGAGCCATTCCACTGCCGCCATCAAAGAAGATACCCACTGCAGCCGTGATGCAACCACTTCTGCAGACACCAGCGCGGACATTACAATGCTACCACTGCGGGCAACCTGGGCACATGGCCAGGGATTGCCTGGCAGCGGACCCTAGCCAAGGGAGCAATCGGGGGGCGAAAACAATAGACACAGTAAAAAAAACAAACTATGGGAGCAGCCCGAACCTGCCCCGCGTGAAGCGATAAATGGGGCAGGTCTCATGGGGGAGGGGGGTTCATTGCACCGGACATGGCCAATTAACAGGACACGACATTTAACTACTATTAAAGACATCCTCTTTCAGACCCAGCACTGGACAGTAGTTGCTGTGGATCCACTGGAGGGAGAGAAGACAAATACCAGACACGTCTGTAAGTACATCACCATCGGGGACACTAAACACACACCCCCAGAGATTGAGATCTCTCCAATCACCTTCCTGGGTGTTCCAGAAGATCTCATTCTCTTGGCACGCTGCATTCACCCACCATATTTCCTCCCTAAAGGTCAAATTATCGCACAATACATCCCCTGTCCCTGAGGGAGTCCCAGTAGACGACCACGCACCAGACGTCTACTGGGCAGAAGTAGTGGGTGAAAATAAGCCCATCGTAAATTGCAGCATCAAGCAGGGTGCAGAATTAGTCAACTTGAAGGGTCTGCTTGATACGGGGGCAGATGTGACGATCATCCCCCAAAGGAGATGGCCGTCACATTGGGAATTGCAACCCGTGGCAGGAAAAGTACAGGGTATAGGGGGTACCCAATTGGCTCAAGTTTCTAAGCGTAGTACAAATTATGGGGCCGGATGGGCAATTGGCGAACTTACGCCCATTCATTGCAGATTTCCAGGTTCCCTTGTGGGGGAGGGACCTCATGTCACAATGGGGAGTGAAGACTGAAATCCCAAAAACCCCTCGGGATTTTTAATAGTGGCCACTGTGGAGCGCCCCTTCCAGAAACTCGATTGGACCACTAATGAAGCAATCTGGATTGATCAGTGGCCGCTCCAAAAAGACAAATTGAAGGCGCTCAACGAGCTCGTGGAGGAGCAACTAGTAAAGGGTAACATTGTAGAGACCACCAGCCCTTGGAATTCCCCGGTGTTTGTCATTCGGAAACCGGGGAAAGACAAGTGGCGACTCCTCCACAACCTTCGTGCGATTAATAAAATCATTGTTGACATGGGGCCCCTTCAACCAGGGATGCCTACCCCAACTATGCTCCCCCGAGATTGGAATTTGGCCATAATTTATATAAAAGATTGTTTTTTTCAAATTCCCCTACACCCTGATGATGCCCCACGGTTTGCCTTCTTGGTACCCACCCTTAACCGAGAAGCCCCAGTGAGGAGATTCCACTGGCGAGTGTTGCCACAAGGCATGAAAAATTCACCCACGATCTGCCAGTGGTACGTCTCCTCGTTGCTGTCTCCCGTGCACAAAGAGATGGGGGAGGTCATCATCCACCATTACATGGATGATGTCCTAGTGTGTGCCCCCCATGACGATCTACTTACACGATCTCTTGACCGAGTGGTTAAAGTTTTAACATCTGCAGGCTTTCAACTCCAGGAGGATAAAGTTCAAAGGATGCCGCCCTGGAAGTATCTGGGTCTGCGGATTGCTGAGAGGACCGTTGTGCCTCAAAAATTGGCAATAAACAGCAATCCGAAAACCTTAGCAGACCTCCACTCACTGTGTGGGACATTGAACTGGGTCAGGCCTTGGCTAGGCCTCACTGCGGAAGACCTAGCCCCCCTCTTCATACTTTTGAAGGGGGAGAAGGAACTGAGTTCTCCCAGGACCCTGACCCCAGAAGCAAGGAAAGCCCTGGAGAAAGTGCAAGATGCCCTTGTAGAGAGACAAGCGCATCGGTATGAACCAGCCCTGCCATTTGAATTTATAGTGCTAGGGAGAATGCCACACCTCTGTGGGTTGATTTTTCAATGGGACCGAGGCTCCAAGGATCCCCTCTTGATCATAGAGTGGGTTTTCTTGAGCCACCAAAGGTCCAAGAGTGTCACCCGGCCACAGGAACTGATGGCTCAGCTTATCGGGAGAGCTCGAGCTCGGCTTCGGGAGATGGCCGGGTGTGACTTCGCATGTGTTCGGGTACCGGTTAGCTTGTCTCGGGACAAAGCGTCCCCAGATAAGCTGACAAAGGAAATGTTTGATCAGTTGCTTCGAGAGAATGAGACCCTCCAGATTGCTTTAGATAGTTATGAGGGACAAGTTTCGGTCCACGCCCCTGCCCATAAATTCTTCAATTCAAAATTTGATGTGATTCCAAAAGAATTGCGGAGCAGGAAGCCCCTCAAAGCCTTGACCGTGTTCACTGATGCATCCAGGGCATCTCACAAGTCGGTAGTAACTTGGCGAGATCCCAAAACTCAGCAGTGGGAAACAGATATTAAATATGTGGAGGGATCTCCACAAGTCGCTGAGTTGGATGCAGTCATCAGGGCCTTTGAGAGGTTCTCTGAACCTTTCAATTTGGTCACAGATTCGGCATATGTAGCAGGGGTAGTTGCAAGGGCTGAACATGCAGCCCTAAAGGAGGTCTCAAATCTGAAGTTGTTTGAGTTGCTTTCTAAACTAATCTACACTGTTTCCTACAGAAAGCAACCCTTTTTCGTAATGCATGTGAGGTCACACACGGATCTCCCCGGCCCGGTAGCCGAGGGAAATCAAATGGCTGATTCCCTCGCTGCCCTAGTTTCAATGGCTCAGCTCCCTGATTTATTCCAACAAGCCAAGCTGAGCCACCAGATGTTCCATCAGAATGTGCCTGGTCTGATTCGCCAATTCCACCTGCGGTGGGATCAAGCCAGAGCCATTGTGGCCACATGCCCACATTGCCAAACCACCTCCATGCCCTCCCTGGGGTCAGGAGCTAATCCTCGAGGCCTAGGGAGTTGTGAGGTGTGGCAAATGGATGTGACCCATGTTCCCGAATTTGGCAGGTTGCGGTTCGTACACTTGTCCATAGATACTTTCTCGGGTGCCGTCTTTGCTTCTGCCCACACAGGGGAGAAAGCCGAGCATGTCTGCAAACACCTCATGCAGGCTTTCTCTGTGCTGGGGGTCCCCAAGGAGCTTAAAACTGATAATGGCCCAGCATACACCTCCAGGAAACTGGAGGGATTCCTGCAAGAGTGGGGAGTTGAACACAAGAGAGGCATCCCACACTCCCCCACCGGCCAAGCGATTGTGGAGCGAGCCCACCAGTCACTCAAACGTGTCCTGAAACATCAGTGGGAAACAATGAAAGGTTACACCCCTCAAGATCGGTTATGTAAAGCGCTATTTACCATCAATTTTTTAAATTGTAGTGACAGTGACCCCAACCCTCCAGTGGCTCGACATTTTCAATCCACCAGCAACTACAAGCTTCAACATCACCCTCCAGTGCTGGTACGAGACCCAGAGACCCAAAAGGTCCTGGGTCCGTTCGATCTGGTGACCTGGGGGTGAGGTTATGCTTGCGTCTCCTCGCCCCAGGGGCTAAGGTGGATCCCGCAAAAGTGGGTGAAGCCTTATGTCCCGAAACATCCTACCAGGCCACCAGACGAACAAGAGGATGGCATCGTGTCCATGCAGGCCACCCCCGTGACCCCTGAGGGAGAAGAAGAGGAGGAAAACCTCGAGCCCCCCATCCCTATTGATGTATTACTTTCCTATTATGTTAAGTAAACTGCCTATTTCTTTTGTTACAGAGAGCCATCTGAAGGATGACAATCCTGAAAAGCACCCTGACCAGCACCATCCTGATGCTGTTAGTGACCCAGGTCATCGTGTGGATCGTGCCCCAACCTAAACAGAATGTCTGGGTCATGTTAGCAAAGTCCCTGCAACGAGACGAGTTATGCCTGTCCACCAGAGCAGTAGGAAATCCGATGACCACGTGCCTGGTGGGGATCCCATTAAAACCAGCTGAGTACCCAGAGTCCCTGTTAGAATTAGTTAAAGAAATTAATAAAGGCAAACCGGCTCAGCGGGTGGTCCGCTCTGCCCCAACCTATAAAGTAAAGAGACCTGTCCAGAATCCCCTCCTCCTTTGGAGAGACTGGCAGGCCTTCCTGGAATGGGCTACTGCTGAGCCCCAAGAATTTGATTTATTAAACTCCTCCCCAGCGCCCTATTGTATCCACTTCTGTTACTACCCTTCAGTTCCTACTCTGTATCCTCAGTTAATACAAGATAACAAACAGTTTCAAGCAACCACCTGGTGCAGGAACATCACCCAGGTAAAGATGCCTTCGACCCTTAGTTCTCACCCCCTTAAGTTGCCCAAAGGCATGTTCTTGATTTGTGGGGACCGAGCGTGGGCTGGCATCCCCTCTCACCTTCTCGGAGGGCCGTGTACTTTGGGCCGGTTGTCCCTGTTTGCCCCCAACACGACCCAAATTGAAAATTGGGAACTAAAGAATAATTCGGTTATTAAGAAGCGCAGTCTGGAGGATCTTGACCCCAACTGTGACTCTGAAATTTTTCATTGGAGTAGACCAAAACGGGTTGCAGTGTCGGTATTTTTGCCATGGTTAGCCGCTGCTCAAGCCCTGGGCGAATTAGGCCAATTTGAGTGTTGGGTAGTCAAACAGGCCAATTTGACGTCAACTGCGCTGAGCGACCTCCTCGAAGACGAGGAAATAACCAGGTGAGCAACCCTTCAGAATCAAGCGGACATCGATTTTCTACTGCTCCTGCATAACCATGATTGCAGAGAATTCGAGGGGCTTTGCTGCATGAATCTGACAATGAAGAGCCCAGACATCCGAAAAGCCATCTCAGAGATGAAGGGCATGATCCATCAGATCCATCAAGAGACTGGCGACTGGGTCACCAATCTTTTCTCGGGATGGGGGGTCTCCAGCTGGCTCTCTTCAATCATACGGACTATATTATGGGTTGTCTTTGTTGTTTTTATTGTTTTATGCGCGTTCGCGATGTTACGAAGATGTTTAACTCGGTCCGTCCTTTCTCTGTTATCCCCCCCACCGCAAGTTAATTGTGTTAATCTAAATCCTCCTCCTCCACCCTCTCCCACTCCCGAATGGTTTACTGTACCCTCTGCTCCCCCAGACCCCACATCTTCCTCCTTTTCTTAAAAAAGAAAGGGGGAGATGTTGCCGCCGGTTTGTCTACCTTTGTTAAGTTCGAATTAGTTTGCCCCAGTTGCTCCCCTGTTAGCCGGAATGGTCTCTTCCCAGTTTTCCACCACTGTAGACCCATCCCTTATTTCCAGAGAATTCCCCATCCATCACCCTTATCCTGCCCTCAACCCCTGTCTGTCCACGTAAGCCCAACCCTTTATTCTAGCTCTTTCCCTGCCCTTTATCCCTTCCTCGAAGCCCCATTGATTGTCTAGCTGCCGTCCCTCCCCCGTGTCTTTACCATTGGTTCCGAACACTGTAATCCCCTCCTACGACCACTCCTCTGATGTATCCCCATTGGTTAATACTTTCACCGCCCCCTTGCCTTTAAAACCCAACGCACAGAGGTGCTGGGGGTCTCGGCTCAGACCTCTTCCCTGCAGTCCCAGCCCTTCCCTTTGTCATCCCTCCCTTGCCCTTACAATAAAACTCGTTCCTGGGAAATTGGAAGAGACTGAGTCCTCTCTCTCCTTTCGCCGCGACCTACTGGGACTAACAGAGGCTGTTTGGAGCTCTGGAGGTTCCGTGCTGAGGCAAATTGCATTTGCATGGTTCCCCACTCTTGGCGTTGCCAACAGCCAGAGAGTCCTGAGCTAGCCAGAGCGTGAGAGGCCGTGAAGACCAGGCAGCGTCAACAGAATTCCTAAGGAAGAAAAATCAAAAGGCTTGTTTGGAGTGGTGTAATTGGGAATTTATTACATTTTAATTTACTTGGTCTGTCATTTCACATCACATTGACTTTAAGATTTGGTTTTTCATTCCCTCATCATGTGCTCTCAAGTAAATTAGAAGTTTTGCTGATCCTTAAATGAGTATCTTACCCTAATTTATGTTTTCATCTCTTGAGTTGCTTAACTTTTACAGCAGTATTTTTAAAAACACCTCAAAAAGGGCCATGCTAGGATGAGAGGACCAAGCAATGATTTCTACAACGTTTTTTTTCTGCTTTTTTCATACATAGCTAACAGTGAAATAGGGTTAGGCTCATGAAAAGCTGTGTTTTCCCTTATTTTAAAAATTAAAATTTGCCATTTGCTTTAACAGCTTCAATAAAACATTATTGGAGTCTGGGTAGAATTGAAATAACATATTTTGCCTGCTAGAATCAATTTTCTAAAATATAGGTAGGCTTTAAAGTCATTAGAACAGACAGAAAGTGCCAAGTGAAGCAGAACTTCTTTTGGGAAGCAGCCAACAAATATCAGAAGGTGGCTCCTTATGCTTTGAAGAAACACTTGTAGGCTACGGAGATGGTAACCAAGAAAATATTTAAATTTATTTAAATGTGGAAATTATGTGGATGGGGGAAGCTCTGGACATTTACATTGCTCCCAAATCTCCTCTTTGTGTCCCCAGGTGGCATGGAGCTTCCCACACTCGTGCCACATGGCATTTATTGGGAATATTCACCTTCCCTCAAAATTCCAGGAGATTATATTGTTAAATTATGAATTAGAGGAAGGTTTCAGTTGAATGCAAGGCTCATTCACATAGTCCATTGAATTCTCTGTGCTACAGCCTTACCCCAGGTATGGACTTATAGAGATGTTTGTGGCTAAGTGAGGGTTTGGCTTTTAAGGAAAGGAAAAAAAACAACATAAAACTGAATACTAAACATCTAAAGGTCCCTTAGTTTATTTGGATTTTTTTAATCAGTAAATGCTCATATAAATAATTTGTTGCAAGAAATGAAACTAAGTATGAACAGCAGAGAAATTGCCACCTCCCCTAATTCTGGATGGCTTTCCAATTTAGCCAGAAAGAGACTTGAGCTCAAGTACTTTTTCCAGTTCCACGGAAGGGTTTTCATCTCTGCTGCTGCTTAGTGTGAGCATTTTAAGGATTCATGGCATACTTTGGTTCACCAGTCTCATTTACATAATCCACAGGTCCACAATTTCCTCTGTCCAATATGGTGTGACTAAATGGAGACTAATTGGGAAAATACAACAATTTGACTGCTACAAATATGGTTTATATTAAAAATACTGTTTTGCAATCTCCCTGCTTTTATTTATTAGTGGAATCACAGAGTCATTAAGGCTGGAAAAGAACTCCAAGCCCCCTTTTTCCACAATCCCACTGTGGCCACTCATCTGTCACAAAATATTTGTATTGTCCTCTAGGGACCAGAGCAACAACTGGGACTTTTCCATACCCTGGCACTGTTTAAATGTTGATATTTGGGGTTATTTTTTTGTGCAGATTAAAATGAAAATGTCCTTTAAATGATTTGGAAATAATAATTTTCTATTTTCTATAAAATAAATCCCTCAATTTAGAAACCATCTAAGATGAAGCTGGGACAGATTTTTTTTCATGAGCTGTATTTTAATTATTGCACAAAGACAGTAATTGATGTGCTGAGCATTAAAAGTCCATTTGGACTTGATTATTTTGTCTTTTAATACTTCGGCCTCCAAAATGAATTTTTAAGCTTCTTGTAATATTTGAAAATAAAATTAATTTCGCAGTTTTCTTTAAAAATAGAAATGTGAGAATTTGAAAAGCACTGTTAATTTTAAAACTGATGGGAACCCCTCTGATTTTCATTTACCAGCAGTGCAAAACCTGCCCTATATTATAAATGCTAATGATGGCATAGACATTTCAAAGAATTTTATGCCTAAACTTAAAGAAAATACATTACTTAGTCCAGTGCTAATCTTTTACACTCTCTAATGCTAAGCCTCATTTATGCTTTTAAACTTCATTAAAAATAACTGTAGGCCATATTATTTCAAATGGCCTCTCTGATCAAAGGAAGTCTTATTTTTTTCCCCCAGTATAATTTTTCTTTCCTTATATTTAGGACTTCCTATTGATTTTTTGACTTTCACTTTGCAGCTAATGTTATCTTTTTCTTAAACAATATTTTTTTCTCCCTGAGGGATCTTTTGTAAGCTCAAAATCTGACTATGTGGAAGAGGATAAGCATTAGGAAACTGTCCATGTCATACTTGGAGCTGCAGAAATTGCTGTAAAAATGATCTGCTGTGCAGGAGGAAAATTCATGCACAGTTTCTACATGGAACATGTTCTTGGAGCCTCCTGCACCAAGGAGCTTCCTTTGTCCACTCTGAGCCAAGGAATGGGCATTTTTAAGAGACCTTATTGTGTGATTCCTACCAAAAGAAGGTTCTTGTACATCTCTATAAGTCTGGCACAGTCTCAACATAATGATGGAGTATTATGGGACCCTTGGAAAAAATATTCTGACGCCTTTTCAAGAATTGGAATTGAATTATTTAAGTGCTCAAAATTATTTAAGTGCTCAAAAATGCTGTAAATGTGGCACTTGAGGATGTGGCTTGGAGGAACACGGTGCTGGGTTCATGGTTGGACTTGGTCATCTTAAAAACCTTTATTATTCTTTGACTCAATTTTCCCTCCTTTTCCTTATATATTCAATTGTTGACAAGATCAGCTGGTTCATTAAAAATTCCAGGTAAATATTCTGGAAATCTGGGAAACAAGGCTAATGAATTGCTATGTTAAAAATTCCCAGGAAAATCAAGTTAAAACACTGTCATTATTGGTCAAATTATTCCTTTTAATGGCTCAGACTTTTTAAACTGTTTTTTAAACCTTTCAGTTTAAGTTCCTCAACAACTCTAATTCTCAATTAATTTTTTTTTTCACTACGTGTGGGCTTTTTAGCCTCAATAAGAATTGAATGTGATTTCCAGACCTATTTGAAATGAAAAATGGAAAACAAAGGTATATGGTACCTCCTTGTTCTGCTTCTAAATTTGCTGCTTCCATAATTCAGGGAATTATTACCAGGACATCTCCTGGTAAATACTTGACAGCAGTAAATGTTCCTAAACCCTGCAGAGTCAGAACTCCTGATCTGTGTCTGATTGGCACAAGATTGATCTGAATAGGTGCCTGACCTGAACCAAGGTGGTTAATCCAGATTTTCTGAGCAGGCAAAAGGGATGTGGAATTGGATAAAGCAAACGTCCAAATCATCCCTTCTGCCAATAATGGAATTAAGTTATTGCTCTTGCAGTCAATTGTTGTTTGACAGCAACATATTCCTCTGGGAGCCTCTAAATCCACGTAATTTCCTACTACTCCACTAGAAAGATGCAATGATTATGACACACAAGCCTGTTTATAATTGGTCTCTTATGTTATAATTGAGAAGGAATAAAAATCAGTCTGGAAAATCTTAATGAAACAGAACATTATTAAATAAATTTAAGGAGAATCCATATGCAGACTGAAAATTAGATGATCTAAAACACTTCCTTTAAATGTTTTCTGATATACAGAGGTGATCTTTATGCACAAAAAAATCTTCCTCTATTTCCTAAACTTTCAAAAATCAGCTCAGGGTTATTCAGCAATAATTTGTCCATTTGACCTTTCCTTTCTAGAGAATGTTTTCTTTAATTGTTCTGAAGTAACAGAAGATGCTGAGCCTTGAGCCAGTACATTTCTGGAGTCTCAAAAGTATTTAAAACATTTGATGTTTAGAAAAAAATAGCCCCAAATTCAAACTGCTCTATTGCAGCAACTTTCTTTGTGGGATAGGTAATGGATTAATGATTTTTAAGCCACGAAGTAAACAGATAAATTTCAATCACTGAGGTCTTTCAAAGTTTATATGGATGATTTTAGGTAAGTTTTATGGCTGTGGGAAATTGCCCTCTTAAAAGAACTGGCTTATGAAAAAGAATAACATTTCTTCTCTAAAGTACTTAGGCTGAGATGTGCAGAAATCAGTTCCAAACCAAATGGCAAACCAGGGAACAGCTGTTCTTGTTGCCTGGTTTGTAAATTGTGCTTCCAGTGTTTTCCTGGGAATGCCTTGAGAGAAGACAATAAACACCATTCTCTGAGGTCTCAATTCTTTTATCCTCTCTTATCATATTCATCCTGCAGTCTCACAGCCAAAATAATCTCTAGATAATCTGCCTTTCCTTTAGCTGTCAAACCGCCCCAGTAATTAGATGAGTATGGACAAAAGGCTGGGAATAGGCATGATGAGAAAAATTAGAAAAAAATAGAAAAATGGTACTGTTTCATTGCATTCCTGCTCATGAACACTTAAGGTAGAAATAGTTTCAAAAACCATGGAAAAGCTGATCTCTGCTGAAATACTTTTTGCTTTTGTTTCCAGTTTAATAATTCTGGGAAAGTCTCATTTCTGAAACATTATCAGCACTGTGCTTTCAAGTTTCATTCCAGAAGATAACTCAGGGTTATTGTGGAATAGAAAATTAAAATATTACAAAGTTTTATATGCTTTCAGCATTTTTTTTTTCTTAAACAGGTCACAAAGAATTGAAGCTGGATTTTTTGACTATGCCTTATCTTATTGATCCCAATTAAACATATCAATTAAACAATGAAATAGTAATTTTCAAGCAGTGTTTACTTTAGAAAGCTTCTATTTATTTTAATCAATGCAGGTTGGATTTTCAGCTGAAAGTTGGAGTTACTTAATAAAATCACAACTCGAATAGCTATCCTGACATTCATGATATTTTTAAATAAATGAATGCTCTGTGTCCAGAAAGAATATCCATTTTTATATAAGAAATAACACTAAAAGTAACCACAGAATAAATTCACAAAGTAAATCAGCTGTTGCTTAAAACTTGAGGCTGTTCTGGGTTATTCTCTCAGGATATTGGTCTGTAGGTATCAGCAGTAAAAGTTCCTTCTCTGCAATCTCCTGGGCTATTTCACAGAGATAATTTGTGACAAACATTTAAATGACAGCTCAAAGGAGTATTATAGAATATTGATTAAATTTGCCACTGGAAAATGGTTTTAGTTATTTAAAAAATGTATTAAATTTATTAATTTACAGAAAATTAACAGAACATGGTAATTGAAGTTGAAAATTTCTTGTAATATCTTTTGTGTCTGAGAACTTATTATAGCATAACATTTTATGGAGATTTTTCTTATATTAATGATGCAAATCAGAAGCTTAAAGACTTCTAATACATATGAATATTATGAATGAAGCTGATTAATGACAACAAATTAGGTGTTTTCCTGAACATAAGATTTTCTGAGTAATTCCTATAGGCAGGGAGAGAAATGGAATACCCCAAAATCATCAGGGAAATAAATTCCATCGCAGAGATATTCCTTAAAATTGGCTTTTGGTTGTTACTTTTACATGGAGACTGGAAAAATGCTGATAAAATTTCTCAAGGCGAGATGGGGTTTCTCCCCTTGTGTAGTTTTATTTCAGGCTGAATCCCCAGTTTGGATGTACAGCTGTGTCTGTCTTACCAAACACTGCATCAGGAACAGATGTGAACACCAGAGCAGGGATAAACACTCAGAATTTGGAGGATTTGGGGTTACGCTGGCTCCAGTCTGCTCCTGTGGATTGAATTCCAGTTATTGCCTAAGAAATCCCTCTGGAGAGCACCTTCTGGTTAGGAATTTTTCTAAAAAGGAGCTGAATTCTTGTGTGTTCCCAGACTTAAAGAAAATGGACTGAATGGCTAAGTGGGGACGATGAAGAGCAGCTTCAAAAGCCAGTGTACCCATACTCCATAAACCCACACTCCTGAAGAGTGGTGTTTGCTTTAAGAGCTCTTCCTCATTGTAAGGACACCAGAACCTGGGCCTCAAGGACTGTGGAGCTTGGCTGGGCTCTGCTCCCAGGGAACAAGTGATGAGATGAGAGGAAATGGCCCCAGGCCATGCCAGGGGAGGTTCAGCCAGGACATCAGGAGGGATTTCTCCATGGAAAGGGTTGTTAAACATTCTCAGGGGCTGCCCAGGGAGGTTTGGAGTCCCCATACCTGGAGGTGTCCAAGGAAGGCCTGGACATGGCACTTGGTGCTCAGGGCTGGTGACAAGGTGGGGACTGGACACAGCTTGGACTCGATGATCTCAAACCTAAATGATTCTCTGATATAAATAAAATTACAAGTAAATCTGCATTAACACTGAACATCCATTATTACTCTTGTAAAATCTGCTCTGAAGGAATTCTCAATCTCAGTTGTAGCAACTTTGCATGGATTAGGATCACAAATTACATCTGAACTTCTTCTATATTGGAGAGTTAATATCTCCTGTCAGAGCACACGGCACAGGAGGACAAGAGATGTCTGTGCAAAGCAGCCTGCAGGCCTAGACTGAGCAGCACAGACAAAGTAATTACAGGCACTTCAGGAAGAACTAATAAACGTTTCCCAAATCCATTTTAAAGGAAATTGGAAAAGGACTTTGTCAGCATTCAGACAGGCCTCCAGGAGAACACAGCCTCTGACATTTTCATTGAGCCGTCCTTTCCCCACTCCTAGCTCCCTTCAGGAAAAGGGAGTTTTTAGAACTCTGAGTCCAAATGTCGAAGATTACTCATCACTATTTCAAATGTGCAGTTCCTGAGAACTCCTTTGCCACAAATGTTTCTCCTAAATTGAAGAAACTTTTTGAAAGATTGAAATAGTCTATAGACTAGAAAGTGCAGTTTCTGTCAAGCTAGAAATATGACAATTTTGTGACTATTTCAGGAACGAACTACATTGATGCTTTATTTCATTTCCCAGATCTCTGTTGGTTGAAGTGAAAATATTACCTACTGGAGCAAAACCTTGCAGCAGTTCTTACAGAGACTTTAAGAAAAGTGGATAAAATATGTTTGCTGTGCTGTAATTCTTCCCTGTGAGGGTGGTGAGGCCCTGGCACAGGGTGCCCAGAGCAGCTGTGGCTACCCCTGGATCCCTGGAAGTGTCCAAGGCCAGGCTGGATGGGGCTTGGAGCAACCTGGGATAGAGGAAGGCATCCCTGCCCATGGCAGGGGGTGGAAAAAGATCATCTTTAGGGTCCTTTCCAACCCAAACCAATCCCTGATTTTATATTATATGCTGAGCATCCCTGCAGCCACTCTCCTGTCTGCAACAATTTGTGTATTTCCATGTACTTCAAACTCCCGTATTTTATATTTGTTCCCTGTCAGACTCAAATCTGCACCTAATTTAAACATTCCCTTTTCAAACCATCTGCATCAGCTAAATATCCTTCAGCTTCTGCTAAACATGTGGGGATGAGACAATCACATGTTTTCATTTGCTCTCGCAGAAAGTTGCTATTTTAAGCTACACAGGAAACATTTTATGACTTTATAAAGATCTCTTACTTATCCATGGATTCAGGGTATTGTAGCCCTCATGAATTTGTTTGCTTAGCTTCCCATTTGATGAAAATATGTTAGTGAGGTTGTGCTTTGTGAGCTCCTGGTGGTAATTAAGTTCCTGGGGGTGAAAGAGGGAGCAAATCAGAAGAACTGAGCAGACGGGGAGCAGGGAATCTTTGTTTCAATATAGAGTGTACTAAATGAGTTTAAACGAGACAAAAAGGGTAAATGAGAGAAAAATCTGGAAAATAATAACTGGTAGAGGATTCTTCTTTTATTATTTTGTCTGATATTTGTGTATATTAAAAAATACTTCCCTGCCTCATATCTCCCTTGTAACAGTAGAGGGAAAAGGTTTAATTTCAGTTTGATAGTTTTGTTTGTTCATCTTCAGCTGTAACAGACAAAATTAAGGTTTATTCATGTTAAGGAAATAGACATTATTGTCATCACCCTCTGAATTCTTAGGCAAGAGGACATTCCTTCATAATTTTCAAAACACCTAGTTTGGTTATTTTTTATTGGTGTTCTGGGCCACAGAGAGCTGTAGGTTCTAGTAGGTCCTGTTTAATCTCTAGGCCACTCAGGCCAAGATAAAAATAGGATATGGATTTAATTATTACAGGTAAATAATACAGTGTAGCAGGGGAGGAAAGCTGAAGAACGGATTTCATGGCTGTGACCACAAAATACATCCAATAACATATTAGGGCTGCCGTTCATTTTTGTCTTACCTCTGATGCAAGTTTTGGGAGTATTTCTCAGTCAAAAATGCGCTCACTGTACATAAGAGAGAAAAAAGAAAGGATTGAAAACTTCAGGCACCCTGTAATTTTAATATAAACTGGAAGAAATTGTTCTGGGGACATTGCCAGACACCTCTTTCTGTGACTTTGCCCCATCCCAGAGACAGGGATCTTCACAAACAACTCAGAATAGGCTGTGGTATATTCACTTTAGTAAGGAAAATATGAGCACAAGTGATTACAAACAGACTGAATCTTCCTGAGCACCTAAAAAGATAAACAGAAGAAAAAAAAAAAAAATGTCAGGATTATTTAGAGGAGATGGGATCCTGCTTTCCAGGAGGGGAGGAAGTGGCATGGGACTGGGGAGACTGTTTTCAGGCAGTAAGAAGTCAAACCATGAGGACGGGAGAAGAAAGAAGTTGAGGCCACTGTGGTTCCCTCATTCTGAGGGAATTCCAGCATGATCTCCTGTCTGAAACACCCCAAGGTCTATGACCAGGTGCTGCTTTTAGCTGGAATGGAGTTCACTTTCTCCACAGCAGCTTGCATGGGGCTGTGTTCTGAAATCGTGTGAATAACGCTGAAAATAGCGCTGATAGCACACTGATACCACACTGATGTTTCAGCTGCTGCTCATCTGTGCTCACACAGCATTTACTCGTCCTCACCCTCCCTGTGAGGTGCTGGGGGTGCAGAAGGAGTTGGGAGGGGACACAGCCAGGACAGCTGATCCCAAACAACCCAGACCACCTGACATCGTATTTATTTATCATAAATAAAAATGGGTAGGTGGAGGGTGGTGGGTGTTGCCATGGCTCAGGGACTCTTTGGAGGTAAGCAATTGTTTCCTTTTTCATCACTTGCTTTTCTTGGGTTTTATTTCCCTCTCATGTCACCAACAATTCAGCATTAACTCCAAAATACTGTGTACTCAGAGCTGGGTTAGAGTTAGTGGGGGTTGAAAGCTGCTTCACTTGTAGTCCCAATCTTAATTAACATTTAATTGTCAGCAGGAAGTGTCTTCTGAGTGAATGAATCCAGTGAAGCCTGGAGCTCGAAATCAGCCTGATCGACTGATCTTTTTAAATCTTCTCATCTCTAATTTCCTTGGTGACAGTAGTTCAGAGCAGCACCTCCCACTTGTGAAGCACAAAGACCATTAGGAGAGGAAATCTCCACTGAAGTCATGAGGTTGCCTGACATCTGAAAGGCCTTCAAATGAGACAGCTGCTTCCCACTGCTCTTCATTGCTGTGCTGGGAATGATCACCTGTCTGAGTGTGAGTCCTGGGAATCCCTTGTTTTCTCTGGGCTGGCAGGAAGGAACTTTCTCATTTTACCCAAAGAAGTTTTGTTATTTTAGTAATAATTGGTGCTTTTTTGCCATTCTTCCCTTGATTTTGTGAAGCATTAGTTAGGCACCCTGAGTGTCATTTCATGTGTAGACCTTCATTTACTATCTGCGTCGCCTTTTCTCTGGCTTAGACTAGATGGGTTTGAGTTGCTAGTGTCAGGGCTCAGGAAAGCTGGTTACATGTTGTTACTTTTTCATTTAATTGTTACTTTTTCTTATTTTGTTTTCCAAAAGAAGCTTGTAAAAATATATATTTATGGAGAATGTGGTGGAGGAAATATTTGCCCCATGAAACAGAATTCAGCTGCCAGTGTTAAGTTTCACCTGATCTTCCCAGCTCACTTTCCAGTGTTTTCTGTTGTTATTGGGGATTTTTTTTCAGAGCATTTACGTGAAACACATCTTTGAATAGATTAATTCAAAAATGATTATGGTGCCACTCAACATGAACCAGCCTCTGGAATCCCTCACACAATTGTTTTTTGTGCAATCTAGGATGGGAGCTTTCACAATGGAGAAATCCAGATAGATACAGCTCTGGAGTGATTTGGCAGAAAAATTTACAAGGGAAGTTCACTGAAACTTTCTGTTCCTTCTCCATGAAGAAGAAAAGAGGGTGACTCCTAATACTTGTGAATTCTTTCATTGATTGGGAATTCTGCACCAGTCAGCAGAAGATGTGTCTGGTGAGGACAAGGGGCCAAGGAGCTGTTGATAAAATATCAGTGTTGATCATTTGGAAGGCCTTTTGTGTCCCAGTGCTGCACTAAAGACGTGAATTTACCTGATATCAGAAAAACCAGAAGAGATTAATCCCACCCTTCTGGTCCCTTTGCCACTAGGCAGAACAGAAGAGTCCCTAATGCTGCAGTTGTGTTGGATCAACTCTATTTACCCAAATTTTTCCTTTTCTAGAGCACTTGTATTAGACAGTCTAGTCCAGGCTCATCTTCCATTGCTTTATGGGAGAATAAAAGTTTTACAGTCTAAAGGCTTGGCAAGTGTGAGAGTTTTCTCAATGCCTGCCCAGAGCTGTAAAATACCAGTGCAAGAACTACAGCTAGAGGAAAGACAGAAGCAAAGATATTCTTGTAAATGAATCAACATGCTTTGTGTAAGTTTGTAGTATTTTATTCCTGTGTACGCGGACTTTCTTCTCATTCTTTGAAACAGTTTCCCACCATGCATCAGTTCTGAGCTTTCCTCAGAAACATTGCACCAGTGGTTTTTTTTCATTTAATGACATTATAGACTTAACAGCAATTCCTCCCATTTTTGCTTTTTGTGAGCTTTAAGCCAAAAACATAATGACACTTACATAAAACTAAATTATTTTCCTTCTCATTTGTACAACCTGTTCCAATCTTATTTTGTCATTTTCAAAATGAGACTTTAGTTAGAAAAACTACTACAAGTGAGGTTTCTGTCCCTTATTCTCTAGTACTCTCATTTTGGAGGAAATAAATCATGACATTCTCAGAATCAGATTATTCCCAGTTACTATATAATTCTGTGATTTAGTTTCATTATGTAATATTGGCAGCAAGAAGATTCTTAATTAGTTGTACTTGCTCTTCAGAAAAGTTTTTAGAGAAGTCAGTAAAATCAGAAGTTCAACCTAAGCATGTTCTCCACACTTAAATTAACCAGATTAATCTACTAGAGTAGCTTGAGGTTATAAAATGAGGAAAGATGTGATTCTTAGCAAAAACGTCACATGGAATATTATAGGAGGCAAAGGCACTCCCAGGGAGAATCATTTCCCAAGGAAGTACAGCTTTGATTTAGGGAAGAACTCTGCCATTCCATGTTTCCTCTGCTGCAGCACTATGGACTGTTCCAGACGAGTGCTGGATAAGAAACAAAAATGAAATATGGCCTCCAGGCTGAGCAATTTAGAAGAGGTTCAGACAAGACATATCAAGCAAAATCAAAGTTTCCCTCATGAATCACTGCTTTTGCAGAATCTCCTTTCCTCCCCCCCTCTGGTTATTTACAATGATAAATTTGATTCAAAACTCCTGCATTTAAGTAAGACAGAGCCTAAGAAGGAGATAAAATTGTATGAATGATTAATATATACCCTGTCTATGGAGCACTGGAAGGAATCTACAGTTTTTTGAGTCTGTACTTTTTGCTTGTTCATAAGTTTTAACAAACTTCGTATTTCAGACTTCTGCCAACTGCTGACAGCAAAGACAATCTGTCTTTTTTCTGCCTGTATGGAGAAAGTGACAATAATTTGATTAGGCTGATTTATAACATTAGAAAGCAAGAAGAAGATGAGGAGGGAATTAATCAAATTATGACAAACTGATCCCAGAGAAACTGTGAGTTATTAGAGTTTTCTTTTTTAGTCAATAAGATACATCTGGAAGTAAACTAGACCATAGCTGATTAGATTAAAAGAATAATAGCTGTGATTTCTGCTTGATAATTGTCACCTAGAGCAGATGAATTAAAGGTCTCACAAAGTAGAAATCATCTCATCATACAGGACGGTGTATTTATAGTGGAAATGTTCTAACAGTGTATTTTATTCTGATAGAAGATTTTAAAATATTATTTCCCTAATATATATGGCCAGCTGGAGACTTGAGGTAAGCTTTAAATGAACTCATTAATGGTAAAGGAGGGTTTTTTAGGAAAATACACCAAAATTCTGATTATCTTCTTCCTCTTCCCATGTTGGCTGAAATGTATCTCTAATTCTGCTGAAATGTGGTGTAAAATAAAAGACCACCCTGATGATACCAAATATTTGTAGGAGATAAACCTTCTTGAGAAACTCCTTCCTGTGTTTTCCTACCTCAATTTACCAGTTGTAGGATTTCCAGTGCAGATCCCAGACTTCCATGAGCTCTAGTGGGGGGGAGTTTTACTTTTGGTTACTTTTTGCATATGTGATGACTTGGACCAAAATTTCAGAGCAGAAATGCCTACCAAAAAAAAAAAAAAAATCAGCACCAAAAGCAAGTAAAGAACCTCTCTCAAAATGACACCAATGCATGTAGTGACAGGACACAGGGAATGGCTTCCCAGTGTCAGAGGGCAGGGTCAGATGGGATATTGGTGAGGAATTGTTCCCTGTGAGGGTGACAAGGCCCTGGCACAGGGTGCCCAGAGAAGCTGTGGCTGCCTCTGGATCCCTGGAAGTGTCCAAGGTCAGGCTGGACGGGGCTTGGAGCAACCTGGAATAGTGGAAGGTATCCCTGCCCATGGCAGCATGGGGTGGCACTGGATGGGCTTTAAGGTTCCTCCCAACCCAAACCATTCTGGGATTCTGTGGACAACAGAAAGCTGGGATTTTTTTTGTTTTTTCTGCTCTTATAAATTTGCTGACATTGAGAAATAGGATAAAAATTAATGAGGGAAACCTGTCTGAAGAGCACCTCCTGTGGGGAGCTAGAAAACATTGTTGTAAGAAGTATTGTCAGATTTTGTTGATCAACATGAAGCATTCTATAGCCACAGTTGTGTTCCATAATATCCTGAGTAGCTCCTGTGAGAACATTGCATCAATAGTACTCAAATCTCAACATTATTGTCTTTCATTCCAGTGAGACTGGAATGAAATATTGAGCAGCTTTGTAGGATTCACTGGATAGTTTAATTCTCCATCTGGAGAAGTGATCTGGACACATGCTGACCTCATCCACTAAAGCTGAGTGTTCTGAGGTGCAGAAACAGCAAGAGAAGGAAAGGGGGGAAAGAAGGACAAAGAAACCTTGTGAGAATCTTTTAGAAAAGAAAACTAACAGCATCATTTCTTTAATAGCTGCCCTGAGTTCTTCCTTTGGGAGGGGATTTAAAGCAAGAGTCAGTTTGAACAAGCATTAGCCAATTAGCCCAGAGCAAACGCTCCAAGTCTTGAAATGACAACAAGAAAAGTGGAGGCAAACAGTCAGTAAACAGTTTCAGTTGTTCTCTGTGTCTTGTGAGGCCAACAAATAAAGTGATTACCAAATAATTTAGAAGTCAGTGTCCAAAAATATATATATAAATAATCTACAGTAGCTTCCTCTTCAGGGCAATAAATTTGCTATTATTGCATCTGCTATATAAATGCATTCTTGAGCCTGGTTCTGCTCTGGAGGCTTTTCTGGGAATGTTAATAACAGAATTTCAGGGGAGGCTGCTGAATGGAAAATTGCAGTAAGATCCAGGGAATGCTGCTTCAACTCACAGATCTGAGCTAAATTCCCAGAGTTAACATTGGACTGCAGGGAACAAATTTACCACAAAATCCTTAAGTTTAGTTTTTGTTTTATTCTTTTGTTCCAGCGAATCTAAAAGTGTTTGCAATACTCTTCTTAACTCTCTCAATTCGTAAATCTCCAAAATGTAGCATAAATCTACTACAGGATCTTGGGGTCACCTGGGAATGTCTCTGCAGACAAATTAATCTTACTGATAACAACCTGAGATTATCAGTGTAAGTAGCTCATTTCTCACTGTCCTGATTACATGGGCCAAACAAACATGATTTGTCTTATGCTGTCAGGACTATATATTTAATCCAAATGCAATATTTTTACATTGTTATAATAAAAGAGTGATTTCCCTATGGTGACTGCAAAGGTAAACCAAGGGACTCCTGGATGCCTGAGGGCAGCTCACTTTCTGTCTTCTCTGGCTTGGGCACTTGGGAGGAATTGAGTGAAAATTTATCTTTATATGATAAGTGATTTCTTTGAATGCAGGTATCACTCTACTTGCTTGAGATAGAGGTGTCTTTCTGAGCTTTTATAAATTGTTGGAGCATCTTGCTGTATTCCATACTTGCTGGGTTTTCCAAAGGAGCAATCTGTGCTGCACACCCTCTCTGAAGAAGAAGCCAAAAGCAAATGCCTTTGCAGTCATTCCTCCTCTGCCATTTGGAGCAGGAGGAGCTGTGAGGACACCTCAGTCATGGTGGGGTGTGACACAGCCTCCTCTGTGACTGGGTTGTGGCTTACAGTGCTGGCAGAAGGATAAATTCCATATGGGACAGGCTGCAAGAAGAGCCTTTTGCACCTGTTTTGGGTATGATTTGAGTATAGGCTACACCAGTGACAGAATCTCAATCTCACACTGGTTTGAGTTAGAAGGGACGTTAAAGCCCACCCAGTCCCACCCATTTCCATGGGCAGGGTCACCTCCCACCTTCCCAGGTTGCTCCAAGCCCCATCCAACCCGGCCTTGAGCAACACCAACCAATAAAACACGTGAAACACACACCCATGAACAGCACAAATGACAGGAAAGCAGCAGATTTTGACATCATTTTTTTGAGTTCTGTCCCAGCAGAAGATATTGCCAGAATGCCTGTGGCAGAGTCAGCTGGAGAGCAGAAGCTGGAATCAAAGTAGTGTTTCCTCCCCAGATCTCCTTTCCCATTGCTGGTGTTTCATACCCTTCTCCCAAAAGAAAAGGGGATAATCTCATCCGCCCTTGACAGAGTTTAAATTATTTTTAAGGCCAGGACTTTCTCTGGCATCACCAGGTTCCTTTCTTGCTTATTCTGTAGAATTACCTGGTCCCAGCACACAGCTCTCCTGCTTCTCAATTCCCTATTTTTATCTTGCTGATTCTACTGTTTCAGAGTGTTTTCCCCTGCTCTTTCTGTGCAACTGTACCACGGGTCTCTGCTGACCCCTTTGTGGTTGCAGATATTTATGTAAATGTAAAGAGTTATGCTCAGAGTGTCTTCCTCTCACAAAAAGTGTTGCTAAAGGCATTTTGTATCACTGCCAGCTGCACTATTTCAGTGGGCTCATGCCTTGGTGCAAGGCAGGCAATATTCACTGCCTTTTGCTTAGGCTGCTGCTGCTTTTTGCAGGACACAAGTCCCTGCTTCAGCTCTGTTCCACTTCTCTGAGACACTTGGGAGCAGCTCAGTCCCCTAAAAGAAGTGATGCTGCTCCATCACTTGTTCAGGTTTAGATTTCAAAACACCCCCAAAAATGACAAGTTAGTGATGATGATTTTTAAAACATGGTGGCCATGAAGCCTTTAAATTGTCTGCTTTGGACACCCCATTGAAGCCACACTTAGTGACAGCACTTCCCTGTTGGCTGAAATACTGCTGGCTCAGTGCTTCATCCTCTTTTAACTCTGTTGATTATTAAAAAACCAACCCTCTTAACATTTCAAAAGTGAAACTTGGCTTTCTCTGTAATGCTGTGGAAATGTGTGAGTCAGGGTTTTTCTCCAGGATGTATTGTTGTTCACTTTGCTTTTCCTTTGCTGCTGGTATTTTCCCAGCAGGATGTGTCTGCAGAGATGCAGAAGTACTTTGGATTGTGTTTGTTTTCAATGAGTTTGTTTTAGAAGAGTGGAAGGATGTGTTCCCAGAAGCTGTTTGCTGTTTTGGTTGTTTGACTGGTGTGCTAGTGCTCCCCTGACAGGGAGACTGTGGGGAAGGACTCATCACTCCCAGGACTTTGAAGACAGAGTTTTCACAGACTCTGCTTGCAGCGTTTTAGCTGGGATGTTTTGTTTTGCAGGCGGGGAACTTCATGCAAATTCCTAATTTCCAATGCATTTCCTTGGCTGAAATTTCCCTTTTTCTGTTCTTAAAAGCAGCAGAGCTATTTGTCTATTTATTGGTATTTTTCTGCATTAGGAAGAGGGGATTTTACTTATTCTTTTTTATTTTCTTCTCACAATTTTCTTTTTGAGGTTGAACTTGTTCAGTGACAGCCAGACAAGCAGTAGAACATTAAAACTATTTGTGAACCTTTGTCCAATCTCATTTTGACTGTTCTGCTTTCTGATTTGATGGGTTTAGTGGGAACCATAGTATTCAAAGCTGGGACTGGATGATCTTGGAAGTATTTTTTAACCTATACGATCCTATGGTTCTATAGGGACAGGACAACGTCTCTTAAATCAGTACATTCAAATGTGATTTCAAATGCATCTTTAATAAGCAAACATTTCACTCACAGTTATCTGTTTCTAATGTCTGACCAGATCTGGATTAATATTAAAAGGCTACATCAACAGTAATATAGAGTTTCCCTGTATTCCCAAGGTTTTGTATGCATTGCTTCTGAAAAAAAAGGCTGCTCAGGATCTTCATATTTCACTGAGTTTAATGGTGAAATTCAAGTTCTAGTCAACGGGAACCAGTTGAAAAAGTTTTTGAGATAGTAAATGGAAGCCAGCAAGGATCTACAACCATTTCAGCGGGGAAAAAAAAAAAAATTATAAAGGAAGGATGGATAATGGAGTTCACTGCTCGTTTTTTCACTTGTTTCCTCTTTCTTTGACCCTTGACACCATAATAACCTTCAGTCAGGAGTACAGTTCCTTCCAGGCAAAGTATTCCATGCAGTGATGCACATCTAAGGAAGAAAATTTATTACTGAAAAAAAATCTTCACTTAAATCCAGTGTTGGCAATGTCCTTCTTTTTAAAAAGAAAATTTGAAAATACTTAAAAATACAGATGCAGAAGCAAAATGAAAGGTGAGTTATCAAAATTCTTGGAACAGAATGTAAATGTATCTTTTATTTGGAAAATCTATCTGAGGTCGATGCCCTTGAATTCAGTAGTGCATTCCAGATTTTCCTATAAAACAAACTCTTATCTAAAGAATTTAGTAGCAATTTAAGCTAGTTACTTAAGGAGCTTTCTAAAATTACTGGGGCTTTACAGCCTATGTTCTCATGATAAAAGTGCTTGGAAACCAACCTTGTTCCCAAGAAATCAGTGGCAAGGGTCTTGCTAATGTCAAGTGGGTGTTTTACTACAAATGAACCTGGGTTTGTAACACAGTAAAGCACTTAGGTTATAAAAGACAGGAGGAAAAAGAAAGAAAAAGCCCTGCTTTTACAGGGCTGAAAAAAACAGTTGGTTGCTGAATGCCCCAAGTTCCCATGTTCCTTGCCCCAAGTTAAAACAGAAAACCTGGTAATTTGTAATGATTTATTATTGTCAAGAGTGTTGGAGAGGAAGAAGTTTGTGTCGTGGTTTTAAACCAGTAACTGAAAAAAGATTACTTATTTCTTGCTGTGAGATATGGATTAGAACAAGAGCAAAACAGGCATAAAACTTAAAAGGAATAAAGAAAGTTTATTAACAAACTACAATAATAAGAACACCAGAATAAACTTCCAGAAAACCCCTTTCTATCCTCTACTACTCACCATTCCCTCGTTCACATGACAACAGAGACAAAAACTTTGGAACTTTGATGGTTAAACCAGTCCCAGTTCCTGCTATAGTCTTTTAACCAGTCTTTGTAGAGAAACAGAAGTCTCTTTCTGTTAATTTATGGAGTTTCTCACAAGAAAACTATTTTTGTTATAGTTTTCTATTGCCCTGATGTCAGCTGCTCAGAACTGCTGTTATCAGAGCTCATTCCTCCCATTTCACATCACTCTGAGGTGTGTATGGGCCATGAGTCTAGGGATGGCATTTTAAGGATGAGTTATTCAAAGGCAAAAGTCTTCTTCATCTGTCTCTGTGAGCTTCACTAGAAAACAGTTTTTCTCACTGCCCCCCAAGGCTTCAAATTTTTGCTTCACTGTTTCCAGCACTTCACTGTATCACAATCACTCTATTTTTTACTCAAAATTTACACTTTGAACACTCTATTCCTCCCTATATACTGTCATGAATTAAAGGAGTTTTTTCAAGACCTTATTGTCCATTTCCATAGCTTCAACAGAAAGGTATTTCAGCTCATAAAAGCATCTTCTTATTTTCTACCTTTTCTGAAACTTAATTCTTTTCTTTACTGTCTCTGATAGTTTTATAAAGTCTCTTTACATGTTGATCACTCTCTTTTTCTCTCTCTGGATAAAAGGATTAATCTGCAAGTCTCATCTGGGTAATGAAAAGTTTAAAATCTTGCCCAGGCTTTGTAGATGGTTCTGTGACTTCTGCCAGTGCAGGAGCTGGAGCTGTCTGCGATAGAAGATTCCTCACAGCTGTTCTGGAAAGTGCAGTCGCCGCTTTAGTCCGCTGCAAGTTCAGAGCCCCTTTCTTTCTTCACTCAGCAGTCTCTGGTGAATTCAGTCACAGCAAAACCTGCAGCCGAGCCAGGGACCGGCCTGGCCCGGCCAGAGCCCGGGGCAAGGCCCCATCTCTCGGCCAGAGACGCGGCAAGTTCAGCCCAGCCCCCGCCCGGCCGCATGGCCTGGGCAGGGAACGGGAGGCCGGAGCTCTGTTACTTTTCACAGCCAGGAAACGAAGAGGCCAGAAGTGCCCTGGCTTTACATCTTAAGGTGGTGTTCACAAGTTGATCCCACTTTTCAATGGTCAAAACTGCTGTCATTTCCCAGTAATGACCGATAATTGGTCAGGAGAAAAAACTCCCATCAGTCACCAGCAACTTCAACTTCCTTAGCTCTCACAACCACCTTAAAGGTAAAGTCACTCCATGAGAGTTCGCTATAAGCAAACAATACTTGACAGAGTATAATTCAATATTTACATCTTTCCCATATATATATATATACATACACATATCTATACATATATATATATATATATATATATATAATCTTTTTCATTCAGGGACTTAACAGACATTTTAGTAAATACAACTTTCCCAGTTATGCTCTCTCAACCAAGCCACTCATTCTTGAATATCAAAAGCATCAAACATGAGTTGTTGTAGCCTAATCACCAGAACATATCAAATAATATTTCTAAGTGGAGAAAAGCTTTATGAAAAATACCATTTATTAACTCAAAGGCAGTTCTTCAAAGCCTGAATTAAAGGCCAAAATTCAGCTTTTAATGCTGTCAAAGCGCACAGAGCATTGAAGAAAACTCCAAAATTATGCTCACCTGCAAATATTTTTCAGCAAGCTGAAATTGCATTTTAAATTGTAATTCATCCCAGTTTAGAATTACAGGTTTTATAAATTCAAATGTTGGAAGTTTTGGATTGTTACCAGTAAGTTAGGGAAAAAGCCAATTCTCACATATTTGATGAATCTGTTTATTTCTTCACTCTAAATTAAAAAAGAAAAAAAAAAAAAGTCATATGTACTTTCTAAATACGTTTTCAGTGTTTTTTCCCACCAGAAAAATCAATTTATGGCTTCACTTAGAAACTCTGGCTTACTGTACACACTTACCAGTGGTAGTTTTGGGACTGAAACTCAGTATTTTCTCTCTAGGCTTTTGTTTTCCTTTTAATCAGGAACGTCTGCAATGTTGTCAAACATTTTCAAGCAGCTGGTGTCCTGGACACTGCCATTTCTTCATAAATTTTTCTTTATTTCATTAATTAGAACACCTGTAGCTGATGACTTTGATACTCATATTTTTAGAAGCAGACAAACTTTTACTTGTTTTTCTCTGCTTTTGTTGGTTTCTTTAGTTCCAGACAAACAAAAGAAACTAATGTAAAGGTATTGATATTACTGTTGTTGAAAACTTCATTATTCCAAAGCCAGGAGCCATAAAACAGTTCAATATGTTTAAAGCTGACTAAGAAAATGGTTTCCTGACCTGTTTAAATAATACTAAGAGGAGAGCAATAAGACTGTTGGTCTTATTATAGGCAGCAGAAAAAAAAAAAAAAACAAAACAGAAAAAAGAGTCTCTTTATAAACTGTGAAGCTCAACTTTTTTATTATGAAGACAAAGCACCACCTGTGACCTTTAAGAGATTTATTTTGTTCCCTCACCCGTTCTCCTGTGCAAAGGATTAAAACATTATTCATTCCGTAGCCATAAAAAAAAATCTGTCATCTACACTACTTTTGATTTTCTTCTCCACACATCCATTATGTTTCAAATAAACGTGCTTTGGTTTTGTTTTTGTTTTTTTTTTTCCCAACTCCTGGAGTTCTTAAATAACTTCTTCAAACACTCGGGAGAAGTGTTGACAAAGCTGTGAATAATGTTCAGCTGAATTGTATTTGTCACACAGAAACACCTCGGCTCCAGCACACGTTTCCCCTGGGACAACATGTTAAACAATGGAAACTCAATTCTACAGCTTCCAAGGAGACTTGTCTCGCCCAGGTGTGGCCACAGCACGTCTCCAGGAGGAAAAGTTCACAGCTTGACATGTACCTGGGTATTTCCATAAGTAATTAACTTGGACCTCGATGGGATTCATGTAGCAAACATCATATTTTAGAGGTGTTTTCAATCAGTTGGAATCACCTAATATTTATATCACCTTGAGTATGTAGTAGTCATAATTAACACGTTATATTAGGTACATAATTCATGATTTCATAGTATCCTCGTTGTTCTTAATAGTTTAGTTATAACTGCAAGATTATTTTCCTGTGATTGGATCTTTTAATATAAATTGACTTGACTAAACATAGAATCCTGGACTGTCCTGAGGAGGAAGGGACCTACCAGGACCATCTAGTCCAACCCCTGCCCCTGCCCAGGACACCCAACAATCCCACCCTGTGCATCCCTGGGAGCATTGTCCAAACACTCCTGGAGCTCTGGCAGCCTTGGGGCCGTGTCCATTCCCTGGGGAGCCTGGGCAGTGCCCAGCACCCTCCGGGGGAAGAACCTTTCCTGAATAGCCAACCCAAACTGTCTCTGACACAACTTCAGCCATTCCCTCTGGTCCTGTCCCTCGTTGTCTTCAAACTGTCACCCCATAAATGATCATTCAGGATAACACTGGCTTCCTTCCTCTGTAACTTATTGTCACCGATTCTTTTCTTTGTATTAGAGTCATGAAGGGTCTAAACTATGGTCATAACCAACCACAGCCAAATTAACATGTGCATTGAGAGACAGCATTCCCAGAGGAGAATCCAGGAGCAGCTCTCCTGTGTTTGCCAGCAGAAGGTGTGTGGTGCTGTTGGAAGGGTCAAGAGGAAGCCCCACTCAGCCTGGTCTCTTTTCCTGCCTTACAGCGTCTCTGGCTTGCAGCACTCCCACTCCTTTGACATAACATTATTACACATCTTTGTCAGATCACCGTCAAACTACTTCAAACATGCTCTATGCTGCTAAAAAACTCTGCAATTACCTCCATATCATTCAGGACAGAGCAAGGCAATTCCTACGAAGTTTGGGCGGGGGCTTTTTGATCCTTCCCACTGTTCTACTGTGCATAAACTGCTTGTTGGTGTTTTGATGGGGTTCAGGGTCTTGGTCTTAATGTTTAAAGCCTTTAATAGAGTGGGTCACACTCTCTTGCTGGAGTCCTGATCTTTAGGGATCTTTCATCTTGCCTTGGGAGATCTGAGGGAAAAGGTTAATCGTTGCCAGGGGTAGAAAAAAGCTTCAGTTCGGCTGCGAGCTTTGCGGCTGTGCCGTCAGATCTGTGAAATGCCTTCCTTGAAGAGGAAGAGCAACTATGGACTTGGGCTCTTGAAAGAGGCACAAAGGCCTCACTTATCTTTGCAGATATTGGGGAGGCACCTCTGATTCCTCTTGACTTTTTCTTTCCTCGAGGCTAAAGGTTGAAGTAGAAAGAGCTCAGCACAGTTATAGCCGTGCATCCACACTTCTGAGCATGGACTCTGTGGCAGTTCCTTCTCACGCACCTGAGACCTCGGTTGCTTCCCGAACCAGAAGATCCATCTCATAGGAAGAAAACAGCTCCTGAATCCTTTAAGTGGTCCTACTTCTACACTAATTCTGCTCCTTTCATGCCTTCACTGTAGGAGGTATGCATTTTTTTTATCATTATTCTAAGGAATCACAGAAGGGTTTCAGTTGGAAGAGACCTGGCTCTCTGGTTTTTACCTCCTATCACGGGCATGGACACTTTCCTGGATTAACTGAGCTTTTTCACTTCTGTTTGCCTCCTGGAATATGTTTTGATCCAGGCACAGCTTGCTTTAGGTTAATAAACCAAGAGAATACAATTTTTTTTTTCCCTTTAGCAAATGTGCGTTAGAACAATTCTGTCTTAACCCCCAGACCTTTGTGATCAGAGCAGCACATGAGGAGTGTCATTCTGAAATAGTTAAACTCAAAATTATGGTTATGCCATTCTCAGAGCTGTCATTCTGATGGCACTCTGAAAGACAGAAAAACAACAGTCTTGCTGTTTCAAAACTCAGTTTCTGGAGGACTTTGGAAATTTATTCTGTGGTATTTCCATTGACACCACTTTTCAACCAGTTAGATTGGGGATGGACTTGAAAATTTTATCTTCTGGGCTGGTTTTATCTTCTGCTAAATTTCTGGAGAGGAGGCTTCTGTGTGGCCTCACTCAGAGGGCTAGGAACACACATAATCTAAAAACTGCAAGCAAGATGACACTTGGTAAAATATCTAAAATTTAGACAAAGACTTAAGCATCACCGATCAGAGTTCTTATTCTCCTGTTCCCCTGATCTGTTGCACCTTCAAGCACCAAGGACAAGATATCCCTGTTGTAAAAGGGTTGAAATTGTGATGACCACTCACTCAGAGCATGTCTTCAAGCCTTGGCATTGGACTGCAGGTCAGAAAAGCGGAATCTACCACTTAGGAGAAGCAGAAGTCTCCTTGTCCCACTTGTATGAAACCAGTTACATCTCTCAGGAGCTGTATTCTCTATGGATCCACTTCTGAGGAAGCAGTTGTTTAAGATAACCATGAAGGTTTTTCTTCTTTATGATCAGAATAGAGAATGAAAATTTTGAATTCAGGGTTTCACCCAGCTTGGTTCTTTGTATATTAGTTCCTTTAACTGGCAGATAATGCCAACTGATGTGGAAGTGAGAGAGAAATTCTGAGTTCATGCAATGGATGTAATCTGAGCCCTCAGTATCTCGGCAGCATTGGCTCTTTGAATTTGTTCGGATAAAATTTTGTCTCAATCCTCTCTAAATCAGCAGTCCCCACTAACAGTTTGTTTACAGTCATTGCACACCATTTAAAATTCATGTAATTCTTAAAAAAGAATTAATCTTACTTTTTTCTTCTTTTCTTCTAATAAAACCTTTTTTTTGACAAATTATAATTAAGTTATAATTCAGATCTCTGTAGTATGTGTGACAATTCACTTCAGCCATGAACAGCTTGAGAGTATAACAGAGGAGAACACTGAATAATAAAGCAGCATATAGGAATTAGTTTTATTTCTGAAAATGAGTATTTCATTGCCATGAGAGCAGTGTGTTTGTGTTCTGAGTGACTTTAAAGTCAGGTGTATTTCTGTGGGTCTGAGGACAGAAATGAAAGCCTACAAAGAGAAGATTGGTATTCTTTTGCCTGTAGTAACAAGATTCTCTAAGTTATGAACAAATGGAAAATGAGATCAATTTGCACCTTCTCTCCACTCAGCATAGTGTAGAATGAGAAAGACAAATACCAGACAATCTTAATGTTTAGAGTAGAGTCTAGCATTAATGATATTTGCCCATGGAGTTCAATACCTGGGTACACGTGATGAGAGCTGTCCTTTTAGGAATTATATTGGTCTATCTTGTTTAAATAATATTGCAAACCCTCTGCTAATTGGTCTTAATATATTTATGATCTGGGAAATTTTATTTGGTGAACTATTATTCAGCTAACTCTTAACCAGTCTACTAATTATTAACCTAATTATTCATTCTGTTACAGGGCCAACATTTTTTCCATTTTCCCAAGAAAATAAAAAATTGGAAGCTGAAAAAGGAGCAGAACATGTAGACTTATTTTCTGTATCCAAGGTAATATTAGGAGTTATTTGATCAGTTCCTGGCTCAGAGAGGGGATTTTTGATGGGAAAGGGTATGAAACTCAATACCCAGAAACTAGAATTACTCAGCTGGAGGAACTGGATGAAAATTTCTAAAGGTGAATAAACAACAAGAATCTTAAATTTGAGAAATGGACTTTGGGTTGTCATAATTTCAGTGATAGAGAATGATTGTCTGTTTGAGATGTTTGAGATTTGTGGCAAGAATCCATGGGGCCACATATATCATGTGATATATGATCCTAATGTTCCTTTCCAGCATTAAAACCTGTGACAGAAATTTTCTGAGGGCCTGTTAACTCTCTAGTTCCTTCTGCCACAATACTTTTCTTCCTGTGATCATTTCCCCAGCAAGTTTAAATCTCCACCACCATGTGAAATGTGTTTTTGGCAAGAGCCAAGCCTGTTTTAGTGGAGGTAGCACAGAGAACCAACGCTGAGCACAGAGATTATATTTATTTTGGATTTCTGTAAGGCTCCAAATGCCCTCTTGATTAAATGGATTCAATATTTTGATGCTACCACAGATGCTGCATACAGATTAAAGCCAACCCTTCAGAGCAGAATAATAGACTAAAAATCTGACTAAAGCAGACCAAGTGAACGAAGGTGTATTTCAATTTAACCATCAGAGAGTAATTCTTGTGTTCTTCCTGCCTGTGCTATTGATCTTGACATCTCCAAGAGGCTGTAAACACAGCCTGCCACCCTGTGCCCTAAAGCTGCTTCTACCCAGCTGTAACATTTGCGTGACTGCAAGAACTGGAAAATTCCGATTTTTGTTCAAGCACTTGAGGATTCAGTATGTTCCTGCCCATGGACTTTCAAGTTATGTTTTTGGTGGCCTCTGTATTTTAAGGACAGCCTTCAAGTTGTCTCTCTGTAATCGTAAAGATAATTTTTAATTACCACAATGTAGGAAGAGATATATCTTGAAAAGTTCAATACAAAATAATGGCCAGCAAGAATATAAAATATATGTTATATGCTAATATCTCAAATATCATTTATTGCAAATATAATACTTTGGTAACTATTTGCTTCTTTTATTTAATATTTGAATCAGTGTTGTTGGTTTATTATAAAAATTGTTTAGCATGCACATAATCACAACATCCAGTACCATGAATAAATTAACTTATTAAGAAACCATTTCAAAGCTACAAACTTTTAATATCTGGTATTAATTTGTTCAGTCAGTGTCAGTTTTTTGTTCTGATTATTGTTCTGTTTATCACAACTTTGTCTTTTTTCTTCACTTCCTCCCTCAGTGTGAATGTTCCTTCTAATTAAAAATTATAATGCTCTAAAAAGGACTTGAGATAAAGTGCAAGGAACAACTATTTAAGTGACAAAAGATTTTTATGCTTTCTTTTCACTTCCAAGACTGAAATAATGAAGAGGTAACATCACCTAACTCTTTTGGCTGAGAATAAAGAAAAATATTCATAAAGAGTCTTGAGATAGTTCTTATGCATGATATTATTTGACAATTTATGGTTAATCATTGAAAATTTTATTTTCATAAAAATTTCATCAGTAGTTTTGTACACTGAGGAGGTTAAAGGTTGAATGTAGCACAGCAATTGCTTAAACCCAGATCAATTTAAAGGCTCAAAATAATAAGCCTGTTTACAAAAAAAAAAAAAATATTTAAATGCAAAAGTTAAGCATACAACAAAAACTGTCAGATATTTATAGGAAAATTATATACAATTACATGGAGAATGTGGCATCAATCCAGTGTCAGGGTACAACAGTATCCACACTTCTGATAGCCTTGAGCTTAATGATTGAAAAAAATCTATGGAAAATTGGCAGCTTCATTGAGACTTGCAAGTAGAGACATTAAAGTTGCAAAAAAACCCAAAATGAGGGTGTTATTTCTTTTGGAATATTGAAATGGTGTTTTTAAGCAGAAGACAACACATAACTGGAATCCAGTCGGGATTTGCAAGTAAAACTGCATAATGTGTCCTTTTAATATTTTATTTTGCAGGCAGTCTTATTATTTTGAAAACTACATAGCAAACATATCCATTTAGACTTAAATCCCATCTGGGTTTGTATGAGGATTTGAAAATTATATAAAGCAGCATTGCAAGGAAAACATAAGGGAAAACTTACTAGAAAAATTAGCTGCAATGATACAGGAAAGAAAATAATTAGTAATGAAAATAATCTTTTTTAGAAGGAGCCTGGCCTTTAAAAATTAAATAAAACATTTAAAATTTGAGATCTGGCCTTTCCTGAACACAGTTTAAAGATTCATGTTAAAGACAACTAGATTAAGGAACAGGTGAATTCTTTTCCTCATCACAATAACTTTCCCTGGAGAAAGGATACAGATGAACTGAGCTGGTCACAGTAAATTATTCATAATATACATGTGAATATGTAATATTAACATAGGATTTATGCTTTGATTTCATGATTTATTCATCTTGAACAGTGTGTGGGGTTTATTCTCAATGGGAAATTTCTCTTTTCCTCATCTCTGTTCCCATGAATGGTTCCCATCAATCCTGCCAGCTGTGGGAGGAAACTATTGGAAATCTAATGGAGCAGAGTATGAGTATGAGGAAAACCCACCCATTTGGGCAGCAGGCCATGTTTACATTCATTTTAACCTCTTAGGACATTATAGGTATAGGTGAAATGGCTGCTGGGCTGTGATTTACAGGATTGTCTCCGGGCTTTTGCAATAAAGATTATGCTCAATCCTGGAAATCACGAATGTGCAAATTTCCACAGTTAATCTATTTTCAGTCGGGTTTATTCTTAATGCTAAACTTCCTTGCTGGTACAGAAATTGCCTGAACTAGCAGTACTTCTGTGAGAAGGTCAATAATTCAATATTAACCGAAACAGATTTTCTACGATTAAGCTCAAGAGGTTTTTATTTTGGGTACCAGAGATTCTTTGCATTAGAAGCAGACTTCATTTTGCAAAGAGAGCAATAATTTCTGCTAGTTTTTACTTCTAGCACTTCATTTAGTGGCCACCAGCACAGTTATTTGCAAAGCTAAAGCAAAAGCCAGCAATACTTATCAGGTAATTGTTCTTCAAAGCCAGCACAATGCAATAAAAATTCAAGAGGAGCAGTATCAGCTACTAGAGCTGAGCAGACACACGGGAACAAAGGAAGGGGATGCCAGACATCCAACTGCAATCCCTGAAAATGTCTCTGTAGGTCACTTGCAGGCTGATAAATGGCTCCTTTTCAGGTTGCTTCAGTAGCCAGACTCCTACAACCCCTTTGGTTTGTAAGGCATTGGAAAAAGATGTCCTGGGAAGTGTGGAAGTTGCCATCCTTGGAAGTATTCAAAAAACATGTGGATTTGGCCCTTGAGGATGTGGTTCAGTGGTGAACATGGTGGTGGTGCTGGTTTTAAGGTTGGACTTGAGGATTTTAAAGGTCGTTTCCAAACTTTACAATTCTGAGATTCCTCCATGATTTGCAGCAGAATGTACATTTGTGGACAAAAATGGTTATGACTTAAGAGCTATGTCCATAATTTAATCTCTGAAGTTTCTGACTTACCTAATAAATGAGACTTTTCTACCCTCAATTGTTAACTGAATATATTGAGCTTTTCTCAAACTATTAACTCCCCAAATATTCAGGGCTTGGGTTGCTTTTGAATGATTTCTTCGGTAATAAGAAACTTGTAGTGAACTTTGGATTTTCATCCTTTAAAACCATTGACTTGCAGTTAGCCTATGAAAAGTGTAATTGATTTCCATTTAGCTGTAATGGAATTTCTGCCTGGGCAGTATTGAGTGGGGTGAGGGATGTGGAGTGCAGTGAATCACTGTCCCGAGGCTCGCTCCGTCTTCTGTGACGCTCCGAGGGATGGGAGCTCCCTGGAAATAAAATTCCCACGTTTCTCTTCAGTTGATTCACTGCTGCAGTCAGAAAGGGATGTTTTTAAGCAGAAGCAAGGGCTGGATGATCGACCATAAAGCTTCTCTAATGAATTAAATTACACCAGTGATACTTTCTTATTGTTCCAGGCAGGAGTGCTAATACCCAGCAGCCCGTGGGCAATAATACTGAGGAAGTAACAGAATCTCAGCTGATGTCAGTTATTGCTTTCCCATTTCCCTTGTCAGCAAAGGATTTTAGATCCATAGATTGGGACTACTAGTCTGAAGTACATTTGAAGAGGTCAGGAGGTGTTATTGGAAGTCCTCTGGGAAAGATTTTCTACTCCTCTTAAAGAAAACTAACATCAAACAATGTCTTCTTTCGAGGTATTTCACTTCAAAAAGGTGCTCTAAAAGGGTCTGAAAGAAATTTTTAGTAATATCTGCCATGTTAGTGTCACAGTTTCTGTTGCTGGGATGTTTCATACAGGATGTGGAGCTAAATTCTGAATTAGTTACTGCTGTATTTGTGTCTGCTTTCTTCTGGGGATGTGTACAATCCTTTAATCCTTATGGTGCTTTCCAGGAAGGAATTTTGTGTTGTATTCAATGGTTTCCTCAGGAGGGACAGACACTGATCTCTCCTCTCTGTTAACCAGGGCCATGACCCAGGGAATGGCTGGAGCTGTTCCAGGGCAGGGTCAGGCTGGAGATCAGGGAAAGGTTCTTCCCCCAGAGGGTGCTGGGCACTGCCCAGGCTCCCCAGGGAATGGACACGGCCCCAAGGCTGCCAGAGCTCCAGGAGTGTTTGGACAATGCTCCCAGGGATGGACAGGGTGGGATTGTTGGGGTGTCCTGGGCAGGGCCAGGGGTTGGACTGGATGATCCTGGTGGGTTCCTTCCCACTCTGGATATTCTGTGATTCCATGATTCCTGCCTACAAGTATCTCGGACAGTCTGCACTAAAAATTTTCAGTTATTCTGGCTGAGAGGAACCTTTGTCTACCAATCAGTTTTCTTTGCTGGAAACTTTTTGGGGTTTTTCTCTTTTGTGTTTCAAACTAGGCAGGGTGAGCTCCACCTGTCTCTCCCAACACTGGCCATGAGGGAGAGTCAGGGCTCAGGAGGCTTTGTATTGACTACAATGAGAGACACCCTTGCCTGGGGTAACAGATGATGCTCAGCCTGTGCAGAGATTTTGCATTTCAAAGGAAAGCCCTTAAGAGTAATCAACCCTTGTGTTTGCTGCTGCTCACTTCAAGAGGGGAGTGTTATGAATACTTGACAAGTGGAATAAATGTTACAGAAGAGAAAATATTTTTTGCCACTTCACAACACTTACTCTTTTATTTGACCTTCTAATGAGGTTTTATAGAACCCTAATGGGGTCTGACTCATGCTGATGTCAGCAGAGCCTCAAGAGGTGACTTTGGTGCTCCATATGGAGCTCATTCCCAGCTAGAGGTCTGTGCTGGGGAAGCATCTCCATCACTGTCAGAAGTCAGAGCACTTATTCCAACCATCACCTCACAGTAATTACACAGAGGATGGGGTTAATTTTTGATCCCTCTCTCATTTACTCCAAGACACATCGTTTTAATGTACACACTGACACATGGAGATGGACCATTTATGAGGGGTGATGGACTCCACTGCCATTAAGTTTTAATGCATCATTAATTTTCTAGGCAGATGTAAAACAAGACTCTGATATTCTGTTCCTCATTCCCAAGGTTGACTTAAAAGTCATTGACCTCTCTTGATTGAGTGGTCATTAAACTAGTGTGAACTATAGTCATTTTAATCTTCAGAGCATATAAAAATTAACAGTTAAAAAAAAACATGCAGATTTTTGCTTAAGACTCTGGCTTATTAATTTCTACATTAAAATTATGCATAGACTTCTCTTCAAATGCACCTGAGAGAATCTTTTAGATTTCAGAGCTTCCTTTGTCCAAGGTGAAATTCTATCCAAAATAATTACATAATTTTGAAAACATTTCAGGAGCTTGATCTGCTAAGATATAAGCACATTTGACTTTTAAGGATTTAAGTTATGCTCCTCAGCTAAAATTTATGTGAAGGGAAGAAGAAATCAGGTGGAACAATAATGCATCCCTGTCCTAGAGGTACAGGGGCTGGAACAAGGTGGTCTTTGAGGTCCCTTCCAACCCAAACTATTCCATGATTCCATGCTGGTGTCCCCAGAAGTTTCAGATCCAAGGGGGTGAGGCATCTTCTGCTGGTGTCAATTTTGTTTCCTGCCCCATTCCTTGACTGTGGGCACAGCTTCTGTCCTGGGACTGATGGCACAGCTGCCCATGGACAGGGTGGGCACTAGGAAAACCCTCACAACTCATTTTTTTGGGATCATTGGCTTAATCTTCCCATAAGGAATCTGGTGTCTTGCAGAAGGTTTCTGCCTTCACACTCTGCTCCATCACAACTGAGATTTTAAGGTGAAATGCAAATACCTCAAATTTTGCTGTGCCATTGTGTGGCCAAATTGGCTTTTTCTGTTCTCTCTGTTTTCTATAAACCATGAAGTAGGTTTCGTGTGAACACATGAACTTAATTTCTGTAGATGGATTACTAAATATTTTTAACTTAAATAAAATCAGGCTTTGTTTGTTGGGTTTTTTGGTTTGGCTTTTTTCTTTTTTTTAGGAGGGTAGGTTGATTTTTTATTTTTTTTTTACTTGATTTGGTCTGTTGTTGCCAGCTTGTTTGTTTTTGGCAATGCTGGAATAAAATGCTGATTTTTGGCAGAGTCCAAAGCCAGTTTGGATGGGGCTTGGAGCAACCTGAGCTAGTGGAAGGTGTCCCTGCCCATGGCAGGGGGTGGCACTGGATGGGCTTTAGGGTGCCTTCCCACCCAAACCATTCCATGCCATCATGATCCTTTATCACTGTGCCTCCTTGATCCTCTTGTGAGTGACTTGGTCATCCAGTAAGTGAAAATTGAAGTAATTTTCAGTGTTAAGCAAGATTATTAGTTTATCACTCAATATAAAAATTACAAAACCCTTTATTGGAGCTGGATGGGATATAAGTGGGCAAATTGGAAGTGGGGTGGTAGTTAAGTACATATTATTTACCCAAATATCTGCACAATGAGCAGAAAGTAGTTCAGCTTTCACAACTGAAGGAACATCTGAGCTCTTGCAGTGAGAAGAAATAGATGCAAAGTGCTTTTTTTAACCTCCCCCAATATTTCAGGATTGTTATTTTACACAGACTAATGTAACAGAAAAATAGACAGCAAAACAGCAGCACTCAAAACAGTGTTTTCAGAAGCTTAATAAGAAGTCTCAGTTTCTTATCCTAATCACATTCACCAATTTAGTGTTTCTTCTTGTCCTGTTCCTGAAAACATCAGATTTATTTTCTTTCCACAAGTCCTATGTGGAAATCACCAATGTGATTGCTGTCCTGTAGAAGTTGAACGTATCTGCACCATTTGTTTGGGTTTTTTGTCGTCAGTAATTCATTTTTGTTTGTATTTTTTTTCATTTCTACTATAAAATTCAAGTCAGTCTTGTTCTGAAGTACAGGGAACTTCATTGTATTTTAATAAGTGTTACATCACTCTTAGAAACATCAGTTAATTGCCCTTGGACTTGTGTTAGGGAATGCTTCCCATGCAATTTCTAGGTGTACTTATAGGGAATTCTTTCTAAAACTACTGAAGTGTGAGGAGGCAGGAGCAGCAGAGAGGGGGATTTTAAGCATTGACCATGACCTTCCATTGCCCATCTCCCCTTGTGAGAGTTTAGGAGATTGTGTGTGGTGGAAGGTGTTGTTTTAATCTGATTTTGTTTTCTTTATCCAAATATATTTTAGATGGTGATCAATTAAATTAGTTTTCCCCAGGCTGAGTGTGTTTTGCCTGTGACTATAATTGGTAAGTGACCTACTTGTTTGTTTTCTTTTTTTTTTTTTTAATCACCATCCATCTCATTTTCTCCCCTGCCCTGTTGAGGAGGGAGATCAGGAGAGCAGCTGGGTGGGCTCTGGCAGCCAGCCCAGGTCAACATCTTTATGTGAATATATTTACATATTATACCAATATTGGTATGGGAAAAAGCTGCTTTGGGATCAGCTTCCATAGAAGATGAAGTTTTACTGCAATGTCAGGACAGATAAAGGTGGGGGTATCTCGAGGGAGCAATTAGGGGAGTATGAGACTGATGTAACAGAATTTATTTTGTTTATTTCCATTTTTTTGCAATACTTTCACCTTTTAGGAGCACAAAATTATCCTGAATTGCATCAGTTTTAAGACTGCATGAAGACCATCATTCTAGGCAGGGAGATTTCACCACAGCCTCCCATGATTCTCCCCAAAACTTCACTGGGTTAGGAAGTGCTGTGTGATTTCATGGACTGCACCTGGGAGGAGCACATCTGTTCTCAAGGATTGCTCTCAGATGCTCACCCCAATACATTATTTTGTGACCATGGAGTGGACGGTACTTATAAATATTTATTTACATATTAATTTTATTATTTATATTATTATTATTAATTAGAAATCTTAAGTTGAATTAATTTGGGTTGTCTATGGGTAGAATAGAATGGTTTTGGCATAAGGACTTCAGTTGTTGTCAGACCTTCACCTCCACGTGAATTGCTCTGGTTATGATGCTCATGTTTCAATAATTATTACATTATATAAATAAAACATTATCTTAATGTATAAAAATCATTCTAAATTAAAAAAAAGGAAAAACCAAAACACAAAACCAAGCAGACATTAATTCTGTAGTAGCTGTTAAATTTAGAATTTCAATGATTATTAAGGAATTAATTTACTCAGCTGAGGCATAGCACAATTTGGCCAGAGAAGACTTGGTCTTAGTGGGAAGTTCCCTGCCTATGGCAGGGGTTGGAATGAGATGAGAATAATTATAACATATAAAAAAATATTAAAAAATAATGCTTATATAGGTCAGATGGTCACCCAAACTATATACACAAACACTTGGTGTTTAACTCTGAAGCTCAGCAATGAGTATTTCCTAATGGTTTACTATTAAAATAAACTAGAATTTTCTCCCTTAAATATATAAAAAAAAAAAAGAAAATTCAATACTTTTTCATGAAGGTCTGTTTCAGTCAATAAGTACCTTGTAAAATGATAAACCCTATTGCAAACAAGAAAACAGCTTTAGAAAGATGTTTATAACATGCAGCATATTAAAGCATGTTTTATGATTCATGTAGCCTAAATATGAATATAAATTGATGATTTTCTTCTTTCTTGTGCCTGAGAGTAGAGTCTTTCTACTTCATTAGACTTTGCCTACTTGTAAATATGTAAATGCTACTATAAATATTAGCATTTGTCTTGGTTAAAGAATGTAAATATGGCCTTTGGGAATTTGGAGGTGGGAGATGAGGAAAGGGAAGAAACAAGAGAAAGGAAAGTATGGTGCAAAGTTTTCAAGTTCAAAAGCTGAAACTCGATTTTTAGAATTAAAATTTATGGATGTTTCACTGCACTTTCAGCTCGTGCCCATTTTTAGGCTTACACTTAGTCTGGATTGGGGATTTCCAATTCACTGGGTTTGGGTTTGTTTGTTTCATGTCAAAAATTCTACCAATTCTATAAATATGTAAATCCTCTGATAAGGTGTGTGTGCATAAGGAAATTCAAAGTATAATAAAAGCACAAAAATGCCAGGGGGAAGTGGGAAGAGACTTGGCCACACTTCACCTGAGTGCAAACAGTGACTCCCAAACCCCTCTTTCTTCATGAAATGTGACATTTCTGTCTCAGCAGGTGAGACTCCAGAAACACTGACTCAGTTTTTACATAAGGTCACTGAAATTTCCTGAATATCTACGTACATTGGTGTTTTCTTTTGTATATCACAGAATCCCAGACTGGTTTGGGTTGGAAGAGACCTTAAAGCTCATCCAGTCCCAGCCCCTGCCAAGGGCACACCTTCCACTAGATCAGATTGTTCCAAACCCCATCCAACCTGGCCTGGAATAATTCTAAGGCCCTGATCAAGAATTATATAATATTTTTTATATATTATGTTATGTTATGTTATGATTTATTTTATATATATATATATATATAATGTAATATATATTATAGAGAAATATAATTATTATAATATATATTATTATGTTATAATTATATGATATTTATATTATGTATTATAATTTTTTATAATCGAATTACATAATAGTAGGGAGAAACAGAAAGCAGAAAAATTATACTCTTTCCAATAAATAATGCAACAGTGCTCTACAGATTATTTTGCCTAAAAATATGTACTTTTCTGTAGATATTAAGGTATTACAAAAATGAGTTATTTTTATATCACATTATCTTATTTACTTTAATGGATATCGTGAGGTTAATGTTATTTATAGCTGTAATAAACCAAATGTTGTGGTTTAAAACCAGTAACAAAAAAAATTACTATTTCTTTTTTGTGAGATATGGATTTGAACAAGAGCAAAACAGGCTTAAAACTTAAAAGGAATAGAAACAGTTTATTAACAAACTACAAGAATAAGAACACTAGAATAAACTTCTAGAAAACCTTTTTATGTCTCACCACTTAACTATTCTTTTGTACACATGATAACATAGAGACAAAAAAAACTTAGGACTTTGGTAGTCAAAAACAGTCTCAATTTTTGCTGGAGTCTTTTTTTCATTGTAGAGAAACAGAAGTCTCTTTTTGCCGATCTATGGAGTTTTTAGAGTTCACTCCTCCCATTCCACATCATTCCGAGGTGTGCATGGGTCAAATGAGTCTAAGGATGAGTTATTCAAAGGCAGAGGTCTTCTTCATCTGTCTCTGTGAGCCTTCCTGGAAAACAGCTTTTGCTTTGCTCTTCAAGGCTTCAAAAAATCTTCACTCTACCCATCTCCAGCAACTCACAGTATCACAATTACTCTCTCTTTTTTTAAAAAGTCCACACTTTGAATACTTTATTCTTCCCATACTCTAGTCATGAATTAAAGGAGTCTTTTAAACTACTATTACTCATCTCCATGGCTTTTACAAAAAGATATTTCAGCTGTACGCATCTCCTTATTCTCTCCTTCTTATTTAAACTTAACTCTTTCTCTCACTGTTTTTAGTGGTTCTATGATGTTTTTTGCATGTTGATTGTCTCTCTCGTTCTCTGTCTTTTCTGAGAAAAAGGAGTAATCTGTTCATTTATCCAAGTAGTAAAAGAATTAAAAGCTTTAGAAAGCTGCAAGAGTTCATAGTGTCAGGTTTCAGTCCCGCAGCAGAAACTAAAAACTAAGCTCGGCTGACCGACTCTGCTTCTCCCCCCCCTCCTCCCTGCGGCCTTGTCGGCCTGGAGGGGGGGGAAGGAGGCCAGGACAGACTTTGTTACCTTGTCAAAAGCCGGAAACCAAAGAGGGCAAGAGAACTCTCTCTGTATTTCTTAAGGGGGTGTTTACAAGTTGAATTCACTTTTTAATGGTCAGATCTGTTGTCAATTCTTGGAAATGACTGATAATTGGTCAGGAGGAAAAACTCCCATCAGCCACTAGCAGCTCTAACTTCCTCTCTTTCTAAGCTGTCTTAAAGGTAAAGCTACACCATGACACCAAAATAAGCTTAACTTAAACATTGTGGGTAATAACGTCCCTGCCCATGGTGGGGGGTGGAATGAGATCATCTTTAAGATCCCTTCCAACCCAAACCGTCTGGGATTGTAGGAATACCCTGATTTGACATTGCCTGTTGTGCAAAGCATCATTTACCAGGCCAGTCTGGAGACAGATTCCAGGTAATTGATTTTAGTATGAAATACTTTATCAGGAAGACTTTCAAGAGTACTTGGGGAAATTTACCAAAGAACTTGTGCACAGCTGATACAGGCTTGCAACGGGAAATTGGAGTAAAGGACCACTAACAATCTCTAGAAACTTTGTTTCCTGTGATTATAATTCTTTGTGATGGTCCTGGAAAACAAAACAAAGCAGTTCCACCTTGGCTTGGCCCAGCGTCAGGTGGCACAGAAATTACTGCTCCACAGAGTCCTTTGTGGGCTCGTGTATCAAACAGAAAATATGGTTTAACCTCTGCAGTAATCACAGAGTGAAAAGCCTGAAAAGGCTTCAAACACCAGCAAAAATTGCCAGGAGGCTGTTGAATTTCCTGACTTGGAGATGTTCCAACTGGAGTGGGCAAAGCCCTGAGCAATCTGCCATCCACTGGCCCCGCAGAGAGCAGGGGGTGGCACGGAGATTTCCAGAGGCTCTTCCCAACCTTTATCATCCCCTGATGCCATGATTTGAAAGGGCAGAGGAAATTAGTCCCCACTTTGCTCCGGATTCTGATGTCTGAGGATGCAGAATCCCATGTGCTGCAAGGGACAGGGATAATATTGCAACAATTATGGATTTCCTTCCTAAATCTGGAGCAAGAGTTCATGGGAACCTTGCCTCAAGGAACATCATGTCTTAGGGAAGCATCCTGACCTTAAAATATTTCAGACAGTCTTTCCTGCTGTGTTATTAGGTATTAACTTAATAAAGTATAATTTTCTTTAAAACTCTGTTTGCTAGTAGAAATGAATTCTTGCTTGGTTAGTTTAGACATGCAAAAATAAATAATTTTTTTAATGAGACCAAGGACAAATAGAATAGCTCCTAATGACTGAGATTTTAAAAATCATTTTTATACAGCATGAAGATAAAAATCAAACATGCTCTGTGGTCATATACAAGGATATACAGGATGTTTCTGATTGATACACTGAAAATGTACTTCTGTGACCAGGAGCAAAAGTGCAGGATCACTTACAAAAACATGGAATCATAACTAAAATGTGTAGATGGCCTTATATGAAGAGCAACGTGAGCCCTCTTGTCTGATTTTGAATGGCTTCAGGGGAAAAAGTTTTATCCATCTGTCCCTGCAGGAGACTGAGTGAGAAAAGATAGTGTTTAATGGGTAATTTTCAGCTGAAATGTAGGATTGGCTCACTTGATGTTGAAATATCATCTACAAATACAATCTTTGTAATGTAAAGAAAAGAGTGTTGGAAAAAATGACCTATAACGTAAGAGATTTAAAGAATGTGACCTATTCAGCTTTTCTAGAAGACTGAAATGCAACTTAATCAGGAAGTCAAACCCTTTCCATTAAATGATATTTTAGAAAAAATAATTCAGCAGAGAAAGTCACAGTGAAAACCAGGGCTGGAAGCTCAGGGAAGATAGATTCAAACTGGAACAGTGCTGGGGATTTGGAAAGGTCCAGACATTCATAAGAGCAAAAGTGATTTATAAAGGAAACAGGAAAAAGAGAAGCATAATAGGTATTTTTCATTCCAGTGTCTTCAGGATAAGTGTTTCAAGAACATATGGTTCCGTTGAACACAGAATATTGGACTCAAAGAAATATTAAGTCAAAGTTAATGGTCTGCACTATTGGTAGAAAATTATTTCTCCTACCCTACAAATGCTCAGATGGAACAATAAGCATTGCTTCCATCCCATGAAAGGAGTTGAAAGTCTTTCATATATTCTGAAATGGAAGCAATTCCTGTTCCAGGAGCTCTAAAGAGATTGAAATAGTGAATAAATATCAGGGGAAAGCAATGCCATTTTCTACTAAAATACACAGGAAGAAATAATTTTGCTGGAAAACATGTGGAAATATTTCACACTGGTGCTTTTCCCTCTCTCTGAAACAATTTAACTGTCTAAAAGATTGATTTTTTCTGTTGTACTGATCAGGAAGAAATGTTTTGGGTGGGCTTTGGTTTGGGATTTCTTTGTACTTGGTTGCTGGGGTTTTTTTGTGGTTGTTGTGGATTCTGTAAACTGAAACAGACCCGAAGTTACTTACAGAGGTCATTGCCTTCATCAGTCAGCAGCTTTGAGATATATCATCTATTGTCCTTACCACATTCTTCTTGCAGACAACATCTGGATGCTAATTTAGAAAGCAACTGCATTTTTTACCAAAATAATTTATAACTGAGACAATAAACATCCCCAAAAAAACAAACCACCCTTTTAACTCTTAAAATAGGGTTATTTGAAACTATATTTCTTCTTTCTCTTGGCATCCTCTTTGAAAGACAGTGATGAAGCAGCACTTTTAATGGAGCAGTTTCTTGTAACAGGACCCTGATTTAACAATTAATGAAATAACCCACCTATAAAGGATGGATTTCCTTCCAAAGCTGCACTTCCAGAATGTCACAACTCCCTCTGAGAAAAAGGCCTCCAAGTTATGAGGCTTTTGCATAAATCCTCACATGAGAGGTTTGACATTCAGATTCTGCTCTTTGTTTCTCCTCATCACGTGGTTTTATGTGATGGGATAAGTGCAAGATCACAATAACATCCACTCATACTAAACAGAAGTATTTCCACATCCAGAAGTCTGTGTGTCTGACACTGCATCCTTGGGGGCTGGCTGATGTGAGGATTCAGAATCAGAGAATCCCAGAATGGTTTGCTATTGGAAGGACCTTAAAGCCCATCCAGTTCCACCCCCTGCCATGGACAGGGACATTTCCACTAGCCCAGCTTGCTCCAAACCCTGTCCAACCTGGCCTTGGACACTTCCAGGGATTCAGGGGCAGCCACAGCTTCTCTGGGCACCCTGTGCCAGGGCCTGCCCACCCTCACAGGGAACAATTCCTCACCAATATCCCATCTGACCCTGCCCTCTTCCAGTGGAAAGCCATTCCCCCTTGTCCTGGCATTCCAGTTCCTGATGAATTATCCCTCTGCAGTTCCCTGGAGCTCCTTCAGACCCTGGAAGGCTCTCTGAGGTCTCCACACAACCTTCCCTTCTCTGGGCTGAACATTCCCAGCTCTCCCAGCCTGTCTGCACAGGGGAGGTGCTCCAGTGCCCCCAGCAACCTCATGGCCTCCTCTGGACTCATTCCAACATTTCCATGTCTTTATTATATTTGGGACAGCAGAACTGGAGACTGCACTGCACGTGGGGTCTCACCAGAGCAGAGAGGGAGAACGCTCTCCCTCAAAAGAAGGAAATGTGTTTTTTTCTTAAAGGAAAAAAGGAAGTTTTTATCTTTGGGGATATGTTCTTCTTTTCTTAAGAAGGAACAGGTTGGCAGTATGATAGGGAAAATACAAAATCAATTTTCTTTGGCAAAGGAGTGAAATGTCCTGTCTGGAAAGCTGGATTAGTAAATAAACCAGCAGCTTTCTCCCTGTTATGCCACAAGAGTGGGAAATGTGTTTTCACCTGTCCATGTTGTTCTTTTCCTTTCTCTGGTAAAAATGGGATGGAATTTGCCATCTTTTTAGAGCAGCTATTGCAGTGAAGCTCCAGATGGTGGCTGTACACATTGCATTGCAATATAATAGACTAGACCTAATATTTTAATAATAAAGAGTGTAATAGAAATATCTCCCTTTACTGGCACGTTGAATAAAAGGAATGATTCTCTCAACAATCTTAGTTAATAATCTGTCAACACTATCATATCTATCATCCCACAAAACATTTTTGCCTTTACTAATAAAAATCCTGAGGCTTTGTTAAGACCACAGGTTCTCAGGACTTTTCTGGTTTTGTCTTAGACTGAGAGGATTTTAGATTTGTCAGGTTTGATAACAGTTGTTAAGCAATCAACATTTTGGTGTAGTTTTACTTTGCTTCATAGAGATAAAAAGTAATTTTTCTATGTGAATTGAATTGTCTTTGCCATCCAGAATGAATAGTTGTGGGGAAGGTTTTGTAGACATGCTGATCCCAGGAGTCTCACTCCAATCACAACAGTCAATCTGTGGTTGTTACAGGGATAAAACCTCACATCCTTCAGGTAAAAGCACTTTCAAAGGGAACAGAATAGAACAGCTGGATAATAAGGATCAAAAGAAGAGGAGTGTTTTGGCAGGCTCTGCAGGGAAAACGTGTGTAACAGTCCAAGTAGATCCCAAGAATATCAATATCTTCCTCCTGGTCCTGGCAAAGAGGAGAAAGATGCCATGCACATCCCCCTACCCCCATCTAGGCCTCAGGGTGTAGGAAGTTCCCTACCCCTTGCAAAACCCCATCCCTGAGGACCTCTGAGTGATTCCAAAAAGATGGTCCTAGGAGGCTGAGGCACCTTTAGTATATAATAATGCATCTCAAATGGAACCTGCCAAGACAAGGTTCGTGGCTGTCTGATGTATCAGTGAAGTGATTCATGTGTTAATATTGGTGTTTTTCATCAAATCCAGCTTCTCTGGCTCATATTTCTTGACAGGAGTTTATGCTACTTCCATTGACTACAGCTCATTTTTGTTAGGCTGGGTTTTTTAAATCTTTTTGCTCGAGGAAGCTCCAAGATTGTTTGTAAATGAGTGCCACCAGTTAGGTGCTGCTCGGTGGTTAAACCTGAATTACTCAACCCCAGGACTTCCACAATAATCCATTTGTAATTCTTCAATTACCCTCCAAGAAGCCAACTACTTAATTGCCAGAAGGCCAACCTCGTTGCCAATGGAAATCCACATTTAAGAGAGAATAAGAATATTGACCTTTTCTTTTCAGGTAATACCAACTAATTATGACACATTCAGACCACTTAATCAATGTATTTTAAGATAATTACTCTCTGCAAGGACCAGGATGTCTTTTGCTGTAGGCAAAAATATTCAATAACTATTTAATTACTTAAATTGTGGCATTTTCAGTTCTTGATGTGTCTGAGCTGAAATGCAGCCCCTCAGCCACAGACAAGGAGTAGAGCTGGGCTCAGGAGAGGCTGGACAAGTCAATCACAAACCATTGGAGCACACAGGGCCATGACATGTATTTAAACCCTCTGACAGAAAATGTGCCAAGCAAGGCAAGTGGAAACTTTAATTAGTTGATCTTTAAAGTTGTATCTTATTTCCTGCAGAATAAGTTCTAATCCTTGCACTGTTTTGACAGTTTTCTGACCTGAACTGAATTTCTTTTGCTGACATGCTAATCCGGATTTCATTTAAAATTATCATTTATATTTGCTCATTGTTCCTTTTGCTGAATTTAATTACAGTTTCTCCAGGATTGGCTGAAGGCTGTTTTGGGGAGGGAATTTGTACGACAAACTGTAGCATGCTGGAGAAATTATAACCCTAGGCTTTTTTAAATTAAATGAAAGTGAAGGGTAAAAATTTAGAAGTATGCTGCAAAAGTATTAATCTTATTTCACACACATAAATTCATAAATTCAAATATTATGCAAGTCTTGTTGGAAGTTAGAGCAAAACAGCATAGTCTTATTACTGCTCCTGCATTGTTCTGAGCTTCAGCTTTTTACGATTTAACTGGGTTTTTGTGTCTGCAGAGAGGCTTGAATTTGAAAACTACCAAAGATAAAATATGTGTGGAGGTGAAATGTTTTTCTGTAGAAAAACCAGTGCTAAAAATCCCCTGGACTGAACTGGCTGAACTGTTGACCTCTGTGTTAGAAGACAGCACAACACATTGCAAGAGAAACACTGATTTTTACCAGCACTTTTAACTGCAGAAGAGATTTTTATTTGGGGTTTTATTTTTTTCTCTGTTATAACAACAGAGAATCCAGATGTAGCACAGGAACACAAAATCATCTGAATCAGAAAGTTTGCCATGCTCCCGAGTCACCTGACTAATGGATGAGGTGAATTTGGAGATTTAAAGTAGGTGGTCCTCAATTCACCAGCTAAAATTTATCTTCCCAGCACACATAAAAGGCAAAATATCCCATTTTCCTCAACACTATTGAGAGTCAAGGTCATGTAGGTCCTTTTCCACTACTGGAATGCTGGAAAACACATTGCTTGGGAAGAAAAGAGCCTGTCTTGGCTCTGCAGAACAATTTGACCTGCAGAAGGTCCATCTTCCTATTGCTAATAGGATGTGGAAATTTTAACAGGCCTGGTACCCCACAGAAATGAGGTTATGGTGATGACTCCTGTCACATTGTACGGCAGGAGGAGAGGAAATGGCCTCAAGTTGTGTCAGGGAAGGTTTAAGTTGGATATTGGGAAAAATGTATTCACAGCAAGTGTGCTCCAGCACTGGGACAGTGGTGGGAATCACCATGAAATGCAATTCTAAAAATAGGCAAAAAAAACCTCACAAGTGATAGGTATTATTAATATCAGTAAGAAAGTGAATTAATGGGAAATGTTTTAAAGGTTTCTGGAAAGACTGTAGTTTGGGTGAGCTTTCTGTCGCTTTTAAATGCAATGAATACAGAATTGGTATAAGAGAATATATATAATGGCATTAAAAATTAACTTCTATGTTTTTTCTTCCAGTTTCTGAGAGCACAGAAATTCTTTCTTTATTACTTTGATATATTTCAATTTTTAGTGGGAAAACTGCAAATGTTTGGTCTAACGTGTGTCACTTACACCTCCAATAATTCACCAAAGCACAAAGCATCTGAATGCAAGAGCTAACAGCATTTTTTCTTTTTTTCTATTGTAATAACATTTAAATAGAAAAATGTTAAATTCCTGGTACCAAAATATCTTCCAGAAACATGTTTTGGTAAGTGTTTTTTGATGTGGTGTCAGAGTTATGGCTTGTTTCCTTAAAATATTTCCCATGAGCCTGCTGCATGGAAACTGCTCTGCCATAAACCTTCCTCCTGGACACCAAAGGTTGGCCATCTGTTCTCACCTTAACAGCAGCTTTTGGAGGCAGATGCCTGGGAAGTTATCTTTTAAAAAAAAACCAAAAACCAAAAAACAAAGCAATTTGTTGTTTTAGGAAAGTTGAATGGTTGCCTGGAAGTCCTCATCTTGAGGTTTTCAGAGGGGATTTAATTATGATGTTGATCAGCAGTTGTGCTGAAATTGGACAAGTCCACTCTCCTATGAACCTTCCTGATCAGGGATTCCTACCCATTGGAGAGTAACCATGAAATTACTCATCCTTCACTTTTACAGGTGCTTGTTCTGTGTTCCTTACCCAAACCTGGCCACCAACCAGGATGTAAAAATACGGGATTACAAAGAAATTTGAATACAATTTTTTGGGGTCATTTTAGTGCAAAAAGCGCCCTTGATTGTTCCAGCCACTTTGAAAAAATGAAAGCATAGGTTCAGGTTAATGACAAGAAAATCCTGATTGCTTCCTGAAACTCTTTGTGAAGCTCTGAAGAAAAACAGCTTTGGTCAACCTATGGGAATCACACAGGATGTCATTAGCTTATTTTGGTATTGATAAATACAGAGCTGGTGTTCTGTAAAAGAAAATCTCTAGAAATGACTTCCACCCTCAGTCTATTGAACACAACCTACACATATTTCAATATTACTCACATAACTCAAAATACATTTCTCTTACGATGGCCTGAGTGATTTGTCAACCCGGTATTTCTAATAAATACTTATTCCAGCCCTTTTTTCTCCCTGAACCCACTGTAATTGCTGCAGCTCAAAGACTGAGGCTGCTACGACCTCTTCCAAAAGCAGATCACAGAAACATTTGTCCTAGAGCAGAATGTGTGCTTTCATCCTGCTGTAGCACAAACCAAACGAAGTAAGGAAAATAGAGTCCAGATCCAGGTTTCCAGGTATGTCTTCAAAGAATGGTAAATAAAAATAAACCAGAGAGGATGAAGAGGAAGAAAAAGGTAATGAGTGGCAATGAATGGAGTAATTCAGTGTTGTATTTTCAGGCTTATTACCATATTTTATGATGAAGTTCTTTTCATATTTATTTTGAAGTTCTATTTATCTTTTAAATATTGGAACAGAAAACATAGGGAATATCAATAGCCATTATATACTTTAAATAACCAGTTAACTACTGGTTAACCAGACCATCTGTCTACTAATAATAACATTATCAATGCATGATAAAGGGTGAGAAACTCTTCTACTTTAATTTGAATTTATCAGAACACTGTGGAATCTGAGAAGGAAGCACTCTGTTCTCAGTTTAGCTTTAATCTATATTTGTTGTAGAAAGGTGTTTAGATGATTAGTTTCGTCCCCTGTCCTGTAAACCCTAGAGAGCATTATTTTATTAACATATATTCTTTTCACTGTTGAATTTAATTTTACATATTTTCCACTAGCACCCATAAAAATGAGTCATCTTTGGTGCCACATGCACTTCTGCAGGTTAATACCAAGCATAAAGGGTCATTACTGTGTTTTGGTGTTGTAAATTCATAAGCATTGCTTGCATTCCTGGGGCTTGCTTGTGCTACCCTGGATTTTCAAACCTCTATACATTTGTATCTTCATCCAAAGATCACTGAAATCCTGGATGAATTTGTGACTGCCCCACATCCTTGGAAGTGTTCAAGGTCAGGTTGGAGTAACCTGGTCTAAAGGAAGGTGTGCCTGCCCTTGGCAGGGTGTGGAATGAGATTAAGGTCTCTTCCAACCCAAACCATTCTGATTCTATGGAAAAGGGAATAAATTTCCAAGGTCTCTCTCAACACAGAATTTCTTTCTAAATCTAGAGCTGGTGCTCAGCAGTGAGAAAGAAGAAAATCTATTTAACCTTCTGTAAAAGAGCAAAACCCATTCCTATAATGCCCTTAATCCCACAAGCCATTTAAAATTTTAAATTTCCCTGAATATCCCAGGGCATCAACCATAATTTCACAACACTTACCCAGAATGAGAATTTCCAGCTCTGCATTACTGAGTCAGATTTATTTCCTAACAATGACCTGACTGGTGGTCATATGAATTTGTAAATTTATATATATTTAGCGTATATTAAATTTTTTTCTAAAACATTCAAATGGCATGAAGATGGGATTAGCAATAAGATGTTCCCAAGCTCTCTATGATGGTCCAAGGAAGGATAAAAATGGTCTGAGAGAAGGATGTTGGGATGAACTGCGTCTCTGTCAAGACTGATACCAATTTCATCCTTAGCATGTAATAGAATTAAACTGTAATGCTCAGTCAGCCCATCTGAATGGCTTTACACTGAAAGAGGAATGGTTTTCATTAGACACTAGGAAGAAATTGTTTCCTGGGAGGCCTGGCACAGGGTGCCCAGAGAAGCTGTGGCTGCCCTTGGATCCCTGGAAGTGTCCAAGGCCAGGTTGGATGGGGCTTGGAGGAACCTGGGCTAGTGAAAATGTCCCTAGCCATGGCAGGGGGTGGGATGAGATGAGCTTCCAGGTCCTTTCCCACCCACACCATTCTGGGATTCTATGACTCCATGATCTTCAGCGTGGCTATATTCTGCTATAGATTTTTATTTTTTTTTTCATTATAATGTGCTGGAGCATAAGTAATGAGGAAAAAATAAAAATAGATGCATGCTGTGAGATTTTTTTATTTTTCCAATAATGTGTCTGAGTTGAAAAAACAAAATCTGGACAGCATTATTATCTCCAGTGGCACTTTTTTTTTTCTTTTTATCTACCTCACCCTTACTGGCTTTATCCGGTTGTCCATATTATTTATTTAGTTTCCTCATTCTCTTATTGCTGTGGAGTTGCCTTTGCCTCACAGCCACCCCAGGAAGCTTTATTTCAGCATTCACTCTGTCTCAGCTGATCTGAGACACGTTAGGTCAGAGAGGCACAAGGGTTATGAGAAGACCTGCTCAGTTTTTGATGGTTTCTAAAACATATGTCTGGATTATTTTTGCGTGCACGTTTTCTTTGCAGCTTTTCCATCAAATTAATTGATTGATTTTCCTGATTACTTGTCATTTCCAAGTCTGAATAGTGAGACAGAATTTTCAGAAAAAAAAATGCTTTTATTCCTGTATTCCAGCATGACCATTTGTAAAGATTTTCCTCTCTTAGAAGATAATAATTAAAATAAAGTTTTAGATTGCCTTGAATGACATTTTAATATAAAAAATTCCTGACATTCCACCTGTTGTCCTTATTGCTTGGTTCTTCCACCCAAGAAAAGGAAAAAGAAATGCAGTTTGATGTAGTTACAGAGGCAATGCCTGTCAAAGGCAAGGCTCTGTAATGAAGCACTGGGAAGATTTGTCACACATTAAAGAGTTCTTGGAAATGTCAAACTTGCCAGGGCTAAATCCAGGATTTGAACACGAGTTCCTGAGTAAGCTCCTGCATTGAAAGAATGAAGTGGTATAACACTGACTTCAGAACATTTTTGAGAAGCATTTTCTCCAAATTCTCTGTCTTTAAATATCTGTCACAAATATGAATCCTTTCCAATTAAGCTCTGGAGATTTTCCTTTCATCCTGTTTTCTTTTCCAGCAGGAATCTAACAAGAATGATTCTGTTGTTGGTTTCTATAAGAAACTCCTAAAATGCCTCTGGGCATTGATATCTGCAGAGTATATTAATTTCAGGCAGACTCTCAAACTTGAAATACTTGATTAATTTAAAATTGAGATCCCAGTTCCACATGTACTGCGCCCTTCACCTGTGGAAGTCTGTGCCCATCACTGATGCCTGACAGAAACACCATTGTTACACGTGAGCAAGTCTTTTCTGTGCTCTCTCTGACACAAAATCAATGGGCAGAATAAAACCAGCATAAAGAAAATGTTGAGATTGCTCATTCTGTTAACAGTTCTCCTCGAAACCACCTCAGGAATCAGATTGATTGATGACAGGTTCTCCTGAATCAGATCTTCAAATTATCTCACTTCTCCCCTGATTTGTGTCAGTTGAGCTGCGTTAAATAGACAAAACTGTATGAGGTCAGACAAAAAATGTCTACTAAAGACATTAAACATTGCTGGGAATTCGTGGTCACGTTTATGTATTGCTACCGTGATACACTGTGATGTTCATTGTGGAATTAAAATATTTTTGGATGTTGCAGGTATATTGGAAGCTAGAAAAGGCAAAGAAAAATAAGCTTCTTCAAAATTGCAGCAGTGCTGTTTTTTATATGAATTTCTAAAGTGTAAATATGATGATGGACACTACATATGAGTATAAGTAAGGTCGCAGGTCACACCAGGCTGGGTGGGATGTGGATCTGCTGGAGGGCAGGAAGGCTCTGGAGAGGGATCACAGGCTGGACTCGATGGTCTTGGAGTCCTTTTACAACCTCAGTTATTCTGTGATTCTGTATAACATTACCCATTTTCTTCAATATTGCTACATTAGAACTCGTGAATCAATCACAACATTCTTTTTCTTCATAATTGAGATAATCCTGAAAATGAAATCTGAAGATTTTGTTATTCAATATTGACTTTCCATTTGCCTTTTGCATATAGAATTGTTTCAAAAACCCCTTTCTTTGCAGTGTTTAATTCCCCAGCCACACATATATATACATTTATTTATTGCAGCACAGAGTAGGCACACTTTAAAGTCCCAATCTAGGGAGGGAGTTGTACACAACAAAGCAGAATTCTGATGTATTAATGCAAGATTTCTAGGGTTTTCTTCATTCTCTCTGTTCCTGTCAAGATGCCTTGTCAGAGCCTGGCTGGAAAACAGAGTTCTGAAATCTATTGTCATGTTCTGACTTGAAACGCTTGAAGAGTTCTGATGTCCTGTAAATCAAAAATTATTTTGAAGCATTCAGGTGGTTGAGCATTCAGGGAGGGTGAGCAATTTTTTTCTATCTAAAAGCTGGGGAATAAACAACAAAGAACTTTGATGAGATGTGCATAAAAGTCTGATCTGTTCGTTTAAATTTGTGTATTTTAGCCAAATCATTTATTTTATATATGCTAGAAAAGTAGGAAAACATAAGCTTGTGCATAAGAAGCTTTAAAAAGGAGTATATCTTAATCCAATACAAATTCACAGTCTCAACTTCAATGGAAAATCCTGTTATCTCAAGATGGACAGGCAAAGGAAATTAAAGAACCCCATCAATTCCTTGGCACCGTGGGTGCTTCCTTACTAAGTAGTGTGAACTTGCCTATGAAATGGCAAATACAAAGAAACAATTTGAACTTTGTCTTCCAGTATATTTGAGATACAGATTCCCTTAGTTTGTAAACCATAGTCCTGATGTTATTTTTATTTTGTTTGATATTATATGTTTTATTTTTATTTTAGTTTTTTTTGTTTTGTTTTGTTTTATTTTATTTTATCTTCATTTTCTTTGGAATATCCTGGGCAGTGTTCCTTAGTCCTGGTTGTTGCATATGCTTTATGATTGTGACAAACTGTTTGTACCCTACTTCTTATCTCTCCTCTCCCACTGAGCATGGCTGTTTCAGAATCCCAGAGTGGTTTGAGTAGGAAAGGACCTTAAAGTCCATCCAGAGCCACCCCCTGCCATGGGCTGGGACACCTTCCACTATCCCAGGCTGCTCCAAGCCCTGTCCAACCTGTTGGACACTCCCAGGGATCCAGGGACACCTAAAAAGAAATAATTGTCTGATTAAGAGCAGAAAGGTAAATAAAAGGTACATTTCTACAGAAAATATCTCTGTGAGATTGCCTTTTTGCATGATGATGATTGGATGTATTTTTATCCGGTAGTTATATGGTACTTTAATCCTTATTCTTGATAAAATAATATCACAGCTATATAAAATTATGAAGGCTCAGACAGTACTTTAAGGCAGAGATCCTTGTAATTAATTGCAGGAAAATAATTCTGATGAGATAACCTTGGCCTCAAAACTCTTCCAAGGCTGAAAGAACATTCAGGTGTCTGAGTTTTTTGATTGTTGTTTTTCCTCAGCTTTTTCACTGTTTAATTTCAGGCTTCTGTGAACTTAATAAAACCAAGTAGTTTGTCATGAAAGTGCTTTTGTTTTAGGAAAAATAATCATTGTATTCCCAATCTCATCATCTGTGGGAAGCAGACATTTTATTCCAAGGCTGTCTTGATGAAATTCTTCGGTTCAGAAATCTGTGGCCATGATCACTGGATTTCCAGCTGCCAGCTCACCGGGAGGGAAGCTGATGTGCCCGAGACAGCGGCACGTGGCAGCCTGAGGCTCCTTGCAGCAAGGAGCAATCACAGAATATTAAGCTTAAAAATGGGGTTTCTGGAGGTTTTTGACCCTTCTGAGGGGAGATGCAAAGTGCTGGAACAGCATCAGCTCTTCCCAGAGACAAGTCTGGTGTCACACCAATGGAAGTGACAATCATAAAACATCAAACTGGTCCATAAAAACAATAATGTTGGAGCTGACCAGTCTAATCCAGTCCAACTCTCTATTTTTTTTTTCCTAACTTGTTATGAGTGTGAAAATGAGGCTTTTTTCCTTCTCTAAGTGTTGCTGTACATATGTCTAAATTCAGTTTAAACTTGACAAGATGTTCAGAATCACCACAGCTTCCTGCAGTTTCTCACCACTGTCCATTGTCTCTCCTACACTCAATACTGAAACACCTTACAAAGACTTTGGTACTTTCCTATTTCTTCTCTCTAGTAAAAAGAACAGCAAGGCACAAGAAGATTTTGTTGAGTATTTTTTCCAGATTTAACATCGTGATGGTCTCAGTCACTCATAAATATTTTTGGCCAATGCTTTAAGGGAGTTGCATTTCTCTCTGAGTTGGCTATATCAGAAATAAAATCTGACTTGGAACCAGAAGTGCCAGACTGGAATATCACAGGTTTTCTGTCTATTAGGAGTGGAATTCAGCAGTCCCCCTTTGTTCCCCAGAATGTTTTTTGCAAAGTAGAGATGACTCTGATCTGGGCTTTGTCCCAGCTTTCTGTGCAGCATCACTTGGGAGAGCAACAGCACTGAAAGGAGACATCACAGAGGATTTAGACTTGATGTTCCTCTGGAGATCTGCTGTGGCTTTGATCTGTAGTGACTGACTGGACCTTCAAAGACCCAAATGGTTTTTAATCTTTGGGAAAGACTGGTTTGTATCTTATACAGACAGAAACTTTGATAGCAACAGCTTTGTTATTTCCTCCCAAACTCGTGATGAAATAAAACCTTACACTTGAAAGCTTGTTACAGGCAGAAGGAACTCAGCAGACATTCACCTCAAAATGAAAAATTTATGGTTATTCTGATTAATGTTTTAAGAGTCTAATTATGCTTTAATAGTCTAAATGTTTTAATAGTCCAAATGATCCCATCAGTACAGAAAAGTCTCATTACTAACATAATGAAAATCATTGTATAAAAAAACCTTCCTATATAAAAGAAGAAGAAAAAAAATGATTTTTGTTGTTGTCTCTGTCCTAGTGTTTACCCTCCAGCCTACCTCCAGGAAAATGGGATGGGTCAGGCTTTACCTCTCCATGTCACATTTACACCTCAATGTCTTTCCTGGGAGGACTGAGATGCTCATTGTCGAGCGGTTTCTTTCTCAAGTACATTGGAATTCGTTTTCAGAAATGCTCTCATTGTTCCCCTACAGACACCTCCACCTTTGGCTGACACCAAGGGCTCATGTTTTGCAGTGATTTGTTGCTCCCAGGATTCAAGGCAAGAGAGTTTATAGGAGTGGTCCTTGACCACGGGGAAGCTCTCACAGCAGTCCAGGCCACGGCCAGCTACCACAAATCTCGGGGTTTGCACTCTCATGGCATGGACACAAAGAATTTCTCACCCTGGGGGGTTTTGTTTCCTGAGTGCTGCCTCAGCTGAAGCCACAGCTGGATCCAAGCTGAAAAAGGCACATTGCCCAAAAGTGGTGAAGGAACCTCTCCTTGGAAAAGACCGGATATTTTAGGACATTGTCCTGGGATAATCCCATTGCTTCTCCTTGGGCTTAAATCCACAATTTTGTACTGGTGACCCAGTGACCTGTGACATGAAGAGCTGCTCAGGGCCATCTCAGGGACACTCTGAAAATCTGGTCCTCAGGAGGGAGGATCTTATTTTTTATTTTTTTTTAATTTATGTTCTTATGTTGAAGTTGAATTTGTGTTTTATTGGGATTGGCTTCTGTGTGTCTGACTCCAAAGGCAGCTGTATGCAATCCTTCCTGAAAGGATTAAAACAAGAAGGAAAATTTGGAGGTTAGGCCTCTGCAGACTGTATTTTCAAAGAGCTTTCACAGTAAATAAAGTAGCATAAAAATATGCTTTTTTTATATTATGATATATTTTTACACTTTTAGGAGTGGGGGTTATTTTGTCTGTAGGGATAATCTTATTAATGGCAAAGAACCATGTTTATTTTATTTTATTTTATTTTTGAAATTTTATTTTACTTGTTCTTTTGCAATGCTAAAGTTTGGTGAAATATGTTCTTTACCACCCATAGTTAGTATGTGTTTTGTTTAATGAATTTGCTCCTCAGAGAGTAGAATAGATATATTATGCCATATACATTATACATTATATGATATGATATGTTATTTATTATACCAAGGAAAACAGTTGAGCTGAAGACATAGATTCCTTATCCCCTTGTACACCCATACAAATATAAACATATATAGGATATAATTCATTTTTTTGCAGATATTGGCATTTTCTAGACCAGCGTCTTAAAATGGATGTTTGCTGAGCTTTTCCTAATTTAATAGTAATGAAATTAACATTTGAATAGTTCATAGATATGTGCTTAATCAATAGATAATGACAAAACTATTCATCTTCTGCACCTTGAAATCATTAAATGTTTTCCCTTTGCTTCCCCAAAATTCCTCCAGCAGAGGTGAGCACACAAAAGAGACTCGTTCAATGAAGATGTGATGGAGCTATTGACAAAAAGGGCTCCTGTTGCTTAATCTAAAGGTGTTTGGGGAGGAATGTGATACTCAAACCCCCATTATTATCCTGTTTATCGCTGGTACCCGGTGGCAGCACTCACAGATAATCATCTTTATCTCATTGCATATGCTGATAAGCCACAAACCGGCATATCTCATTAACAGTTTAGTAATTAGGATATTTACATGCATTTGTAGCACCAGAGACATGTTTTTAAAATGCAGCAAGTTGTCAAAAATACCTGATCCAGTGGGATCTGGTTACAGGGTGTGACTGATAACAATTTGTGGGGGATAGGTCCAGACAGGAAAGTTTCCATAGATCCCTGTGCTGATCATTCCCTGTTATCTGGTACAAAGCACAGGGCACTCACTTTTCAGGAATACAACAACTAATTCCTGTGGTTGATACTGCAGCATTTAAAATCCTGTGGTTCCAGGACAACAGCAAATGCAAGAAATTTAAGCAAACACCTAGAGGCAAAATTAAGATCCAAACCCGTGTGATTTAGACTGAAGAACTGACTTAGAAGGTTATTTGTATGATTTCACATTCTTGTCTCTTTACATCCACCTGTAGTTTCTAATGCAAAGTGAAACTTTATTTTTGTCACCTTTGGAAAAATTAACACTTTCCTGTAAACAGGTTTTTTTTAGTGAATTAAAACTGGTAAGTTTGTACTTTATTTATCTTGTCAGTGCATGCCTTCTTTTGGGAGCAAATGTTCCAGAAGCTGCTATCTAATAATGGATGTTATCTGCATGCTTGAATGGATTACTACACAGGGATTCATCTTGCTTGACTGGTTGGAAATGGATTTATTTTGGTAGATCAGACAGATTTAAACACAGAACAGTGGCAGTCTCTATTTGTAGAGAAATGAGCTTGTTTCAGTAAGACTCCAAATATAGATTTAATATGAGATCATTTATTAACTGTCCATTGTCTTGGTTGATACTGAGTATAAAATCTGATTATTTTAACTGACAAAATCTTATGTAACTTCTTTTGTTTTCTCTGTTTTTCATAGAGAAGGATCAAGCAGTGCATTCATATGAATTGCCTCCTGCTCTCACCCTCTTTACATCTCTTCACTTCCTGGAACATCCTTCATCCTGTAAAAAGAAAATTATATTCTGTGTAAAAAGTGAGAGCCTGCAATTAGCATCTGTAAAAGTGGCATGGGAATATGACATGACCATAAGCTGACAATATTTGGGTAAGTTTTTCAGTGAATAATGTCCTTTAAAGACCTTGAGGATTCCAGAAAAGTCAGCGGTGATTCAATGTATTTTTTTTCCATAGGGCCCGTAAGTGTAGCCCATGAGGTGTCCAAGCCTTTGGCAAAGTTCCTCTTTGTCAGGTGACAGAAAACTTGTTTGAGAAATTAATGATAACAGGATGAAGATTCACTAGGTTATTACTTCTCCATAAAAAATGTTTTAGGATAGATCACCTCATTTTCAGAGTCCATTAAATTCACTCAAGAAAGCAAAAGAGCAAGGACCCCCAGCATCTGTCCCCTGATGTCTCTGAAGTGGCAGAAGTGCCACCTGAAGAGCCTTCCTTGATGCCTTAAGTTTTAGCTTTCATATTTTTCATATTCTGTGATGCCTAGGTGTGTAGTTTTGAACTTCATATTAAGTGTTAGTGAGCTATCTCCAGAGTAGGTAGACAAAACAACTTCTTTTCTAGCTTGATACTAAGGGCAGTTGTTACAATTTTCAGGCCCAAAAGCATAAACAATGGTGGACTGAAGAGAGAAAACAAGAAGGACGGGACTTCATAACCTGAAGCAGTGATTGGACAATTAACGCTGATACACAGATGGACCAAAACTTATAAAAATGTGAGACCTCGTGATCAGTCATTCATTTTGTGATCATTTTTAGGTTCATCTTGGGTGTAGCCCTGGCCAGGGTCTTGTACTGCCCAAGGTGTATCCTTTAAGACCTTTCAATAAATACCTACTTTATTCTTAACTCTGTCTAGCCTCAGTTCTAGGTCAGCCTTCTCAAGGCATCATCCTCAGGAGATCATCTCTGCAGAGACCTGATTTCATGTTTTTTTCCATGGTTTTACTGCTCTCAGAGCATAAATTGATTTGGGAATGGTTAAGGACTTTGATGTCACTAACAAAGAAATCAGGAAGAGAGGACTGGTCTCCCATTTCTCCTGCAAGTGTGTAAATATTTCCTCTGTGCTTTAATTTTAACAGAAATGCTTTGATTGTCTTATTGAAACATTCACAAAATTAACATTTATAAAGAGGATCAAGACTTAGGCAAACCTCATCTCCCTAACCAACAGTTTTACTCATTTACCTGAGCTAAAATTTACAAAGGACCCTGTTCTTTCTTGGTTTTGGAGCTATATGTATGGCACTAATATGGATTTAACCATAAAATATATGGACTAGATACTGGTTTCAAACCCTTTAGTTTGAACTTTGGCTGCTGGTGTCACATGAATTATGCCAGAGTGCTTTTTATTCCCTCTCTCTGCATTAGTCTGTGGAGGATGGGGCAAGTTCAAAGTTGCCTTTCTCTGGCTGGGGTAAGTTAAACATATCTATACACAACATATTTTTTTTAAAAAATAATTGTGATTTATATAGTGCAAAATAAAGAAGCACAATACTTAAACCACTTAAACCTTCAGAGACTTCATAAAATTATTAATAAGGAGGGATTAATCTTGAATCCTATGGAATCAAATCTCAGCTCCTATCAGAAACAGATCGAGCAACTCAAGCTGAATTTCAGCATTTCTAAGCCACAAATGTTCTCTTTTCTGTGGCTGCTGTTGGAGAGACAAGATTTTGCTCGTTGCATTTTTTTATGGGGAGAAACAGGATTGATTTGTTTTAAAGAGGAAGCTCTGATTGGTCACTTCTAGAAACGGGAGGCAGAAATTTCTGCACATGTGTATAAACAAGGCATCTGAGAAAGAAATCCTGTGTGTTACCTGATATGTCCCAGTAAGTAACTCAGTGAGTTACTGATTGGGCTGTGCAGCTGACACAGTTAAAAATAAAGCTCCTTCCACACTTACAAGATGTGATACAAAAGGTGAAGGCAAGCCTTGCCACCTGCTGTGTCATGCAGAAGGCAGAAAATAGCAGATTGTGCTGGAAGAGCTCCAAAAAGTCAATTTAACCCTTGTCCCATTCACAAACCTGACCTTAAGGAGCACACCATTGCAAGCCATGTCCTTGGTTCTGTTTTAGAAAGCTGGGAGAGTTTCAGTCACACCATAAAACTTCACTAGAAAATGTCCTTTGGGTGATGGGGAAGACAGCACAATGCACAGCAGGCCCCGTGGAATGGAACCTGGAAATAAATCCCCCATGGACACAGGGTTTACAATGCAAGCCAATATTTACATCAGCACAGTCACTGATTCCTGACTGCTCAACACCCACAGCATGCTGAGGGAGCAGAGGAAAAGCCCCAGATCCTCCCACTGGAAGTCAAGTATTCCAAAAGTAATGACAATAAATCAAATGATAAGAAAATTATTTTTTTTATCAATTCTTCTAAACTGCCAACTTTGAGGGTTGGAAAAAGTACACCTTTTTCATCAATAGATTCATTTCTGGTAGGGGTATTTCCTACTCATCTGACAGGGATGTTTTCCCTGGTTAGCTGGGAATAAAACCCACCAGTGTGGTCAGAGAAGTGCTGAATGTTTTGGGTTGGAAAGGACCTCAAAGCTCATCCTATTTCATGGGCAGGGACACCACACACTAGAAGGAAGGTTCTTGAGAGAGTTTTAAGAGCTGTCAAGTGACAAAAGGCTCTTTGAAGACTTGTTTTCACCAAGGTTTGGAATGTCATGGCCAATCTGGCTCCTTCAGTTTATTGCAGCAAAACTGCTCCTATGTAAAAATATAAACGCAGTACCCTTGTAGATGGGCTGTTAGGAGGAGTTGTTCCCTGTGAGGGTGGGGAGGCCCTGGCACAGGGTGCCCAGAGAAGCTGTGGCTGCCCCTGGATCCCTGGAAATGTCCAAGGCCAGGTTGGATGTGGCTTGGAGCGACCTGGGCTAGTGGGAGTTGTCCCTGCAAGGTGATTTTGAGGGCCCTTCCAGCCCTGTCCATTCCATGTTTCTATGTTAATCCTGGCAGAGCTGTTAGAGCAGGATTTTATTTATTACAGCCCTAAATCATGGAAATCCTGTTCTTCCACGACAACTGTGAGCTATTGCCAGGTTCAGTTATCAGCAGTGCTCACAGAATTATTTTTGGCTGGTTATCCGTCTTATCCACCTTAATACTCTAATGAATGCAATAAAGCACCTGTATTTCTTCTTGTGGCAGTAACAAATTCGATTAGATGCATAAAAGATTAAAAACCCCACAAAAAAAAAATCTTAGTTGTCTCTCTGTTTTTTTTTATATGTAAGTTTTAATATTTTAAAATAATTTAATTACAGCTACTTCAGATGCAAGATCGACTCCTTTTAATGACTCAGGAAAAAGTAATTTCTTAAATAAATACTTTTATTTTCTTGCATGGGGCTTGGAGCACCCTGGGATACTGGAAGGTGTTCCTGCTTGTGGTAGGGGGTGGCCCTGGATGGGCTTTAAGGTCTCTTCCAATCCAAACCATTCCATGATTTTTTGATTCTATGCTGTGTTTTCTGTAGGACTGCACACACCTGAAATATGACATTTCTGTATCAAAATAGAACTGAGTCAGTTTTTTATCTTTCACATGTGAAAGGGGAGGAAATTCTCCTAAGTTACAGAATAACTTAGAATGTATTTATTCTGCTTTCCATCACAAGCACTGAATACCATAGGAGTAGAGCACCATAAATCTTGGAGCAAAATCAGCTTGCAAATGTTTCTGAACAAAGCCTAATGTATTATATTTGTGAAACGCTTTATAAAATCAAAGGAAATTAAATAAATAAGCAAATTCCTTTCTAGTTACAGTTTTCAGTATATTATACAATTTCTCATGATAATTTCATGCACATCTTTGCATTGAGATTTTATTTCAATCTTAAAAAATAAATTAAAAAGTTAAAAATTACATTTAAAGTACTTCTAGGCATGAGAAGAACTTTAGTGTGCTATCTGTTAACCTCCCCATCAAACCATCTCACCAATACCTAAAATTTGGAACACATTTCCAAATATCTCAACCTGAAATATGATTTTGCTGTTATTTGCTTACTGATGTGTGGAGATAGGCAGTACAACAGAATTCCTCATTGTCCCAGGGCTGTGGAGCTGAACTGCAGATAACTGGGCAGTGCTGGTGCCTCCTCAAACCAGATCTCCCATTAGCCCTGTGCCTGTTACATCCATTTGCTCCACACAGCAAGATTTTCCTCATTTAAAGTTTAATTAACATCTTTTCCCTCAGATACCAGGAGTGTAGCAAAGGATCTACATCAAGATATCACTTCCCCTTCCTGCACCTCCTGCTCACAAGGTAGCAACCCCTAACAGCTTTACTAATCCAGCTTTTTAATGGAGATCATATAATAACTGATGAAAGCAGGCTTTGCACTGGATTTGCAGATCTTTTACCCCTGCTTCTCTGGCCTCTGTCTGGATCACATCCTCACCCTTCTGCACATCTTTATAGGAACATTTTCTGCTGCATGTTATTTGTACTTATTCAGCACATCCTGAAGGACCAGGTGTCAAATTATTTCTGTCCCAGGACGTAAGGACAAGAGGATACACAGGAATGTTGCTGAGAACAGCTTTGCAGGAGGACATAGATTCAAGGAAGATCATCTTCATTTTAGCCTGGTTAATTGTGCAGGAATCATGTTTTGTGCTCTGTTTACAGGCCAGCCTTGTCTCTGGGTAACTGAGCTGTGGATGTGGAAGAGGTGTCACATCAGACACAGGACCACTGTTTGAAAATAACCATTAAATTTAACCAATTTTAGCAAATTTAAGGGCTTGACCCTTGTAGCCTCTTTATCCTAGGATAAAATCTTGTAATCTGAACCAAAGATAGTCTTTCAAAAATGTTGTCATAATTTATTCTTTTTTCTGCCCCAGAGGATTTGATATTTCTGATCTCCAGCAGTTTCTTAAAACCTAGACAAAGTCCCTCTGTTTTCTAAGAGGCAGGAAAAAAAATGAGTTGAGTCCAGAGGAGATGGTGTCAGGAAAATTCCTCAGAAGATCTGGGAAAAATATCAGTTCTGAAATCCTCCAAAAAACAGGGTTTGACGCAGATTTAAAGATTTCAAATCTGTTCATGGCTGCTCAGCCATTTCATATGGATAATCTCCAGGGTTTACAAGCATCATCTAGAGAGGGGATTTGTGCCTAAAGTATTAAAGGACATTGTCTTTCTCAGCAAGTGCAGACCAGAGAAGAACCATTTCCTTCCCCCTCTTATGGGCTGCACACTGAAATACTCCTTGGTTTTGATAAGAATGGGAAATAATTTTTCATCTCCAAATTATTTGACAAAGAAATCATGCTGTTTCCTGCATTATAAGTAAATATTTAACTCCAGAATTATGCATTCAATACTCAAATGAATTTTTAGTGTTGAGTCTTCAGTTCACTTTGTGTTTTTACTTGAAATTTTGCTTTTATTAAGTGCTACTGGCTTGCTTACCATGGCATTTTAGGCATTAGAAGACCTATTTTAGCAAAACAATAGACTGAAAAACTCTGTAGATTTTCTTCACAAGAAATAGCTGCTATCTATTAACTGGTAACAAGGTTAAATTAAAACATTAACAAGCAAACAGGACTTTATACAAAGTCTGGCAAGCAAAGCACAGTTAAACCCAACAATTCCTCATTTTACAAAGACAACAAAAATTGTTACGTGGCTTTAATGGCAAGTTTCAATCTGCTTCTGGGTTTGCTGAATGTCCAGTAGCAAATGATTTATTGATTTATTATTATTATTATTATTATTATTTATTCCAGAGAAACTGGAAAGACAGAATTAGGTAAGATCTGCTTAAAGGACACAATTTTGCATTATTTGGATAACCAACACCCACATCAGAATCAGTGGGACCCAAGAGAAATAGGAAATTCACATGTTTAACTTTCTCTGGAGATTATAATGGGAGGGTTGTACTCTCTGGGAACTCCACCCAGAAATGTAGGGGAATAGCCAATAAAATTACCTTTTCTATTATTTATACCAACTTTTTGACAGGGCAGGACTTTTAATGTCATTAATTTCAGACGTGCAGCCCAAATTTGGAGCCAAAAAACACAATCAGCAGTCCCAACAATATTTCAATTTGTAGACAGGTTCACAGACTTTCTCCTCCCTGCTTGAAAATTCCATATTACAGCAGATTATAAAACAAGAGACTTCAAGATGCAGGTGTTTAAGGGAAATACACATTCACTTCTGTCTTAGTTTATTTTTTGCAGACAGGGTGCATACACAATTTTATCACTTTCAAACACACTTGATGCAGCATATTTAATGCATAATATTTAATAATAAAAACATCTAAGAAATCAATTGTTTATTTTACTTAAATTGGAGCAAAATTATTTTGGAGTCATAAAATCCCTGTATCCCCGGAAGGTTTGGGTTGGAAGGGACCTTAAAGCCCATCTCATTCCCACCCCTGACATGGGCAGGGACACTTTACCCTCATCAGGTCGGTCAGAGCCCAAGCCTATCAATTTTCTTCCTGAAATTTTCTTCCTGATGTTTTACATTTATTTTTTAATAGAAGTATTCCAAATAAGATCTTCCCTTGGCAAGGAATTCATGGCTTTGTTTTTTTTTTTTTTTTTCCCTCTATCTTTAGATGGAATATTTTGAGATACACATTATTCTTTGGGAATGGTTTAACTGGAGGAAAATTCAGGACTTGCTGATAGTTGATGTTCAAAAGAGGAGGTAAAAACCTTAAGCTGCACTCCCTCATAGAGAATCAAAATAGTCATCAAAGCATGTGATGCAGAGTAATTCAAAATTATACTCAATATCAGTGTTTTTAGAGGTAATTACAAGTTAACTAAAATTTTAGGGATTTCATGGGAGAGTGGTTTATTTTTCATTATTTATTTTTTTTCTCTGTCTTAAAAGTACTTCATTGCTGCCGATGCTGCACACATTTCAACTAATAAATAGAAATATGTTGCAATTATATTAACTTTTATATTTAACTCAATCATCAAAGCCTTCATGAAGCTGAAGCCCAAATGTATATTACCTCATTTCATAGATGGTTATTAGAATAACATTTTCCCTTTAAAGCATAATTTTGTATTACTACAGAAAAGGCTGCTTTTCACTTATTTCCTTTTTCCTTTAGGCAAAAAAAGCTTTGTTAGTGGAAAGAAGGTTTAATAGATTTTGAAAATGCATCTGTCATGTAGAAAGTGATCCATAGTTATTAAGATAACATCGTTTACAGAAGCCTGAATGGGCTGAATGGAAACTCAACCAGAGCCCATAAAATTTGTTCCAAATCTGTAACTCAGCACCTTTTCTCTTGTTCTTAATTTATGGATTTTATTTTCCCAGTGTCATTATTTCAATTTGCTGTATAAGATTGATTCTGGTGGTGTTTTCCCGTTATCACAAAACTCATTTAAGACAAGAAAATGTATATTATGTCCCTGTGGGAAGTGGCAGTAACCAATGTCCCTTCTGGAAATTTAGAAATGAAAATTAGTTCTCCTTATCCAATGTTCTTTGCCATGTTAATGAAGGAATAACACAAGAAGAATTGGAAGAGATAAATATAAAACTGAAGTCAGATTCCTTTTATATTTTAGGATTTTAGTAGGAGATAGATGATGCCCAAGGTGTGTCACTTCTGGGCTCACTGCTTTAGAGAAATTTATTTTATTTTAATTTATTTTATCCCTTCCCACTCCAGTTCTGCATGTCCTGAGTGGCTGACGGAGGCAGGGGAAGGGTGGAGTCCTGGAGCTCAGGGTGTCATTTACCTCACACTCAGTCATCCCTACAATCCACTACTTTCCAAGTGCTTCTTCTTCATCTCCTTAGATCTTTTTATCTCTGGATCACTCCCAGTGTTTATTTACCCACTGGAGAAAGTTCACTGCAAACCTAACAAGAAAAGATCAATTCAGACAGATTCTCTACTCAACTTTTACAGGTTTTTTATCAAAGGCAGCAGGAATGAAATGAATGCTGGTGAGGATGAGGAGAACTCTGCTAAAATGAAGGAAGGAGGACATCAAAGTGCTTTAAAAGTTTAATTTATTTGAGAATGGCAAATTGATCCTGAAGACTGACCTGTTCTGAGGCAAGATAATGTTCTGAGTATCTCTGTACACATTAACAAAAGCACAAGGATTTCCTCTGAGACTTTGTGTTAAATGGTTTCTGATGGTGCTTTCTTAGATAAATTAATTATTGTAAGTGGATCTTCTTTTTTATAATGGATGATAAATTATGTGCATCCTTGTGCTTTCACTAATTTTATAATAACAGCACCATGAGTTGTTTCTGCAGTTTTCATCTGGCTGGGTTGGTACCATGCTGCATTTTAAAGCAAGGATGGAATCATGGAATCCCAGGATGGTTTGGGGTGGGAGAGAACTCAAAGCCCATCCAGTTCCACCCCCTGCCATGGGCAGGGACACCTTCCACTAGCCCAGGGTGCTCCAACCCCATCCAACCTGGCCTTGGACACTTCCAGGGATCCAGGGGCAGCCACAGCTTCTCTGGGCACCCTGTGCCAGGGCCTCACCCTGGAATCCTTCCTAATTCTTTTCCCTGTTCATTTTGTATCCATGACTGCGAATGCCATGTTCCTCCTGGATCTGCTGCAGGCTGCAGCGTAAGAGTTAAACCACTCCAGCATTCAAGCTCTTAATTCAGAAGTCTTTCATTAAATTTGATGGCATTGACTGAGAAATCTTTATGAAATCACAATTACTTTAGTCACTTTTCGTCATCATTTTGATCTTAAGGAATTTAAGACAAACTTTTACTCCATACTTGTTTACTGATGCAAATTTTCTCAAGAAATTGTCCCTTAAGCTACCCTGAGGATATGTTTCCTGTGTGCAACTGTTTCTTTGGGACAGACTTGAGTTATGAATCTATTTAATTTTCTGTATGAAGTCTGAAATTAGGCATTTAGTGTAATCCACTTCCTTTATGAAATAGGTGATTCACAGGATATGGGAAACCTGACACTGAAGAACTCTGAAGACCTAAAGGAAAGTTATTAAGTCAGTAAATCATTTGATGTCCAAGGATCAGCAGCTTTTCCACACTGTACCTGAATTATACAAATTGAATTTACACTGAATAATGTTAAAAAAAAAATAGAGATATTTGTCAGGGATTACTGCAATCATTACTCCAAATAACTTTGCTTCTATCATTTGGAATGGAATTTTAAGGAGAAACCTCCCCAGCACATCACAGCCTTGCCTTGGGCAGAGTCGATGGTGGGAACATGGCCAGAGGCAGGCAGAAGGAAATACTGTCCTCCCAACCCCAGAAGGATTTTATCCCTAACTTATTAGGGAAAAAAGGGAGAAAGGCAGCATCCTGCAGCTGGCTGGATCTCCTTTTTCCTTTTTCACATGACTGTTAACTTTTGTTTCCTTTATATGTATTATGCCAAGAAAAACTTATAAAATTCTCATAATCTAATATAAATCAAGATTTTTTTTCTTTTAATTCAAGAAAGAAGTCATAAATGAGGTAGAAATTGGTATTTTGGAGAAAACTATTTTTCTCTCACCATCATTAATAGTGTTCTGGTAAGACTAAAACAAAACCAGAAAGAAACAAAATCTGAGTTCAGAACTGCTTCATTTCATGGTTCTCCTGACTCCAAGTGCCAGAGGCACTGAGGAAGCAGAAGCTCTGCTTCCCACTGTCTTTAGGGCAGCTAAAATGAAATTACAAAGGCAGAGTTGTGGCTTTTGCAGTCTCATCGTATTTTCATAAACTTCCTCGTGCAAAATAACTTCTTAAAAAGAAGTCAGGAAGGGATTGTTTAGGATGTTTACAGAATTATTTTGTGCTGCTCTTGACTCAAATGTCTCAATCTTCACCATGGTGAAAATATGAAAAACTGCCCTTTTAATTCTATTAATCCATGCCTAAGGGCTTCTTAATTTCTCTCTACTAATAGATATCTGAAAATGTTATTAATTCCATCCTGTGCCTGTTGAGAAAAAAGTCCCATCAGTGGCTACACGGAGTACAATATTTTTATATAATATTAGAGAAAAATAATGCTGTATTTTTGATGTGAAAATAATCAGAAAATGCATCTTTACTTCAAAAGCTTGAGTTATGTTTTGTCTTCCAGAAAGAGCTGAGTTACCAGTGAAGATGAATGAGAGAGACTGGGAGTTACCTTCAGTGTTGGGTGAAATAACATTTAATAAACCTTCAATTCATCCCAAATTCTTTAAGCACCCCATTTCTTGCACTGTGAATCTGTCACAAGATTTAGCAAGTGTGATATTTTTGCTTTAAGCACTTTCAGTCAATGGAATGACTTAACAGAAGAGATGCTAACACTGGGTTTTTCACCAACGTAAAGTGTGTGGAATGTTCTGCTTCAAATAAAAAAAAAAAAAATAAAACAAAAAATAAAACAACAAACTTGCTTGGAATCCAAAACCTGGAGTTTGGACTCTGATTTTCAAAGACACAAAACTCTTGCTCTTGTTTAAACTGAAGAAAATTCAGATACTGAAGCCATCTCAGTTATTTGCTGTGACTTCCCTGGAAATTCTGGTTTTGTCTTCCCTTGCCTGAGGAGATGGAGCTGCATTCCCAAGAGGAATGGCCAGAACAGAGGCTGTGGATTATTCTCACACAGCAGCACATTTGGTGAGTCTTGGCAGCTCGTGGAACAAACCTTAGCCTGCTGATCACACAGAAATCACTGTCAGAGTTACTGGGTCAGTGGGAAAGACAGAAAGCATTGTAGTTCGTTTATTTAATTTTGTTAAGAATTTGTTAAAACTTGTTAGTACGTTCTTGTTTCCCCCTGTTGATTGTAATGGTTTAGCCCCCGTTGTCTGTTATATAAACCCCTCCCAGTTTTCCTGAATGTTCCCTGTCAATCACCTTTACCCTGCCCCATCTCCCCATCCATCACTGTAAACCCCACCTCTCCTTCCAGCTCCTTCCATGTACATCATCCCTTCCTCGACATGTTATTGGTTGTTATATTATGTTCCTGCCTTCTTTGTATCCCCATTGGTCCCTGACATTGTAACCTCTTCCCCTTACCCCTCCCTCCGTGAGCTCCGATTGGACCCTGGACTGTGCCCGCCCCTGAGATAAAACCCTGTGCACAGAGGTGCTCTGGGCTCTCTTCGGTCCTGATTTCTACCATCTCAGGCCCTTGTGCTCATCCCCTCTCCTGAATAAACCAGTTCCTGGGAAGTACAGCCGAGTGAGTCTCCTCCTTCCTTTTGCCACCACCCATGACGCCTGATTTGGCAGAGCCCAGCAGGATTCGGTGCTCTGAACGTTCTGCAGTGGGATTGCCTTTCCCCTGCAGTTCCCCACTCCTGGTGACTGCCCGTGCAGGTGTGGCACCGTAGAGCTAGCCCGGAGCTCCGGTGTGGCCAAGAGCAGCATCAAGAAAGTGAGTGGGAATATGGAATTCAGAAAAGGAGGGATGCAGAGGCTTCCTGTTTCAGGAACTCGATGGAGTTACGTAATTCAGGTGACGGTGTGTAAATGACTGGAGAAGGATCATCCAAAGTGTGAAGGAAGGCCAATGAACAGTGATAAAAAGTGTTCCACCAAAGTCTTTGTACACAAATTCAATTTGGATTTTTGCCATTTAACCAGTGCTTTCTCTCTCACTTTTCCATTAGTACCAGCTCCACAGAGCTGCAACAATGCCAATAGAATGGAAATAGATAAATCCTCTAAAGCTGCTGTCTAGAAGAGACACAATTAAGTTTTTTCATGCCTTTATAGCCTCCTACTCCTTCAGCAATAGCCACATGCTGCCACACACATGGATTTTACCCCTGCTTCTCCTCTAATCCTGATTTGTTTGGGTATTTGAATTTTCCTGGTTTCAAGAGAACTGGTATGCCTTTCATCCAATCCATTTCAAATCCAGCCCCTCTTGCACCTATTTTCCTAGGATTTCAAAGAGGGGAGAACATCAGTATAAGAATTCCAAGTTAGAGATTTTCTGACTTAGAGAAATTGTTGTACTGATTATTTTTTTTTCCCTTTTTAATTTGAGGAGAGTATTTTATGAGAGGTTAAAGCCCATTAGTCAAGGTCAGGATGGTTTTCAATGAGCTTAAGCACAAGATGTTCTTGTAAGTGCTGTTCTCTTTAATTTGGCTCCTGTTTATCCAGGTAGAAGCTGATGAGGATTTAACTCAGGGAAAAGCACATTCCATCTTCCATCATTTAGGCTGACAGTTTTTAAGTTCTCATTCTGTACTTGAGTGATCATTCTGCATTTTAAAATCATATTTCTGAACAGCAACACCAGAACTGCCTTTGGGGGCTCAAACAGACATATTTCAGGAAATACTAATGTTTTAGAAAAAGAAAAATATTATAAAGATAATATATATTAAATACACTATATATTATTAAATATATATTAAATATTATTCTTAAAAATCTAACTCAGCTATAAAATTATAAGGAACAAAACTTGGTTATTCTAATGAGAATTTAAGTTCAAAATGATCAGGCATGGAAAAGCTTGTGCTTTAGTGAGGTTTAATGTATCCACAGTTCAGTAGATATTCTATTCAGAAATGAACATTTTTTCCTCATCCCCTGCCAGCAGATTCCTCATATTAGGATTTCAAATTCATAGCTTTATATGGAAATTAATTCTACGCAAAATTGAGATAATTCTTCTGCACAGGGTGGGATTGTTGGGGTGTCCTGTGCAGGACCAGGAGTTGCACACCATGATCCCTGTGGGTTCCTGGCAGCTCAGGATAATCAGGAATCAGTTGATTCCATGATTTCTTCATATTCCCAGAAGCATAATCAAAAAGTGGGAACCACAGACCTGAAAAACTATTCATAGACTATGCATTTAAAACTGTATTTTAAAATGAAGAGGCAAAATCATCAAGATTAAATACTCTGAATTAACTTTATAGGTCACGAAAAAAAAAAAAAAGGAAATGTATCCAAATGTTTTGGAGGTGTGCACAAGTATTTTTTTTTTAATGTGATGTGTTTTTATAATTGATGCAATACAAAAAAATTCCCTACTAGCCAGTTAATGGCACAAAGCTCCTATTCAATTGTGATAGTTAAAAGCATTATTTTCTGACTATTTTAACTCCCAATTTATTTTCTGACCATTTTAGCTCTCAAATTATAAGCAAGGATAGTTGTTTAAGCCAAAACCAATATTTTTTTATAGTATCTTGTTACTTTATTTATCCTCTTTATATTGATTCTAAACTGGGCAAAACCTGGCCCACACAGTTAAACTCTAACAGAGCTGCACCACAAAACAGGACTGGAAAAATGCCTCCGGATATTTAATATTGCTGTCACTGAAAATGCATATGGAACTTCAGTTTCCACTACAAAAATGAGATGAAAATAAAGTTATTTGCTCTAAAAGCTATTACAAGGGAAGACTGTGAGTGTAATAAATTTTTCTCTTTCAAGAATAAACAATGCACGACATGACTTTTATTTTCTTTCAGGGAAGAAATGTAATAGGCTGAGTTATGTGGCAGCAGTTGTTAATACTTGTTTTAATTATGAATCAACTTTGATTTAGTAATGCACTGCCAGACAAGGTTTCCAATCCATACTGGGGAGCAAATGATACAATTCACATTTGGAAGTGAAACAAGAAACTAGCAAAGTGGATTTTTTTCCTAGGGAAAAAATCATTTGTGGAAAACTGAATTAATCAGGAACTTCATGTTCAGCAAAACATAGGGTAAAGAAATTCACTGTTTATATTAATCTTATTATAATTTTAACCAAATAACAATTTCAAATATATCAAATACACTTTTACCCAGAGCCAGAAATTCTTAGCATATTATTGATGCTTTTTTGGATAAACACTGAAGCACATTTTGAAAATACTTTTTTTTCATAGATTTAATGATTAAATTTGATTGACTTTAATTTTCATAGATGCCATGGCTGTAACCCCAGTTTTCCATTTGAGACAGATGCACAAAAATGTTGTGTGTCTCCCTCTCCAAGCAAATGCAAGGCTGCTCTAACATTATTAATAAAGAATTTGTTTGGGGGCAAATGGGCATAAAATACAAATTTTTTTTTTGGAGAACAAGGAACTGCCTCTCACTGATCGAAACAGCTATTCATCTTAAGTCCTTTAAATTTTTTTTCTATTTCCTGCATTGTTCTAGCAGGTATGCCACTGTATTCTCATATTTTCAACACTTTCAGGCCCATTTTCTTCCCACTTAGGATGGGGCAAGCTCATATTTTTCCATACCAATGCAATTACTATGGACATGTAAAAAAGTTCATTCCTGAAAACCTTTCCAATTTTTCCTTCCCTGATATTGTATTGTTATTTTTGAACAGTTCACATTTTGATATGGATGGTTTCATTTGCTTTTGGAAAGATTCCTATCACATGAATACTTTGCAATATTTTATATCTCCACATTTTGGATTAGGTTTGGGTTTTTTTTCCTTTTTATTATTTGACTTTGTGTGTTTGTTTTTGGTTTTTCCTGTTTGTCTCTTTGGATAGGTTTAAGAGGTGTGAGTGTGTGACAGGTACAGCAAGAAATATCTTGGCTTTTTATCAATTCTGTTATTGAATGGATTCCATGATTGCAGCACTCAGCATCTTTGATCTTGCTCTTTAGAGAAGTGTCTGCCCAATTAATTTCTCATTGGAAAAAGGACTAAAGAAGTCAGTTAAACATCTCTTTTGATTAATTTTTTCTGACTTTCATTGTTGGCTACAGGCACAAATAAAGAGCAGAGGAGAAGAATAACCACAGTGTTTAATAACTTGAAAATTAAACAGAGAAAGACAATGACCCCAAGGGAGCCTCGTCCCAGCCCTGCTACTGGCCATGGCTGTGCCCCTGGTGCTCCCAAAACTCCCTGGGACTTCCAGAGCTCAAAAGGACTTCAAGGACCTCCCAGAACATCTCTTTCCCTGTATATTTATGTTTAAAGGTTACAAATAGTCACAAACATAACATATTTTTAACACATACATATGGATGCAGTTTTCTATCTTTATTTCATATATAAGCACATATTTATACAAGTGATTGAATAAAAATTACTTAAGAATTACTGATGAAATTAACAATCAAGATTTGAATGGGAAGGGGAAGGGGAAGGGGAAAAGGATAAAGAAAGAGAAAAAGGAAAAGGAAAAGGAAAAAGGAAAAAGAAGAATAGTTATCTTCTCCCCCTAAGCTAATACTGTATTTTTATATTTCAAATTTTATTTTTTAAATTTCAACTCATCATGGATAATTTTGTCCTTCTCACACTCCAGGTTCTTATGTTTTTTTGGCATGGTGGATTCCCATCTGAGAAAGGACCTTTCAGCTCCCAGTGTTAAATACAACCTGGTTTGGCACTGCAGATATCACCAGACTCAGTGGCTGATGATATTTTTAACTGATACTGTCAATGTGCTTCCTAAATGGATTTGTTTAACTTCATCCAAACAGTTATCTGGAGTGCTGCTTTATAAAGGTGATTAATAACCCAGAGGTGACAGCAAATCCCAGAAAAAGTCTGTTAGGACCTTTCACTTCTTTTCATGTAAAAATGCAAGAGATACTATTTTATAACAGCTAGGTAAGACATATCTCCTTCATGTCACACGACTGTTAAATATCTACTTAATTAACCTCTTCCTCTTAAATTTGGAGGTTTTCCAGACTTTCTGACAGTCAAGAAATACAAGAATAAAATACCAATTTGTAATTATCTGATTTAACAGAAACCACGCTTCTCTGGTGACTCTGGTGACTTTGCACCTTATTCTGCTGTGGTCCAAAACAGAGAGAATTGCCACATGTAAATATTTGCCTTTATTTTCCTTAAAAAGGTTTAGACCAGTATAAAGAAAAACATTTTTATTGCAAGTCTTTCAAGAAATAGTGCTTTACATCCAAAGCACTGAGCATAACAATGGTGGAATATCATGGAATGATGGAATCCCAGAACAGTCTGGGTTGGAAGGGTCCTTAAAGGCCATCCAGTGCCACCCCCTGCCATGGGCAGGGACAGTTCCCACTAGCCCAGGTTGCTCCAAGCCCCTTCCAACCTGGCCTTGGACACTCCCAGGGATGGGGATTAGGAAGATAAAGTCCTCTGAGTTCACATTCTCCAGCAAAAGGGAGCTTGAAAGAGGAATATGCAAATCACATTTTAGGACAACTTAATATCCACCTCATGCCTAGACCTGTCTAACAACAGTGATTGAGATTAGATCCCCAAATATTCACTCCCAGGTATGTGATGACATTGAGGTCTCCTCCTTGGTGTTTGAGCTCAGCCCAGGGCATGGGATAGCAATTCCTGAGCTGTGTTTGAGCCCTCCAGTGGCCACTGGTGCTGTGTGTTCTTGAGAACTGCCAATTAGAGCCTCAGTGTTTATTAAACGAGACCCCGTGGCTTTGTGTGCAGTCACCAATATGTTTCTGTGAACTTGATCTGACAAAATATTTTGTTATTTTGCCTGAAAGAGCAAGGCAATCATCTGTCACGGCGGCAAAGTCCGTGCTCCCAATTCTCCCAGAGTATCACTGCCAGCACCACCACTGCATATTTAATGTTCTTTCTCCCAACACCCACAGGATGGGGCTTTTCTGGATGCTGTGGCTGGAACAACCCTTCCCCAGTGCAGCAGGGACTCCCTCTGCCCTCCCTGCTGTGCTGGGATGCACAACACAGCTCACCTGGACAGGTATTTACATGGGACATTTCTGCAGCTGCCATCCACAGCAGAGTTCTTTCTAAGCACAGAGGGCTCCAAAGGCTCTCCCAGTCACATTTCTCCCTGTTTTTAGAAGGAGCAGGGCAGGTAAGTGTTGTTCTTGCAGTGCTGGGTTTGTTCATGGCTTTCCTGTTCATGGAAAAAGCACCTTTGTGCATGCCTGAAATCTGGGTGCTTGGCCACAGGGGTAATTGCCAAATTTGAGCAAATTGACTTTGTGTGCCTTTCCCTGGGCAGCTCCAGTTTCCTGCTGCTTTAGGGCTCCCTCATCACCATGCTGAGCCCCCTCCAAGCTCTGGGGACACAGAAATGCTTTTTCTGTAAATGTGGGAACAGGACTGGAAGGAGCTCTGCAAAATCTTCATTCTCTTTGTAACTGGAGGCTCTCCAATCTATCTTTTCCCAGTATTTTACAACAGACCGTCTTTTCCCTGCTTTTTTTCCCCCTTTTTTTTTTCCTTTTTTCCTTCTTCTGATTGCCTGTTATTCCACAATTCAGGAGGCAAAAATGTGTTTCAGAAGTTACAATAAAATGGATATACATTTAGTAATCTTTCACCTCCTCACTTATTTCCCATGAATGCTTTTAAAATGAGTACCAAAAAGCCATTGAAGGAAGAAGAGACATTTTCTTTTCCTCTGAAGATTGGAAAAATTCTTATCTCATCCCTTTGTCTGTATTATAAGAAGAAAATGAAAGCTTTCTCTGTCTGCAGATCTAGCCTGGAAATTTCAATTTTTAAACTATATATATATATGTGTGTGTATATATAAAAGTATAAAATCAGAGAATCCCAGAATGGTTTGAGTAGGAAAGGACCTTAAAACTCCTCTCATTCCACCCCTGTTATGAGCAGGGGAACCTTCTACAAGAGTAGAAGGCCCTTCCAAAATGACCTTATGCCAGTTCAATCTGAAGTTAATTAAGAAAACTTTGAAGAAGAAAAATATTTATATATTGTTCAAATAATGTTTTAGAGTAATATTTGTGATTGTTTTTATTCAGCCTAGGAGAAAGATGGAGAGAAACTTTTTTCAAGGGCCTGGAGTGACAGGACTAATGATGGACGAATCTATGAGATATAATTCTCATGTTGGAATTCCAAGACCAGCTGCCAGGGTGAAGAATGTCCCATAGCCACTTCCAGGAGCCCTAGAAACCAAAAAAAGGTTTAGAGAGGTATGGAAGCCCTTTTATCTCCTTCCAGGGTGGTTTTTACAACTGTGAATGTTGGACATTCTTATTTTTAATTTTAAAAGAGAGGAACCTTCAACACAGTTATCTCATGCACTATTTGGTGACTAAAGGATAAAACAGATCTGAAAATTGCTGGTAAAATAACGAAACAGTGGCAACATTTCAGTCAATAAATGTAGCAGGACTAGCATTCTACTACCCAAAATCTAATATCATCCAATACCTTAACATTTTGCTATATGATCCAATTATTAATGCAACTTGTGTTTCCCAATGAAACCATGGAATGATTGGTTTGGGTTGGGAAGGAACTAAAAGATCTTCTAGTTCCAAACCCCCACCATGGGCAGAGACCTCTCCACACCATGGGCAGGTATTACAATGAAATCATCTAAATTATAGCTAAAATTACAACTTAATTATGACTCTGTCTGTCTGCTGCTGTGCCCCAGAGCCAAGCTTTCCAGATCCCTAATCTGTAGTTCAAGGTATTGGCCAAAACACAGGCATCTGGACACACCCTATTTAGTATTTCTCTCAGAATATTTTGGGAATAATAATTTCTATTTTTAGAATAAGGTGGAATTGTTCTGCACTGATGGGCTTCTACACAATAATTTTCAAACACTGCATTAAACAGAGTCAGAGCAGCAGCCACATATAAATTAGAAGTTCATCAATCAGGATATAATTAATACTACTTTGCCTTGGAGCCAAATATTAACATCCTAATTTATTACAGTGTAGCAGCATTTTGTAAATGTTATGGCAAAGCCAGACAAAATGTGGGAATATTTCAAATACTTGTGTGAGCAGTGGAACAACCACAGGAGCAAAGGTGTGTGCAGGTGCACCCAAGGGGCAGCTGGAAAACAAGCAGCTACGAGATAAAGAACAAGATAAGCAAAGAGGCAGAACATCCCGCCCAGCACCCAAGAGACTGAGCTGCCAAAAGCAAATATAAAATAAGCAGTGAGAAGAGTAGTCAATGCATCACTTTAGGAGAGGAAGAGCATGAATAACATAAAAAGATTGGGGAGTGAAAGAGAAGAAATCCAGCAGCCTGTTGCAATTCTGACTTCTCCATCCAAGAGCTCTCAAGCCTCATCACCCTGACCTCCAGCACTGACTCCAGCCAGGACTGTTGGGATCTCTGCTGCCCACCCCAGCTCAGTGGTGTTGGGGTCATTAAAAGGTTTAACAGCAACAGCTCTGTCTGCACAGTGCTGTTGATTAATAACTCTAAGTACTGGTAATTAATTAATAAGCATAATAATTAACCAGTCAAACTAAATGTGTTGTAAATCATAGAATTTTAAATTGTTTAAGTTTAAACCTAAAGCTTTTACCTTCCTTCCTCCTCACACCAAATATTTTTATCCTATAAAGCAATCTGGTTGATCAGGCCTGGTTTATTTTTGGCAAGCTTGACAGGTCCATGTTGGCTGCTCCCAGTCACCTTCTTCTCTGCCTTGTGTCCAGAAGCATTTTCATGAGGATTTGCTCCTTGATTTCCCAGGGACCAAAGTGGGACTGACCCTCTCACAGCTCCCCCATTTTCCTTTTGACCTGGTTTAAAGGTGACTCTTGACTCTTCAGTGGTGAAGCACCTCCCCTGATCTTCCCAGCCTACCAAAGGTGGCAATGGTTGGCATAGTAAGGAGAACTTCCAGGTTTCCCACTGACCCCAGATGCATCCCAAGGGGTCCCACTGACTTCCATGGGTTAAGATGTCTCATGTAAACCCCAAGTGTCTCTCTCCACCCATTGCTGCTAAATCCTCCCCCTGAACTCCTTCACCAAACTCAGGGATCTGAAACCTTTCTGGCCCTGGCTGAAGGCAAAGGAGGTGCTGAGCACCATGGCTGTGCTCCCTGTCACTAAATCCTCTCACACCACGTTTCCTTCTCCTTGGATATGGTAACACTGCTCTCTGGAATTCCTGATGCATTTCAAAAACAGAGCGAAAACAGAAAAATAACAGTACAATCCAAACTTTCAAGGAGTATTAAAAACCTGTGCAAATATCAAAATACTGGATTTTTTTTGTCTCTCGAGTCTCCCAGAAAGTTTGCAGAAGTAGAGCTCTACTTAGGAATTCAGGAACTGCAGATTCAAGAGTTCATGTATAATCAGAGACTGGTGCTCTGACTTACATAAAATAGACATTCCACTTGTGCTCATGCACCACATTCTCCTTCCAGAATGGACAGTCCTTCCACCTTCGTCTCTTGGCTGTCACTTCCCTCTCTGACCTTTTGCTTGGAGCTGATTCAGTTTGATAACCCAATGATTTAATTTTGCTAGGTCAGGTTTTATTTTTTACCAATCCAGCAAGTTGTACTGATTGTGCAGATTGTTGCTGACATAGAGAGGAAAGTAAGAAGAAAGAAACTCCCACTTACAGAGCAGTAAATTGTGGGATGGACAAAGCTGGTCTGTGGTGTCCCAGATTTCATCTCAAGCTTGTCTGCATTCAACAGAGACACTCCAGCACCTAGCAAAAAATTGCAAGTAATTTTTATTAGCCATAATTGTTGGCAAATCCCATTATTTCAGCCATGTTAACTGTTTTCCAATTAATTGTCAGTCAGCTGCTTAGAAAGGTCACAAGTAGATGAGATGCAAAAGCCACATGAGGCTTCTCAGTGACGTTTCATGGCACCTTGATAAATATTGCAGCTGCCAGCTCAAAATGCTCATTGCATTGTAAACACTGCTGAATCATTTATTAAAAATGAATAAATGAAGCCAATAGACTTTCTGCTGCATTAGGCAGCCATTGTCTGTGTCACTGAGGATTCTGCAGCAATCACACAGGGCTTCTTCACTCGTTGCTTTTTCTTCCCTTCTCTCTCTGTACTTGTCAAAGTTATTACTCCTTGGTGTCACCACAATCCCTCCTGGCTCAGTGCACATCCTCTGCTTTTGCTTTTAACTGGATTCTTACCACAGTAGGGTCTTTTGAATATATAATACAATCTACACAATTTGTAACCACTTTTTTCCATGCCCACATTGGAAGGAGTAGGATAAACATCCACTCAACCAACTGAATGTCTGCTCTGGCACTGGGAAAATTTGGGGTTTAAGTTTCTGCCCCTCTGCGTGACTTTGGCACATCCCTTAGGGCACAGAAGACTTTACAGCCTGGAGTAGGAGTACTTACAGAGTGAATGGATTCAAAATGGCAACAGCAGGGTCAGATGGGATATCAGGAAGGAATTGTTCCCTGTGAGGGTGGGCAGCCCTGGCACAGGGTGCCCAGAGAAGCTTTGGCTGCCCCTGGATCCCTGAAGTGTCCAAGGCCAGGCTGGATGGGGCTTGGAGCACCCTTGGGATAGTGGGAGGTGTCCCTGCCCATGGCAGGGGGTGGCACTGGATGGGCTTAAAACCAAAACCCAACCCCTTCCATCCCAAACCATTCTGGGATTTTGTGGAACTCAGTTGATCCCACTACATGTAGAGCTGAGGAAAGCTCTGCCTATCTCCTACCCATGTGGAAACATGGATCTGTTTTCACTGTCACATTACCAGAAAAATGCAAGTCCATTAGAAACAAACATGTTTTTCTTAGGGGTTTTGTGGTTTTGGTAAGTTCCATTATTGGCCACCTCATAAATTTTTGAGCACTGTCAGCTACTGCAACAAACACCACCAAATGTTAGTGTGCATTGGAGAACAATTCTTATAAACATTTAAAATTTGGCTTCTGAACCCCTCTGAGTTATTTGAAAACATGAACCAGTTACTAGTGTAGCTCCATGTGCTTGCTGAAAAGTCATTTACATCAGATACTTTGAAGGAATATCTGAGAAAAATTACAAAGTGCTAAAAACTTGGGAGTTGATTGAGTAGCAAAGATGTGTGGTTTGCTGCATAATTTGCTGCACTGCTCTCTGAGACCCAGGTTTGATTCCAGAGGTGGTTAAATAACAAATGACACTGAACTAATTAGAAGATTCTGCCATCTAGTGACTCGAGATGTGGAGCTTCTGCACGACCCTTCAGCTGAGGTTTGAGGACATCCTTGTGGGCTCAGAGCAGCAGCTGACTCTGATGATCAAAACCCAAGTTTTCCTCTCAGTACACAGTATTAATTTTCCAATCTGGCACTCATTTGGTGTCTCTCCAGCATTTATCTGCTGCAATTGCTGGCAGTATCTTTATTTATTTATTTTTCTCTCCATAATAAGTCTCTGGAAAACAAACAACATCTCTTTGCTGCACCTTTATATTTAACCTGTCTCACTTTTTGTTTTAAAATGTCACTTTTCTAGGACAGCTGCTGAAAGACAAGTACCAATGTGATACTAATAGCATAACTATATGGCTGGAACATGTTATTTTTCCCTCATGTTGAGTTCAAATAAGACATTAGATGACAGGTGCTTTTGGATGATCACTCACTCTCCATTTACAGCATTTTTTGGCTGTGATGTTTCTCATGGCTGTGTTGCCTGAAAACTGAAAATTTCTCAGAAATTATTTTCCAACTCTGATCTTCCTATTTCCTTCTTTCCAAGCCCTCCTTACTGCACCCCCAGTTTTTTTGGCATAAAAATCAGTCATGCCAGCACCAAATTTGTTTCTTCAAAGAGAAGTTGGAACAATTTCTTCCTTGGAGGTATTTCCTATTTTGCTCTCCTTGGTCTTAAGAAATGGGAGATTGTTTTCTGCTAAATGGAAACATCTGAGAGACCAAACCCACATTTTATAAATTGTCCAATAAAACTGGTAGCAAAAGATGTTTCTGTTTCTGCAGTATTTATCATTAGTATAATAAAAAGATATTTTGAAAAACATTGACAACTTAATTTCTTAAATTAGCATTGGTTGCTAAAATGAAGTCACAGAAATCATGTCTCACATCACTTGCAGAATCCTGCTAATTTGGATTATCTTATTTATACTTTATGACAAATAGAGCTCATCTTTTATAACATATGGAGAGATATCTTTTAACCTGATCTCAATACTGAGCTTGCAGGGCTGGCTGGAATTATCATGGACTCAAAAGATCCCAGAAAGTTTTGGGTTGGAAGGGATCTTCATGTCCATCCCATTCTACCCCTTGCCATAGGCAGGGACACCTCCCACTATCCCATGTTGGTCAAGTCCTATCCAATCTGGTCCTGAAGCTTCTTGTTCAGGCTTCATATTGAGCAAGAACACTGAAATCTTGTGAATTTGCAACTTTTCTGCATAAAGAAGCCCAAGTCGAGAACTCAGGTCAGCATCAAAGTCCATTCTCATAGCAAAAGAGGAGCAGACCTGGGTGTTGCTGGAGGGGAAAAAAACACTCTAAAGACACATCTTGTGTTATTTTAGCATGGTTAGCCAAAGTACTTTTGTGAGATGGATTTACAGAAAAAGAAATCGTAGTTTTTTGTGTATGTTGTATCATTTCATGTTGGACATCAGGAGGAATTTCTCCACGGAAAGCTTGGCCAGGCATTGGAAGGGGGTTTCCCAAGGAGGTGTTGGAGTCCCCATTGCTGGAGGTGTCCAGGGAGGAAGGCCTGGGTATGGCATTCAGTGCTCTGGGCTGGTGACAAGGTGGGCATCAGGAACCTGCTGGTCCTGGAGGGCTTTATCAACCTCAGTGATTGTGGGATTCTGGGATTTGGATACACCTTTGTATCCAAACAAAGCAACGCTGGGCAGTTGGTTCTAATCTATCATGCTTGAGCTGAAGCAGTTGGCTGTGATGAATATGTGTTTTGGTACTGCTGGAGATCTATCAAAATAATAAAGCACCCTCAAAAAGAGCCCAAATCAGATTTGTATTTAGCTCAATATTCTGAAAAAAAAAAAAAAAATAAAATAATACTAAAACAAATCAAGCATTTTAACCTTCTGCTGAAATGTCAAGTCAAAAAACACCCTCGGAATTAGAAATGGATGCTAATTTCTGGAGGACTGTGCATATATTGTTATTGCACCTTTTGCCAAGAGGTAACCCTGCTTCTGGAAAGCTTTCATTGTGACAACCTTAAAACTGCAAGCAGCAGTGGTGCTGCAGCAGAATCTCTAATGATACTTTTCAGATGGTTATTCTGGAAACTGAATACTGAGGAGCAATAAAAATATCTCTTGTCTGGGTCCCAGAAGTGATGAAGTGGCAACTTGCATGGGAAAAATAACAGGAGCTGATGATGACATCCTGCAGCTGCTGAGCGTTGGAATGAGACTTTCTAGTCCACACAAGAGCTGTTTATCAGTGGTAGTGCTGAGGTTTACAGAGTAAAGTGCAGCACCTGAGGAAAAAAACCAGCTATTCTTGAATGCCTGGGTTCTATGCTGGGTTTGGCTGGACTCAGGATTCCTGTCCTGAGTGAGCAGCAGAACAGATGGAGCTCAGAGCCATGGATTAAATTAATTCAACAGACATTGTGTGGCCAGTTTATGGACACTTAACAGGAGTAAAGTAAACTAAGGGAGTGTTATCTGTGCATTAATAGTAACGAGGGGAAGGGTAGGGGGAGTAATGGAGTTGTACTGAGTAGTGTGGGACCCAAGTGTGGCATAAATGTTGAGGAATAAGGGGTGGAATATGCTGGGTTTGGGCTGAGTTGGGGTTAATTTTCTTCCCAGGGGCTGTTTTAGGACTGTGTTTTTGTTTGTGCAGAACACAGGGGTGAGAACACAGAGATGTTTTTTGTTATTGCTGAGCAGTAAATTTTTCTACACGATTTGCAAGTGGACTCTGAGACTTCTCATACAGTATTTGCTTTTAGAAGTTGCCTTTTCTATATATTTGTAAAAGCAGACAAGGATAATAATATACAAAATATACATATGTAATGTATATGTATTACAATATACTAATGCATCATTACTTAATAATGTATATTATACACTATTTTATAATAAAATTTGCAATGAAATTCTAATATAACAATATACAATACAATAATAAAATGCTGAACTTGCTGATTAATAAATAAATAATTAAAACAACACAATAAATAATAAAGGAATACTTTGGTATTTTGAGGTTTCTCCTCCAATATTGGAATTTCTTTTGCTGACATGTGGTAGTTGCCTCCTGAGTGTTCAAAATGCACAGGGATGTGTGTGATGTCTCACACATCCTTCCTCAAAAGTCAGTTCCTCCCCACCACCTTCAAATATGAGATGGCAAACATGTTGTGAATTACTCAGCCAAAAGTACTTCAGCTCGGTGTGGTACAGAGCTATTTGCTCAGTCTGTCCAACTTGTCTTGCTAATGGTCTTTTCTAATTTTTCTTAGCACTTACAAGCATCAGTTGTGGAAAATAAAGTGTTGGAAATAGCTCTGTACAATCATGCTTAAATGATCCTGGTTATTTTTCAAATCAACAGCGAAATGTTTAATAAGTGCAGGTCACCTGTTCAGTGAAACAGAATTTTTTGGGGAAAAATTCTAATTAGTAAGCTGTCATCTGTTATCAAGTGCAGATCAACCAATAGTCCTTAGTGAGACTGCAAAAAAAAGTGTTCTTTTAATACTGGAAACGGATGGAGACCTAAATGCTTAATAGTGTGATCATCCAATCTTCTAAAAACAGGTCATTACACCCATGAAACCAGAGGTGTTGCAAATACCAGCTCATCCTTGCAGCACTAATAAGAAAAGTTTGCAGTAAAAGCGAGAAATACCTCCAGCTAAATAGAAATCTGAAAATAGTAAAAAAAGTATATATTACATACATGCATTCAATTACATTTTTTAATTTTTTTTTTTTTTTAATTTTTTTTTAATATCTGTGGCCTGAAACTGCCCTTTTCCTGTAGATTTTACTGTGTTAACACCCAAAGGGATCTGCCATTCCCACTGAGGAACTGTAGCATCAGTTCTTTATGCATCTACTCCTACATTTGCCATATTCCTACTTGATCAAGGGTTGTCTCCTTAACACCCTCATCCCTGCTTGTTTCCTGGCCATATTTGTACCCTGCAGAAAAGTCATTAGTTTTGTCATTGGCAGTAAAGAGGCTCTGTAGCTCTACAATCCTTGTTTTGCTTATGTTTCTTTGGCTAAACCACAATTTTTAATTTACATAGAAGTGAAATGAAATTACTAATTAGTTGAAGAGAGTATTTATGGCTAAGAGAAAGTTGTAGGGTAAGGAATACAATCACAGTGGGATTGGAAATGGAAACACAGGATGGTGTGGGGGCAAGCACAGGCATGGGGTGATTAAAAATGGGGCTCAGACTGGCTCTGGAGACCTCAGGTCTACAAAAGGTCAGAAAAAGAAATGCTGATCCAAGAGCTGAAAAAAACCCATTTTAGAGGTAAAAAAGTAGACAAAGATCCTGTAATCAGCATGCTTGGGGCACTGTGCACATCCCAAATTCAGCTGTAATGCAGAGTTGCAGGTGAATGAAGAAAGGTCAAGGAATTGGATATTTTAGCTTAAAAATTACCCCTAAAGATGCTTAGAGTGAGGAAGAGCATTGTACCCAGGACCTGGGGGTGCTGACACCTTCCAGCACTTGTCCTTGTCCCTTGGGAGCCAGAGCTGCAGTGGAAGAGTGAATGTCGGAAGGAAGGCAGGCAGGAAGGGCACAGCCATGCAAAAGAAGTCCCTTCCTCCCTTCCTCCCTCCCTCCCTCCATCTCCTCTAATAGAACTGGCCCAATACAAAATCCTGACAAGGTTTCAGGTACACCAATAATAAATTCCCAACCCGTAGGAGGTTTATTTGCTTTCTGATAAGAACAAAGATTTCAAATTAAAAGAAAAAAAAAAAAAAAAGAAAAATTGCAGGACCTCTACTCTTTGAGCAGTATTGTGAGAAAGCTACAGCAAGCAGTACCAGAGAGGCTGATACCTCCTCAGATTGGCTATATTGTCTTTATGATATAGAGTTATATATTCTTTATTACATTTCAGAGACTTTTTTATATTCTTTCCCAGCAGCTAAGTCTTACTTTTCAGCTTAGAATTTGTATAAAGGGAAAATGAAGCAGTGAAGGAGTAGTTTGTGCTGCAAGTACTGAAATTTTCATCATTTGTTGCTAACACAACTGAAATGTTCTTTCCACAGGTGTATAATGAAGACAATTTCCATGTTCCAGGCATCCTATAGATTAAATGGCACCAGTGAGGGTGGAATGAGAGAGAGGAGAGCTGAGAAAAGTTATTAATATGCAATGCAGAAGAAAATACAGTTATGCATAAAACATTCCTATTCAACTGTGGCTATGAACATGTACAACAAGCATATAGAAGTGCAAATTTATATATATATATGTATAAATAAATGAATATTTAGATGCATGAATTAATATTACAAAAGAAAATTATGAGAATCACTCAGTCTCAGCCAGCTGGCATCCCAAGGTGTTTAATTAATCCTCCTTTGTTTCAGAGAACACTTACAATTAAACCTGGTCAGGTATTGTGCAATGTGTGTTTTTCTGTGCAGATGTAGACTGTAAGGAAGGAACGTTTTTCTTCATATTCAAGGTACACTGAATAATGTCAAGTAACTGTGCCAAAAAATACAAAAAAAAAAAAACGAGTTTAGAAGTTATTAAATTGAAGGGTTGCTTATCAGCCAGTAGAAAAGTGATTGAAATAAGAAATTAGTGAGAGATGTCACTGACATCAAGACTCAGGGACCACAGCAAAACTCTCAGAGACAGAAACTTCTTTCAGTCAGGAGAGTGGGACTGTAATCAGAAAAATTACCAAGAAAGGAAACAATTTAAGGATGGCTTTGCTAAATGAGAGTTTCTTATTACAACTTTGACAGGTTTTTCATTAAAATAGCATGGCTAATTATATCACCCCTATTTTTATTCCATAGCCTCCACTTTGTGAGCTACTCTGTTAAAGTCCTGGGGAATATTTCTCATCCATTTGGTGAAGGGAGGAATCAAAGAAATTCTAAATATGCTACAAAGCACACTAAAATGAGATGAGCTGGATAATGCAGGAGATAAATTAAATTTGGGGTTAAAGGGCTGAAGCAAAACCTCATATGTCCCTCAAGTTATTTTGTTGATGCTCTGGGGAAAATTTATTTGATATTCAGTATACAGGTTGAAGGATATTTCAAGTTTAGTTTGGTTTAGAAATGATCTATCTGTCTGTCTGTATGTCTGTCTGTTTTCTTTCATCTTTTCAGCTTCTACCTTTTTTTCATGCTGATTCTTTGTGTTGAGACATGTTTCCTCATCTCAAACACAATTTAAACTCAAAAATAACAGCAGAGGATAATTTATTTCATAGAATCAGAGTGGCTTGGGTTGGAAGGGACCTTTAGGTCATCTAGTTCCAATCCCAATCCCTGCCATAAGCAGGGGCACATATTTAGGAGATGTGACAGCAGCAGTATTTATGACCCCAGAATTACAAATGTTTTAGGTTAGGTTGCTTTACTAGGAATATTTAGAACATTTTACCTAAACTCCATTAATTCTAAGCAATCATCAGCAGTGTAATTATGCAAACAGAAAATCTGCCTTCTTCACCTGCAATAACCAAGTATTAGTCTTATAAATTATGGTTCATCCAAGCTACATATTTTACCAAGGAAAGCCTAGCAAAATTGATAGGTGGGTCATTACAGGTTGTTTTATGAAACCTAGGAAAAATTATATTTTTGTAATGAAGACCCCCACCTTTTTTGTAAATTTGTCTGACTGGCGATCCAAAATGCCCAGAAATAGCTCTAGAGTTTCAAATATCTAATACCTGTGTGTTGCCTGTGCAAAGTGCCCCAAAACCAATAGAAAATCTACTCTGAGGGTATCACTTAGAAGAAGACATGCAATTGCTATCAACCTGATCCTTAGGTGAGGTTAACAGTTGTTTCTGTAACAGCAATCCAATGGCAAGGAGGAAGAAAATATAGATTATGTCTTGTTTCTTCCTTTACTTTCTCAATCACTGACTTGGGTATGAATTTAGTATTCAGTAAATATTCAGGGAAAAAATTGACTGGGATGAAGAGATAATATTATGCTCATGAGTGCTTAGAGGGTTTGGAATTGGCAATCACAAGAGGAGTTCTCAGATGTTTTTAGCACAGCCACCTCCATTACATCTTTACATTACAGGCTGTTAAAGGACCTGGCTGCTCTAAACAGGATAATTCAAACATCTGATGGCAGCAATGTGTGCAAACTGCACAATTATTGGTGTTCAGGAGAATGGGGATGGGGAGCTCTCTGTTAGGCAGGGGCTCCAGGGACCTTCTTGGCTGCCAGATGTAGCAGAATATTGCACATTGGAGAGGGGGAAAGTGTGGGAATGGAGCACAGGGAGAAAGGGAGAGTGCCTTGTAAGGCAGAGGCAATGATATAAAAATGTAAAATTTGATGGATAACTGGCTGAGCGCAAGTTCCAAGCACAAGACTTCAGCCAGTTTGGTTCTTGGAGTCCACACAGGGTAACTGGAAGAACAGGACTGAGATGATAATTTTGGGTACACAAACTGAGTCCTTAGCTCTCTTAGCTCTTTACAGTTCAGGAAAAGAATTGAAAAATCACCTGAAAACAGCATTTCTGGAAAATGTGCCACAGTATAAACACCTGGGAAAGCCTGACTAATTCAAGAGAAAAAAAGAGGTTTAGTGTACAGACTCCTCCAAGAGAAACTGATGATAGCGAGAAAAACCTCTTGTCAGTAGAGTCATGAGCAAAGTCTAGGGGATGAAGACAGGCAAAAGGAACCAAACAGTGCTGTGGGGCACAGTGGAGTCTCACAGAGATTTATTCCTGAGGAGTGAGGCTTGGGTGGAAAGGAGCAGAGAAATGAAAATGTGTTCTGGAAAGAGTTTGCAGCTCAAAGGAGATCTTACGTGGCAGAATCTCAGTGTGTGCAATTACTCAAAAATCAAATTCCCAGATCATTTTGGAGATGACATTTATTGATGTGAACCTATTTAGCCAAAATCTCAATTGATATTTTGAAAATAAAGGTGAGTTTTGTGTTTCCTAGTTTAATACTGATGACCTTCCCAGCCCACAGACAGGCCTGGAAACCCAACAGCAGCACACAACAGACACAGAGAACATTCACATTTTATTCCACCACTGTGCATGTTAGATTCAATAAATTACTCATTAATTTATTTTTTTTTTCAAAATTTCAAATATATTTTAATTCTACAAACCCAGATAATAATGGATGTTTTGTTAGTGCTTTGGTTAAATAAAACTTTTAAAAATAGTACCAGCCAAAGTCAAAGAGTTGAGACACCCTGAATAAACCAGCTTTAATATTTTAGAGTTTCCTGCCTTGAGGCACATTTGATTAGCAGTCCCTTCATGCTCTCCTTGAAAGATCAGCCAATCCAGCAGTTTCTGTAACCCAGAATACAGATTTATGGGTTTTTTCTCCTAAGGTTTTTATAAGTATTCTGAGGATGTTTAATAAGAAGCAGGCAAGTATGCTCAGAAAGTTTGAAAGAATAAATTCAAAACTCCTATTTTTTTATAAAACATTCTAGATGAGGATGGAGAAAATTTTAATAAAAATTGCCCTAAATTTGAGGAATCTGTTTCTATTCTATAATAAACCACTGAATTACTAAATTGTTTCAGAGCCCAGATGTTGCTTGGGTAATTCTCATAAAATTAAGAAATTAAAGTTATAACCATGTGCCCTGTTTAATTTAATGGAGAGAGGAATTAGGAATAAATTCAGAGTGTAGTACTTAATAAAATATGACATTCACATAACCTGAAACCTTTTCCTGCAGTAAAACTGGTATATAAATAGAAATTTCATAAATAAGAATGTTCCAATATGATTTTCAAATAACTACATAATGATCAGCCTGGGACATAACTGCTCTGGTCTCCTGTCTCTCTTTTCCTTTAATTATTTGTTTTAATGATTTAATTTAATTTCCTTTAATTATGTTAAAATAAAGGAATAGGTGTGGAGAAAGAAAACATAATCAGAGGAATCTTTTTGTCTGAAGGACCAACTCAGCACAGGTTGGGATTGTTGGGGTGACCTGGGCAGGGCCATGGGTTGGACTGGAAGATCCCTGTGGGTCCCTTCCAGCTCAGGATATTCCATGATTCTGAGACTCTGACCACTAACTCCCAAGCTGCTCTTTTGATTCTGCTGATTTTATGGTTCTGAGATTTTAAAAAGTGATGATTTTAGAATGCAAATTATTTTTTTTTCAGTTTAAATTCCAGTATTTTTAATTAAACAGTTGCTACTAAATTTCCTGTGTTGTTTTTCCTTTAGGTGTTAAAGGAAATGTGGTAAAAGTGTTTTTAAAAATTTCCCAGCCTCTCTGATTTTCCTGTGAGTGAAGGTGATGTTCATGTTAGTGTTTTCTACTTAAACAGCAGATGCTGTGCCTCCTAAAAAAACTCTGAACCCATTTCTTCATCCCTGGAGTGGAACACAACTGCCCTTAAACATTTCTCGGTTAGACCAGAAACAGAGTTTGTGGCAGGAACTTATTAATCATGTGCTGCATCAAATCTGCAGAGAGAACTTCAGAGGGCAAATTTTTAATTGCTGGAATTGGGACTTAGCCAGGACACAAGGTTAATAAGCTAATTCCTCCAAGGCGTGTTTAACTACTGTGCCCCATCAATACTTGGGCTCTGCATCCCATCTGAAGGATGACCCCCAGAAACAACAGAAATTCCTAAGTGCTGCCTGGCACCTCTTTCAGAGCTGACCTGCAGGGGAGTTCTGCAAGGACATTGGCAGAGGGCATTGTCCAGGTTCCCAGCACAGGTGACCTTGCTCAGACGTGCAGGTGGGATTGCCTTGCACACACCACTCTCACCCATCAGTGCTTGGCATGAAATTGTTTATTTCTTGAAATAACATTTCAAATAAGAGGACAAGCCTTTGTAACCTGCTTTCTTTGTTCCATTGATACTGCACATCTGTTTTTCCAATCAAGTTGCAGCAATCACAACTGTGGATGGTTCGCTCCTTCCCTTTTATTAATGATGATCTGCAGCAGAAAATTCTGTATCATGATAGTAGAGTTTTCTTAAAACTCTCCTGATTTCTACTTCCTAAATCATCTATTCCATCATTTTCATTTCATCATTTTACTAATTTCAAAGCATGCCATATGCAGGTAGACTGAGAATTAAATCTTCCTGCAATGCAGTAAGAAGAATGACAGACTCCACCACTTCCCTTTCCCAGGGTCATCATCCCTGGAAGTGTTAAAGAAACAACTGGTTTTTCACAGATTTCTGGTCTGTACATCTACTTATGGGAATCAGGAAATTAATTCCTTATTTTCCTTGGCTTGCATGTGCTGGTTTTGATTTACCTGTGAAACTTTCTTTATCTCAACCCAGGAGCTTCTCCCCACCCTGCTGAGGAAAGTGAGTGAGGCTTTGTGGGGCTGAGCTTAACCCACAGCACAGGCAGAGCCTGAGCTGTAAAAAGCTGAGAGAACCTCTTGTGGCAGCTCAGTCATCAAAGGCAAGGCTACAGACAGCAGATCTTCCACCTGAGCTCCTCTGGTTCCACAAGGAAAGCAGTGCATGACAAAGTCATGGATCCATCTGTCCTGGAGATTTCAGCAGTGTAAATAGGTTTTTCCAAGGCCGGGTGGAATTCCAGCAGGTAAAATGATGCCGTGCTTCCTTTCTGAGAGTTATGTAAAATTGTAAATCATTGATTCAGAGGTAAAACTCACTGAAATGAGGAAGCAGCAGCAGCTCCCATCCCCATGGAAGACTGGGATGTGATCACTGAGCTGTACCTTTGACTTTAGGTGAGTAATTTGAGAAAGATATTAACAATCCAGTAACTGAATTGTTCCTCAGGATACCCAATTCTGCCAGTAGGAATCGCAAAGAGAAATCTACCTTCTTCCTCATCTCCTTCACTGGATTGTTTTCCATCTGCTGTGGAGTCTGACCACAAACACCATTCCAACCTGCTTGTGGACAGCCCATCTAGCTAAAGTACCTTCCTCCCTCAAATTTTCTGCCCTAGCAGTTAGAAAAGTTTTAGCTTTGGTTTGGGGACTAATCTAGCACAAGCTGCGAGGACAAATGTTATCATTAGGAAAGGGTAATTAAGAAGTTTATGTTACTTTTATTCCAAGTTCAGACTATGGAAGCATCTGGAGAGTGGATTAAATTGAGCACAGTCATAGGACATTTTTTTTTAATGTCAACAATTTATGTCCACCTAGACCATAATTAGTTGGTTCTTTCATTCTTTCCCTGCTGGGACAAGTAAAATTATGCAGATTTTCTAGAATCCTATTTTTGCTTTTTTTCTCCCAATTTTTCAGTGACTGCTGGAAAACACAGAAAACTGTGAAATGAAATATGGGTCTTGATAAAAAATGTGTGTAGACAGTATGGTAAATAGTGATGGAAAAGATATTTATTAATTCTGCTTCAGTTAATAGTAATAAAAAGAAACTCTTCCTAGTTATGTGTTTACAAGTATTTTTCATTGCAGTGTTAGCAGTTTCTCTAAAAAATCCTATTTTAAGAAATTTAAATGTACCTATATTAAGAAATTTAATTATGTAAATAATTATAATATAATATAATATAATATATATATAACATACATAACATAACATTATATATATTATATTATATTATATTATATTATATTATATTATATTATATTATATTATATTATATTATATTATATTATATTATATTACATTGTATTACATTGTATTATATTATATTATGTATAATTATATTAAGATATAGTTCTATAACATTAATATTATTGATATATTAATTTATATAATAAAAATATTTTTAAAAAATTAATTTTAAAAGAAATTTAAATGTACCTATGTCTTTCTGGATAGAAGATGATCCTATTCATAGTGAGAACTAGTAAAAGCACTGTGCCTCTAATCTATAGTACAATAACAGAGCAACAAATTCTTCCAACTCTCTTTTGTGTGATCTTATGGCTGTGCCCCAAAACATGGCACTGAATTGTTCCCCTCCCACCTGTGTGATGGGAAGTCCATGTTAAGACTTGTTGTAGAGATAAAATTCATAATTCATATGAATTGTTCATAATTCCCAATGACCACTGCCAGCATAGGAAACTGAATGGCAGCAGCAACCAACACTTCACTCACCCAATGATCTCACCAGTATTTGCCTGCTCTGACAGGATGAGGAATTTCCTGTTTGTCATATTCATTAGTGTAAAGCTGATGGTAAAACCTAATATTGACTCGTTAAGTGATGCAGGTGTGTACCTCAATAAAAACAAGTGGCAGGACTGTCCTCTTGCTTCAGGGGTAGTCCCTGTTGTTCTGTCTCTTCTAGATACCTGCATTTCTTTGGGATCCATGTATTTAGAATATCAGAGATTTTGGCATTTGTTGCTGGAGGCCACATAGAATTTTGCAGTTTTCTGTGTAACTGAGGCTTCGAGGTGTACACAAGTCTTAAAGTTCTATACTGTCATTTTTGCTCTCTGGTAGATGACAGCAATCAGTTAAAAGTGGAACAAAGGAATTAATTCAGTATTCTCTGCTCTGAGGAGCAGATGGGAGCACTGGCAGTAATTACAAGACTTACTCAGTGTCTCCAGGCCTTGCTCTGTCCTTGCTCTGCACACAGAGCTCCAAACGCAGCCTTGGGCTCCTGTAGGGGCTAAAATTACATTGGCTCCATGTTCCCCAAAAAAACCCAGGATTTCACATTTATTTCTTTCCCTGATTGCACCAGTAATAAGCCACCAATGTCTGCCTTGACCAAGTCACACTGAGGTGAATTCTTGGTCCATATTTAATGCCAATCTGTTTACTGGCACTTTTTAAATCTTGCAACGTGCCAATAGGCAGAGCCAAACTTTCATGACTGCAGAATCTCTGGGAGAAAATGGACCTGAAAATAATGAAGACAAGATCTGCTTTGATTAGCCTAAGCATGAAACCTGAATTAGGGCTCAGATGGAGAAATTTCAAAAATAAGAGAAAAGTGTCATAATTTAAAATAGGAACTGCTATTCCTAAGAGACCAAATCTATTTCTTCCTACAAAAGTGTGGAAAATGTTTAAGTAATAAAAATTAGTTGTAGTAGTTGAGGGGTTTTGTTTGTTTATTTGTTTGTTTTCTGGGAAGTTGAGGGGTTTTCTACATATTCTTTTTAAGAAAGACCTCTGATAATCATCTGTTCAAACCACCTGCTCCAAACCAGACCAGCTCCAACACAATATCAGATTCCTCAGGGTGAGGAAAAACTCAGCTGAGGTTTTAATAAACTTCATTAACTTTTGAATAGTAACTAATAATTCTTTTTCTAATTTGCTAGAGGGAATTTTTAAGACTAAAGTTCAGAAATGCCAATACCTAGTCCTAATCACATTGAACTGGATGCTTCCTGATTAACAGAGGATTGATTTATTCTCACCCAGGCTTTTTGCACAGAGTTTTCTCTGACTTCTACAGGAGGACAATAAAAATAGGGATAGGATGAAAGGAAGTCCACCAACTAACCTTTCAACACCACTCATATCACAGCTTTGTTTGGCTCAGGGGCTTACCTAGCTTTTAAGCAGCATCAGAACTGGGATATGGCACCTATCAATTAAATAATTTCCCTGTGCAAATCTAGCTCCTGGGCCCTACTTATATTTCTCAATTTCATCACTGAAGCTTCAACAAGTGCAAAATGAAGGTGATCTGGTCAGATCTTAAAATTCTTTTGTATTGCATTTCTAGTCTTCCATGGAGGTTGTTTCTTTCTGCAGAACAATTATGGAAAGAGATCACCTGAGGAAAAGAACACCCCAGTTTGAACCTCGCTGGGGAAGGATATAGATTTCTGGAAAACAAAACCCACTTCAGGTGACCTCTGTTACAACTTTTTCCCACTGGTTTTGGATGACAAAACACTGCCCGTTCTTGGGATTGATAAGGGTTGATAACACCACTTGGAATGAAATGAAACATTTGTCTATATCCATGTGAAACTTATGGAGAAAGAAAAATGGGTTGGATTTTGAGTTACTTGCTTTTGGTAAAGTTTTTTGTTTGTTTGTTTTGGGTTTTTTGTTTTTGTTTTTGTTTTGTTTTTTATTTTGTTATGGTTTGCTTAAATTTTGAGATCGTAAGTAGCCACTTTCATTATTTGGACAGTGGAGTTTAGTGAAGAATGTAGTTTGTATGGATTGTTATAACATTTTTGATCACAATTGATACCAGCAGCCTGTTTTCATTACCTTTTTCTTTTCTTTTTTTTTAAATACTACTACTACTACCAATAATAATAATAGTAATAATGAGGGATAATGGAGGGATGATATCTGTCTTGAAGAACTGTCAGTGAAAACAGCTGACAGAGTGGAAGGGAGAAATGTGAAATGATCTCAGCTTCTTAGAAAATGAAGAAGAAAGGAACCAAAAACTCTTTACAGTCACAGAGAAAGTTCATGGTTATGCTGAGACTTCCTGATCTCAAGATATCTGGGTGTAAACAATAGAATATAAAACCTGCTGTCAGGGAAAGGCCAGGAGGCTCTGCTGAGGGAAGGCATGGAAATATCCTGAGTTACTAAACCTGTCTATTAAAGGCTCTTTTATTCTGTGACCGCTCCTGCTGGAAGTGTCAATTTCTCCTTCCCGCTTGGGCAGGTCCTGTGATCCAGCCCCGTCCAGCGCCTCGGTGTGCAACCATCAGCTCTCATCCATCACACCCTCCGTGCATCCAAGCATCATTCCCACCTGACTGGCAGCAGGAGGGGATGTTGGGAATCTGCAGACAGGAAGGGAAGGGCAGAGAGAGAAAACAGTGCAGGGAAAAGGTGCTCAGGCACAAAGCAAGAGGAGAAATTGGAGACTACAGAAAAGTGACGCATCAGAAGTATCAGGAGGGGAAAAACTTGATGAAATAATTCCACTGAGAAGAACCTGAGGCTTACCAAAGCAGCATGTGAAGGTTAGCACTGAAATGCTTCTTTCCAATGTAATAATGCAAATATAATCAATATTGAATACATAGAAATGACAAACAGTGGAAGATCTGTGGCTTGGGAAAACAGAAGTGTTGCTGAATTTGGGGTATTTCTACATTTGTGCAGAAGCCACCTGAAATGTAAGTGGTGTTTGGAAGATGAAAGGCAGATTATAGCTTAGAGTACAGAGGACATGTGCACTGGGAACAGCGTGAGAAGCAACAGGAAAAGGAGATTACCCTTTTCAAGTTTTTCAGGTAAATTGAGTGGCATTGATAGTAAAAGTTCAAGCAAAAAATTCTGAAGTAAATCTTTCCATAACAGAAGTTGTGAACTCACAGGCATCACTTTATAACATTTTCTAATACAACATTTACAGTCCTCACTCTTCGGTTTTTCTTTATAGACCTTTCAGCAAGTAATGCAAAAATCTGCATGGGTGACAAAAACTAGATAAGGTTTCTTTTAAAGCCACTGTTCTGTAGTGTTTTATGAATATTTAACCTTCTGAGAAATGATTAATGGAATCTCAGTGTTCTCAAATAACAAGTTATGGATAAGAGAACAATAATATTTTATTCTTTCCATATATAATCAATAATATAGAGATATTTTAAGAGATTTTAGTCTTTTTACTTGATTTTTTTACCAATTTTAAGAATAATTATTTTATAATATATTATAAATTATATTTTATAATATACAAATTTAAAATCATTTTAGAAAATTTCATTACTTAGTGGATGGAAACAAAGCATGAAGTGATCTTCAGGTAGAGAAAAGGGATAATTTTTTGTGAATCACCGAATTAAAACAACATTTTTGGTGTCAGAAAGAGAAGCATTAATGTTAGAAATAATTACTGGGATTTATCAAGAAGGTATTCAGCTCTCCTGCCAAATTTTATTAGAAGAGGAATAGGGAGTGCTGGTAACTCAGAGCGAAGCTAATGGACTTTGTTTGGATTTATGGTAATGAAATGGGCAGAAATAACCTATCAGATTTTTGGGCTTCAGTTCGGGTTCTTTGCACTTCACTTCTGTGATTGTGCCATGAAATCTCCCTATGCAGAGCAGAACTCTTATTTTCCTGCTACAGTCAAATGCCAGTTCAGCAACCCTTCACTATTATAATTTCCTTTTTTTATGCAGAAAGCTGTAAGAACATGTAGTAAGAGAATAGGGATGGTTTCTTTAGCCTTCATCTGACGATCTCTTTCCTTTGAATAAGTTGTTACCTCTGTGAAGGAAAGTTATTCGAATATTCATAATATACAAAAGTTTTCTGATCAATGTATTTTTATTAATAAGCTACCACAGCCAATGTAAATTGTATTAACTCCCTGGAATGATAAGAAATTCTGAACTTCAAAGATATTACTTCTTTTTTCTCCAGCCATTCATTTCCATTTCTTTTGTACTCAGTCTAATATTCTTTATGCCAGTGTGACAGTTCCATGTTCAGTAGGAACAAATTAGACTTTAAGAGTTTGCCCTGTAATATTTTAATTTGAGAGGATCTGTATTGGATTCATTCATTGCTAATGACATTTTTTCATTAAAAACACTTCTGTAGTTGTATAATAACAATGGTGGACAAATGCTTCTTTCTTCCTTCCCTGTGGCTCTTGCTCTGGGGGGAAGTATTTGGTTATGTCTCCAAAAAGAGGCAGATTTTAGGTAAATTCTGGGGCTGCACCATCCCTGGAAGTTTCCAAGGGCAGGTTAGATAGATAGATAGATAGATAGATAGATAGATAGATAGATAGATAAATAGATAGATAGATAGACAGATAGATAGATATAGATATAGATATAGATATATAGATATAGATATATAGATATATAGATATATAGATATAGATATAGATATATTCTCTCTGAAACAAGAAGTTCATAAGACATGGACAAAGACATCAGAAAAAAGACAGTAAACTTGAAGTACATTCCCTGAAGGAAGACTCTTTGTGAAAATGCAATTTCCTTTATTGTTTTTAAGGTGCTGAAATTTAAGATGTAATAAAACATGAATACCAATTTGGAAGCATTAGTTGCTCCTGGCAACCTTGAGAATGCATTATGCTTCATTTTTCTTCTCCATCATCTCTGCAGAGGCTGAGCAAGGGAATGAGTAACAGCACGTGCTTGCTGAACCAATATACACATCTGACCTCCTTTTCCCCTTCTCAGGAACAATAAATTATCATTAAAATTATGGCCGTAGGTATGATACTCTCAAGCACTGCATCTCAGCTCAGGAAGAAATTCACCCTCATGCCACCATTTGACATTATATAGCAGTGCATTTCAGCCCCAGGGCAGCTGAGTGGATTTCCCAGAGGACAGCTCTGTTTGCATTTTGAAAAGCTGGCATAAAGATTACAAAATTAATAAAATATTTTTAACATAAATCAGCATCGGTTTAAAGAAAACCCAGATTCCCTTGTGCAGAAGGGAGTAGAGCAAACTGCATATGATGGAAAGAGAGGGTGAGAAATTATTATTGAGCTGAGAGGATGTCAAAATTACTTTTTAAACTAGACTTGAAAAGTTTACTTCATTTTTTTTAATACAGCTAATTTTTCTCCTCGTCTTCCTCCAACACCACTCAGAGCTGCTGCAGCTGAGGAGCCAAGATATGTGGATGTCTGTAAACTTCAAGAAACACTTGTCAAGACCCACTGCAACATCCAGTCATCTATTTCATTTACATTGCATTATTCATTAGATATTCAGAGGGAGCAACAGAGTGGAAAGAACTGGAAATCTGTATTAGACCTAAATATACCCATCTAAAAATTCACACCCGACAGATTTCTCGACTGAGAAAGAAAAAAAAAAGAGGGGACTTTTATTGCCATTGATTGCTACAGGGTTCCTATACCTATATCATCCCATGTATTTGGGGAGGTTTGGGGAAGTTTCTCCTCACTCAGTGCACCAGAACATCTCACTACATCTGTAGATAAACATCTATGCTGTTTAACAGCCCCCTCCTGCTCTGAGCTCTGTCCAGGCTGTCACACCTGTGATTACCTGCACTTGTGGGAGGGGAGGTTCAGGCACTGACTCTGGCAGAATGAGGCTTGGATTTCAGGAATATCTCTTTAGTGCCTGAGGGAGCTGACAGGAAACATGGAGAGAGACAATTCACCTTGGATGGAGTGCCAGGACAAGGGGGAATGACTTCCCACTGCCACAGGGCAGAGATAGATGGGACATTGGGAAGAAACTCTTCCCTGTGATATTGAGGAGGCCCTGGCACAGGGTGCCCAGAGAAGCTGTGGCTGCCCCTGGATCCCTGGAAGTGTCCAAGGCCAGGCTGGATGGGGCTTGGAGCAACCTGGGATAGTGAAAAGTGTTCCTAGTGGAACTGGATGATCTTAAAATCCCTTCCAACTCAAACCTGTCTGGGATTCCGTGATCCCATGACAATGAAGACTCAAGACAGGATGCTGGTGGATGGACCAGGGAAGGAGGTGCTCATTCAGGATCTTCGAGGGCTTCACTCAGATTTTGCTGCTTGACTAAAAGAAAGGAAACAAGTTCGTCATAAGTTTCATGGAAAAAAGCAAACTTGAAGGATGTTTCAAGGGGATTGGGAACTGGTAAAACCTCTTAAGGGAAAGGGTCAAACATGGAGGGAAGGAGGCACTGGGGTGTAAAGAACTTAAAAAAAAAAATGAGAGGAGGGGTGGTGAATGTTTGCTGTTGTATGTAAACAACTTGTGCACATAAAAATGGCCAAATTTGGCCAAGAAAACACCTGGTTCCATGTTTGGTGAAGGGGTAGGATTCTGCTGGGAACATGGAAGACACGTGGGGAGATCATGGGTGCACACCCATGGTGTGGGATGTGCTGGGGTGCTTTAGGCCCCATAAGCAGACCAGTAAGGCCAGGCTCAGGCCACAGGGACTGCCCATGTCCAGGTGAGTGGCACTCCCACACACCTGGAGCCTGGAAAGCTGCAGCTCATCCCTGTGCTCACAAACCAGGACTTGTGTCCTTCCCGCTGGGGGAGGAATAAACACACACAGCGCTCTCACCAGCAAGCACTGGGGGAAACAAAATCACTTTCTAATGATTTATTAAGCCTTAAATAACTTCAGCAAGAAACTTTTGCACATATTTGATCAAGACAGACAGAAATAGACACATCAATGCACTGCAGAGATTTTGCTCTGCTCACTAGCTGATGAGACAGAGCTGTTTAGCAGGAATCCCAGGGGTGACACTGTCCTTACAACATTTCCATTTCAATTTCTGAGGTTTGAAGGGGCTGCAATCTTAAAACTGTATCTTATGGGTTGCTATTTCAGATGAATTTCTAAATCTATTAAAGGCTTGTGAAATACCAATCTACATAAAAGAAGAAAAAAACAAAAAAAGGTAGAAAAACACTGTAATAGCCAAAGTGATGATAGCCCTTGTTATTTCTCTAAACTCATTTATCCATTCATCTCTTTTCACTGACACTTGGGAAAGGAAAGAACAAACAACCATCACCACCTAAGGAAATAAAAAGTGTTAAATTTCATGCTTATTTAGTCCGAGGCAGCTTAAACAAAATCTGAATATTTGGAAGACAGTAGGAAAATGATCCTAATTCAGTTATTATCTGGATTGTATGTTTTTGGGGTTTTTTTGAGAATCACTGAATGATTCCTTGCACCACTGACCAATGGAACCTCTTTTTTCTTAGTCTTCCTTTTGCTGCTCACATCTCCTTAGAAACCCTTTTTGTTGCCCTTCACATCCCTTTCCAAATCCAACTCCAGGCTTTAGTTTTTCTAATCCCATCCCTGCATCCTCAAACTAGAGCTCCCTTTGGGGTATTAGGAGTACAACTGCTAAAATTAGTTGCTGAAGCCTGAAAACCTTGGAAGTTTTCAGTTTTAGCTGTCTTGTAAAAAATTAAAAACAACCTTCTAAAATAAAGGATGTATCTTGTATGGCTGGACCTCTCTGTAAGGGCTCTCCCAATATGTCACCATATCTATAATCCCACCTCTTAATTTCTACTTAAGCAAGTAAAAATAATTTTAAAAAATTTCCTTGGAGAATGTCAGATTGTTTTCAGCCTTCTAAGAATCAACTTATTTTCTTTCACCACAATTATCAAAATAGATGATTTAAAATTTCATTGATTGATCAAAGCCTGTCCTCATTCTTCTACCCAACAAACGGTTTTTCCTCTAAATCAATTATTTGCCCAGATCTGCTCACAGTGTAATACTTTTTCTGGTTTTAGCTAATTAGATTTTGCCAGGTCTTGTGCATTTTCAGTTGTTCAATCTCTATCAATCACTTTAATTGGAGCTAAGAAGCAGCGGTTTGCATGATCTTGCTATTCAGTGCAGTCAGCTAGTCTGCCAAATAAGTTAGATTGTGCTTGTTTTCCATTTTATTTATTTATTTCAAGCAATATTGATGAAATTGCAAGGGCTGATATGATTTAGAGGTTCTTTTTTTGATTGAGGAGTTACAGGCAAATTAATGATTATTGCGAGGTAATGTGGAGCATAATTTTGCAAGTGTCAGCTACTTTTTAAATATCCAGAAATTGGTTATTTCCCCCTTTATCTCTCCTGCCTGTATCCAAAAGCACTGAAATTAGGCATATTCGTGCATTACATCTGTTTGTACCCATTTTCGTGGAGTTTGACTGCAATCAGACTTTGCTGAAGTGCAACCCTGTTCTGAAAAGCAATATTCAGTCACTTGAACTGCAAAACCTTGTTGTATTACCCCTCAGCACAAATTCTGCCTCTTTATCAGGGGAGAAAAAACTGCCATGAATTATAACTGCTCCTCTCCATTCCCCAGGTCCTGGGAGTTAAAAGAGAATAATTGCTACTATGCAGCTAAATTAAAAGTGTTGTGTGAGCTTGGTATTGGCACCTTGCAGCTCAGTTATTTTCAGAGGTGGTTGTTTAAGGGGCTGGTTAAATTAATTCTCTACCAATTCCTCTTCATGGATTTCCCTCTCAGTGGCAAATTTAAACTCATTAAGTGACTTTCCATTGCCCGTGTCCATTGAAAATGGACAATTTAAAAAATCTCAGGTTGACAGGGAGTTTATATGGGAAGCAGTCATAAATTATGTGCTCTTAACCGTCATCTATAAACAATATATTCCAGTAAAAAAGCCTTCCCAAGGAAAAAATACCCAACTTTCCTCCCAGGAAGTACCACACTGCTGCTATATTGCACACTTCATGCAAGAACTGCCTAGTGTTGAGGTAATTAAACACCACACATCTCTTGCTGGCCAGATCAGTTCTGCAGCTAAAGACAAACAAGCTAAAATATGCTAAACTTTGGTTGACTCCTGGAATACTTGGGGAAATTTAGGAGAAACATATGGTGAAACAATCTGGCTGTATTAATTTCAAGAAGCCTTTCTCACAGATTAAATGATGTAATTCCCAATATATAGCCCTCTTCAAAATTAAAATGTTTGCCTAATGCATGAAGTTCAAACAGTCTTCAAACTTCCAGAGCCAATTCCTGGGAAAGTATATGAGTTAAATTTTCTTTATATCACTCACTACCTCTGAATTTTACACTAAAAAAAACACTCTGCTACCAGATCTGTTCTCCAAGATTAAAATTACTATAGAAATTAATAATCTAAATTTAGCCTGTTTCTGAACACAGCACCAAGTCCACCTACAGGAAAGTGTATTTATTTCATGCTTCCAACAGCTGAAGTATAACTGTGTGTGAGGTTGATAACTATTTATTTATTAATTAATTCGTGGGAGCCACATGGGCAACTGAACAATTTTATACAATGTATTTCATTTTTTGGCAGTGAGGAAAAGTTCTTTGTCAACAAAGTCTGATTTGAAACTGTTTACTACTAATACTACTACTATCATTACTATTATTATTATTATTATTTCATCATTCTATGAAGCACATTTCTTGCACTGATTTCTAAAGAGTGTAGACAAATCTGCATTATTTATGTTCAGACAGATGGAAAACACAGGAAACAAACACAAACTCACTCATTTCTAGTAAGTATTGCGCCTGGACATAAATGAATGCAGGTTATTTTCTACTGATTGGATTGGTTTCAGGAGCTGTGAAGTGGATTTTTCTCCTGTTCACTCTCTACAGATAATTCCCAGAATCTTCAATGCTCATATTCAATCTGAGCAAATCCTCCCAGACTGAAATAAGTATTAATCCACAGAAATTATGGTGTGCAACCAATTTCAATCCATTTCAAGTCTACCTATGTCCCTAATCAGCAGACAATCTTTTGAAATTATTTCTGTAATCATCCAAGTGAAGCAGTCTGATAATACACAGCATTTTCTTGCTGGACAGTGGTATCTTTTTTTCTTCCTGGGAAGTTACATGGGCAGCCCAATTACTTCAGCCCAAATTAATAAACCTGCTAAATTGCAAAACATCCTTAGATTCATACAATCAAGGAATCATGGAGTTGTTGTTAAGGTTAGAAAAGATCAGCAAGTCCCACCTTTGCCCACATTCCCTGTTCTCACTAAGCCATGACACATTTGCTGGCTGTCAACATCCATCACTTTATTTGACCATCCGTAGCACTGGCTAATTTGCATAATTTATCTGTTCTACAAAGCTGCCTCATCTAAAAGAGGATACAGGACTTGTAAGGTTTCTGTGAAAGATCAGGTGGATGGTAGAATTGAGGAACAGCTTCCAGGGCTGTCCTGCAGTGCAGAAAGGAGACTGAGCTGGGCACTGATGTGGCAGGAGAGAAAGGAATCATTCCATGTTTCTCCCAGGATGATCCCTGGGGATGATGACACAGGCAGTTCAAGGCTAACAAACCCCAGCTTTGGCTATGGATTTATGGGAGCTGTGGGACCTGTTATCACAGAACAGTGTGGGGTCAAATATAAGGGGAAACTGAGCAGGAGTATTGGAGAGCAAAGCACTGGAGGGTTAGAAGGGATGTTTAATGACATGTTTTTTCTCCTGAACATCTTTAGTCAGAGGCTGGAACAACAATATATTCAGGGGAGTGTGTACCATTGCCTTTTTCTCGTGTTTTCCTCTCTGAACCTGTTTTTGCCCTCTGCTGAAAAAACATATTCCGTCTAAATGACCACTGAGCTGCTGCACTACAGCTACCCTGGTGTTTGTTAGGGAGCTTCGGTGTGAAACTCTTCAATTTATTCTGTAGAGCAGCATTTATTGCAGTAAGGCTCCATCACTGTTCAGTTTAGAGTAATTATTCCTGTCTTTACCCAAGAAAGCTCAGCAATCCATCTTGGCCAAGAGAAATCCACATATTTTGTAAAAAGTGGCCCTGTCAGAGCTCAAAGCCCTTACCTACAGCAAAATCCATGTTAATGTTGCAGAGCAATCTATATGTGCTTGTGTGAATGCATTACCTATTGATTAGGGAATTTGAAATAGTCATGATGGAGGTGTTTAGAAAACTGATAATCAAAGTAGTTTTAAAATAAAAAAAAATTAAACTTCATTAAATTCCTTCATGGACAATAAATTTCCTAACCAGTTGTTTGTTCTTACACATTATTTGCCATCAGCTCTACAAATACAGAGCTGTTGGTCTCCAAAAATTGCTTTTAAATTACCTATAGGCACTGCTACCATGGGGCTGGTACCATAGAAAAGGTGGAGATGGACACAGCCCTCCAAGGTTCTTGGTCACTTAGGCCTTGAGAGGTCTGTGAGAAGTTGAAACCAACGTGAACCTTTTTATTTTCTTCAATGTTTTTTTTCTTTGCTACATTTGTGATCTTTTTTATTTTTCTACCCAAATCCCCTAAAGTGGAACCTCAGCTGTTCCTCATATTATTTTGGTTTTCTGGCTTCACCAAACCTCCTTGTGGGGGAAGTTCTGCCCTTCTGCAGCCCCTTGTGCTCACCTTTTCCTTAGCCTGGCAGTTTTTATCACTTGCCTGTCTCCTGTTTGTTGTGTCTCAGTGGTCACACTGCTCATTGTTCTGTGCCAGTGTCTCTGAGTTTGCCAACTCTGTTTACAGTCCCTGGTTACACTATGTTACTGCACTTAATGGTTTGTTCTGATCCCAAATACATTAATTATATTCTGTCTAATAGCAATTTATCAGTGTCACATGCCTCTGCTTTGGCTGCACAGAGAGTGACTTTTATAGCTGCTGTTGTTTGTTGTAGAGACCATCCTGAAATGTCCCTGGAGCTTTAGGAGTTTAGGTTCACATAATAAAATGAACCAACCATTTGGAAACTACATTTGTGCCAGACACCACCTAAGGCAGATTTCCAGCATAAGAACTGAGCTCCTTACACTCAGAGCTTTACCTTTGGAAGCTGTGAGCATAACCTGAGCCAGTTTTGGCCTCTCTATCGACCACATGAAACACTTTTGCATGTGGATACAGGGAAAATTCCAAATTATTTGAGGGAGGTATCACTTGATCTTGTTAATACAGACTCAACCTAACAGATACAAAGCTTCCAATTCTCCTTCTATTAAGAGTACTGACTACCAGTCTAATGAAATACTTATTTATCACCCAGAAATAAAAAGTGTAGTTTTAATTCACCATTTGCAGTGATTGTAAATCCCAGAAGTTATCTTCATTGTTTACTCTTTCTAAAACTATCACTTTGTTACCCAGACAAAAGCAGGTAGAGAAACCTGTCCAGAATTATTTAAACTGATCTGTAAGAACTTTTTTATTTTTTTTTTTTTGCCGTGCTGCCTGGTATGCCTGCTTTGCCAAGTATAAATAATCTGAATTTATTCCCCTAGCTGCTTTCTCAGGCCCCAGAACTTCATTATGGCTATAACCTCCAACTCTTACCATCTAAATTGTTAATTGTTCAGCTAATTCCTTTCTTAAGAAGTGGTGAAGATAAAGAAGCTCCTATCAGAGACTGCAATGGGATAGAGAGCTCCAGTCAGTGATGTCAATGGCCAGGATTTTTGGAGGATGGGGGCAGTGTACAAGGCTATTCTGCTGTGAAAATATATTTAAGAAGGGGGAAAACACTTGCACAGGCAGTAAGCAGTGAAGGGGGAAAAGTGAGATACAAAATACAGACATGAAGATCAGAAAAGAAGGAGAGGGAGAAGATTCTCCAGGTACTGGAGCAGAGTTTACCCTGCATTTCGTGGAAGAGATTCCAGTGGAGCAGGTCTTCCCCTAGAGCCTGTGGAGAGGACCCTGGCAAGAAGTGACTCCCACCCTGGAGCAGAGTTATCCTGCAGGATTGCAGCTCATGGGCACATACAGGGGGAGAGGAACAGAGGTGAAATATCATGGACCAAACAGAGCTCCCCATTCTCCATCCCCTCTGTGCTGTTTGGGGAGGATGCAGAGAAGCTGGGAATGAAGGTGAGCTTTTAATTTACTTCTCACTGCCCAACCCTATTTTAATTGGCAACTAGTTGTATTAGCTTCCCCTGGAAAAGTCAGTTTTGCCCACGTAGGTTAATTTGTAAGTGATCTCCCCACCTTTATCTTGACCCAGGGGTTTTTAATCTTATTTTCTTCCCAAAGCTGAGAGATGGAGTGAAAGAGCAGCTGGGTGGGTATCTGGCAGCACTGCTGAAATTGGACACTTCAACCAAAATACAAGGCCCAGTTTGAGAAGATGGAGAAAATAAAACTTGGTCCCTGCAAAAGATTTTTGCTGTATATTTCTGGGAGAAAAAGAAAGGAAGATATAGCCCGTGGGGAACTAAACTCTTTGCCTTGATACAGTTTATGAATAAATAGTTGCCTGAAATACTAAGCCTTCACTTTATTGCTGATATTTTGTTTTCATCAGCTTTATAAACCCACAATATCCTCCTGCCTTCTAAGGTTTCTCCAGGAAAACCTTCTTCTGCTGTCTGTGTTACTCCTCAGCCTGATCCTGGCTCCCAGAGCTGAGTCTTTGCCAAACCATGTGGCATTTTGAATTTAACATTTACTAATTCCAGTCACTGAGAGATTTTATGGTGCTGTGGCCTGTAGGTGACACTTCATTCAATTCTGTCACTATCCCTTTCTTTCTGACACTTTTTCATATTCAAAATGAAGGGCATGAGTACAAATTGCAAGTGAAAATTTCATACAACTACTCAAGTGTTTTACACACTGGATTTTCTTGTTAGAGTGGCACAAGGGCAGAGAACTACTCATGTTTTCTTACAGAAAACTATAGAGGCTGCAATATTTAAATTGTGAACCTGGGCAACCTTTATGTTGTCTTTTCCTTACAAAATTTTTTATTTTTCTTTTATGGGAAACACATCGGTGTAGCCAGTTAATGACAAGTGTTCATTTAAACAGTGCCAGAAATGATTTCTCAAACAGTAAGTCAGAACCACACAGATCTTAAAATCTGAGCACGTAGGCTTTGTTCTTCTCTATCTTCCCAGGCTTAGGAGTAAATGTAAACTGCACTTTTAGATGTTAAAACATGATTGGTACATAATGTAGTCTTTTCATTCAATTCAATAGCTGCAAGACAAGAAATGGGTTCTTCAAAAGAATGTAAAGGGGAAAAAAATCACAGGGCATTTCAGCTTTACTTTAATAGACTTAAGATACTACGAGTACTTGAAACAACCCCAGGGAAAGCTTAGAAAGAGCAAAATGAGAAAAAAAAATAAATAAAGCATAGGAACAAAACCTACACATTTTGCACTAGATCTTTAGGAAGATTTCTTTTTTCTTTTTGTTTTAAGGATTTTTTTTTTCAAGTATAGACCTCTCATTTTCTATTCAGTTTTTAAATATACCTATTAAAAGAATATATTGAGCTATTTCTCTGGTTGTATTTGCTGTTCATTCTAATCTATTAGTAGCCAAAAGGCAAAAATACCAGTTCTTAATTATCTTGCTGGTAGGATGGATGGAGCCAGCTGAACTTAAAAGACAGGAATTGTTGATTTAAGCATTGCTGTGTTATTTTATTACAGCCACTTAAGCTATTTTAAGAACAGTGTAATAGGTGTTTAAATGTTAATGCTTCATTTCTTCTTTACAATTAATTTGGCATAGAATCCTGATGGATGAATGGATGAATGAATTATTGGGTAAAACTAACATATTCAACCAATAATTGAATGTACTTTCTCAATTAAAAGGGGTGTCCACTTGTTTTCTCCTAAACAAGTGAGAAAAGTCCTATTGGTAAGGATGAATCTATTTCCTTCAACTTAATTTTTAAATTATCAAGTTACTTCAGCTAAGAATTTTCTCCAATGGACATTTTTTAAAAAAATACCAAAGTTATTCTGGATTAAAAGAATAGTGCAATTATATACTCATTCTTCTGAATGGAAATTAGGAGAAAATGTGAGGGACAATGACAACAGATCCAGTAAAGTGTGTTTGTGGTTGATTGTGGGATCTTCTGCTGAGAATCCAAGAGCAAGGTACTTCATAAAATCAATAATATCTACTGGATTAAGGCCTACAGAAGGAAGGGAGGGAAATTGGGAATGGAATGGTATTGGGCTCAAAGCTATGAAGATGTCACAGAACTCAGAGAGATTTCTCAAAAAAAGAACTTTTCACAACAATTCTCTCAGACTGCAGAGCAGGTCCCATGGATCTTGAAAGGCACCAAAGATTCCCAAATTCTCTGCAACCATTTCAAATATTTAAACATCATAGGTTGATTTATTTTTTTACTTTATTCCCAAATGGACCTTAAAGCCCATCCAATGCCACCCCTGCCATGGGCAGGAACATCTTCCACTATCCCAGGTTGCTCCAAGCCCCATCCAGCCTGGCCTTGGGCACTTCAAGGGATCCAGGGGCAGCCACAGCTTCTCTGGGCACCCTGTGCCAGGGCCTGCCCACCCTCACAGGGAGGAATTCCTTCCCGATATCCCATCTAAGCCTGTCCTCTGGCAGTGGGAAGCCATTCTCTCTCGTCCTGGCACTCCATCCCACATAAATTGTCTCTCTCCACATTTCCTGTCAGGTCCTTCAGGCATTGAAATGCCATGATCAGGTCACCCTAAAGCTTCTCTTCTCCAGGCTGAACATTCCCAATTATCCCAGCCTTTCCTCTGCTCCATCCCTCTGATCATCAAATCCAGCCACTCTAGAGTAGTAACCCATTCCTCTTCCATGTATCCCTTGACTGGTCAATCAGAAATTTTCAGTTTTGGTAGAAAAGTGAGGAAAAACTGTTTTCTTTCACGGCAGCTGCAGGATCGGGATCTAAATATTTGTATTTGCCTTGTAAAGTTTGCAATGTCACATAAATAAATGAGTACACTACTGAAAATTAAATGTTATGTTGCAACTAATTCATTTGCAATCATTTAGCACTCGCTAGATTTTACACTAATTGCTCTATGCGATTAATAAATTTACAGAGCTCTTTGAGTCTCACACTTCATTGCAAGGAGCCAATAAAAGTGGCTGACAAGCTACATCTGATGTGAGACATCTTCCAAACTTGTGCCCAGAGACAGTGAATGCCACAAACTGGAGTTCTCCATGGACAGGCTGCCTCCAATGTAAAAAAGCCAACTCAGAGTTGTTTAATTTTTTGAATTTCCTTGGGTTTCTCATTATTATTTTATTGGATGACTCAGGGAGAGTCAGCATATACATTTTTAGGTATGTGCTGTCTATTTCCAATTATCAGGGTGAAGTGCTGGCTTTTTGGAGAATACATTTTAACAGACATGTTCAGTTAACTTTAAAAATTAGAGGTTAAAGTCTACCTGGTAGAAAAATGAATGATTATATATTCAAAAGGAAAGACTGTTAGTCTAAGCTGGAATTCTCTGACTCTTGTTTTCACAGAGAGCTCATTGATATTTATAGAAGTAACACATACAACCACATATACCCCTGAAATTTTACTGCTAAATTGAGATCACTGCTTTTATTTCCATTGGAGCTTTTCTGTTGAAGTCACAGGGGATTCATGCTAAGAAAAAGAGCTGTGGGGAGGCACAAGTTGTATTTAATGTGTGTGTGTGCATGGTGCACCAGGAGTTTTGCAATCAGAACAGCAGCATGTGGGCAAAATCTTTGTCTGCTGAGTAGTCATTTCACTGGTAGAATTTCCAAAAGAGAAAGAATATTTCTTTAGGGAGGCCTTGTAATAATGGGGTTCATGGAGCTGTTTATTCCTTGCCTATTTGGATGTAATCTTTCATGACAAATACGACTTTTCAGTTTAAATTTCCCTGGTTTCTATTTTGGTCTTAAGGCATGCTGGCTCCCAGATTAAATGAAATTAATTTCTTCCATGTAGTTTTACAGTTTTAAGACAATTAGCATGTTCTGAACCATTTATAAACAGGCAGATGGTGCCTTGGTCTTGGGGGCTTGGAGCAACCAAGCAAGGTGTCCCTGCTCACAACAGGGGCTGCAACAAGGTGATCTACAAGGTCCCTTCCAACCCAAACCATTCTGGGATTTTGTGATTCATGATCAAGAGCAATATATTTTTTGTGTAAGTCCTCCATAGTTTCCATTGTAATTGCCCTTTCACTTTTTCTTGCAGGTTGTTGGCTTTTTTTGTGACAAGAGGCTGTAAGGGTGGCTTTGCCTCCAGGAGATGACAGTGTGTGATGGGATTTATAGCAAGGTGTCACCTCTAATCATCAGGTCCTTTAGATAAAGATGAGTTAAGCAATATCTGATTAAAAGCTGGGAATGAAGGCCTTAAGATGCAAAGAGGAGACTACAGCTTATCATTCTGCATGCACTTTAAATGGCTGCACTGAAATGCTCCTGAAAGCTGTTTTACACTGAGTTTCCATAAAAAATCAGTAATTTTCTCTCTGTATTAGTCTGTGTTCTAGCAGAAGCAGCTAACAGCTGAATGGCTTAATTCCTCTTGTCCCTCACACTGTTCACACCCCTGGCTGCTGCTTTGAAAGGTATTTTCATTTATTTTTGACTTCCAATTTGATATTAATTTGCAACAGAAAGAGCTGATCAGAATCATATCAAGGGAGGACTACTCCTGTCTCAGCGCAGTGTCCTGTTGCTATGGGAACTGAGAAGAGCTGAGGTTTACACAGTTACCAAAGTCTAGAACAATTCTGGATGTCATCTGATGCTAGATATGTCTACATGCAAGCACACACAGCCACAGACACACACGTTCAGACAGAAAATATCCACATCTAAGAGTTGCTGGTCCTGGTGTGAAAGGAAGATGCTCCTGGTTGTTGTGCCTTACCTGGGTCTCAATCTCTTGCTCAACAAACAACGGGTATTTCTCGTGTCTGATCAAGTGTTTCTCATTGCAGAGCCCTAAAATCTTCAGAAAATCTGCAGTGATTCCAGGTACACCAGGCAGGACCAGGATTCAGCTCAAGTCCCGTGGCTCATGCTTTTTCCCACTTCCAGCTTTTCCACACTAGACAGCTTTGAGGGAAGTAGAAAGTAGCCTAAAATAACAGAATCCCCCAGAATTCCTGGGATCATGACAAAGAGAATAACCTCTATGTTCTGGAACTCAGAACAGGGCAAGTTGTTATAAATTCATTCAGGTCTGTGCTGCATTTCCACATTTCATCTGCTAGGGAATCATGGAATCACAGAATCATTAAGGGTGGAAAACACCTCTGGGATCATCCAGTCCAACCATCAACCAGCAGCACCACTAACCCATGTCCTCAAGTGCTACATTCACAGGTTTGTTGAACAGTTCCAGGGGTGGTATGAGTTGGATCAAAATGTTTTCTGGTCTTTACCTGCTCAATCAATGCAAAATACCTTGTGGTTGGAAGGACCATTGGAGTCACTGACCTCAGGGTCAGAGGAAAGATTTCCCTCCTGTGGATCAAACCTCTGTATACATGTAACTGCACCCATCTCCTGCGTGATTTGTCTGGAATTCCTTCACCCCACTCCATCTTTCCACACTTCATCCTCTTTGTGTAGTGGTAGCTGTAAGTTGGGTGTGGGGACAGTAACAATGCCTGTGTTTTGGGGCAGGTGATCCATTAAGGTTTGCTTACAATGGCTTGGTTATCTACAGCAGTTCTGATAATCACAGTAACTGTGGAATGCAAAGAATCCCAGAATGGGTTGGGTTGGAAGGAACCCTAAGGATCATCCTTTTCCACACTCCCACTAGGGGCAGGGACACCTTCCACTACCCCAGGCTGCTCAGAAATCATGTAAGTACAATGTACATCTGCAATTAACTTACTCAGTTTAGGTCATATTTTTGCCATTTTTTTTTTCCGTCATCGCTTCTCACGGCTGCTGGTGGTATTGTTATTTTTTGCTAGGTTTCAAAAATTCATTGATTATTATATCTTCCTCTTAATTATGAATATTAGCTAGTGTCATTAGTATGCCAGTTAGATTGACATGAAGTCAGTGCCACTGTCCTATCTGTTGTTCCCTGAAAATAGTAATAACCAATTCACTGAAATCTCCAAGCAGAAAAGCCAGTGATATTACTGAGTAGAGGAATAAAATGACATTTATTTGAAGTTTTAAGTGAATTTTTCCTTTCAGTCGCATCCCTCTCACGCATTGGGCTGGCGTTTATTTGGTTGTTTGGCTGTTGATTTGAGTCATACAAGCAAAGAAAACACACCTCAGACAGTCAGTGGGGCAATGAAACTTAATTGATGAGTGCTTGTACCTCACTGCATTGCCAAAGGATTAACTTTTCATAACCTGACAGGCAAAAAGGCATTAATGTTATCGAAGCCTGTTTCTCCAATCTGAATGAGTGTAAAGTATTGTTTTTTTCTTCTTCCAAAGTGCCAAAGAATTCCAGTGAAATTAAGCACTTTAATTGGTCATAATCCTGTCATGTTCTAGGAGATGGTTTGGATTTCTACTGATGAGGAAAGACAGTAAAGAGCAATTCCCTCAGGATTTGGGATTCAGGTCTCACAGATTTACGGATGTTCAGGTTCCTCAGGTGCTCATGAACCTGATCTTTACTTACGGTGGGAGGGACTTTGCTCCCTGAGCCCCCATCCTGCCGTCCAGCCACTCCAGAGGTGTGGAAACAGAGGCTGCCATCCAAGACTGAAACATAAAATTTGCTGAGCTCCTCATCCTTCTCCTCATCCCTTTTTACCAGTTTCCCAGCCTTGTTTATCAAGGGGTGGCACCTTCCTTGACCTTCCTTTCCTGGTTACCAGAGCTGAAGAAGACCTTCCTGTTATTCTTTGTGTCCCTTGCCAGGTTCAGTTCCAGCTTTTCCGTCCTCAGCGCTTCCCTACATAACCATACCTCATCCCTAGACTCTTCCCAGGCCACCTGTCAATGTCCTCACTGCCTGGGCATTTGCTCCTGTCCCTTAGGTCTCACCAGCAGGTCCCTTCTCAGCCATCCTGGGCTCCTGCCTCCCTTGCCCCTTTCTTGTTCCCAGGGATCACTGGCTCTGGTGTTCCACAGAAGATTTCCCCAGAGATCTGCCAGCTCTGTCCTGCTCCCCTGTCCCTGAGGACAGCTTCCCAGGGGATTATATTTACCATCTCCTTGAAGAGCTGGAGTTTGTTTTCCAAAAGTTCAGGGGCCTGACTTTAGTCCTTACCTGACCCCCAGGAGTGGGAACTCCCCCGGTGCAGGGTGGCTGCAGCCCAGGCTGCCTCCAGGCTCCATGGATTGATAATATTGAATTATTGACAATTATGGTGCCCAGAGAACTGTGCAACCCCCTGTGCAGAGCTGTACAAGCAGACATGGAGGTAGTTAATTTGAAATATAGAAAGGAGTGTAAACACACCTGAAGTAGCACAGTGGTTTTAAACAAGAAGGCAATCTAAAGCTTTAGAAATCTCCAGGGAGTTCTTAAATTGCACTGAGATAACTATATCTTTCTGAATTTTTGTAATTAGCTTTTTGTTGGACCTTTTGCTGAAAAAAATACAGTTAATTTAATTTTTTAGGTATGCAGCCAAAACATTCTATGACAAAACTGAAGTTAGAATCCTTCAACCGTCAAGGCTGGAAAAGGCTTTTTATTTCATCCAGTCCAGCCATCAGTCCAGCAGTGCCACTGTGACCCCTGAGTCACTGAACACATCACCCAGTGCCAGATCCAGATGCCTCTTAAGCACTGGAGGCATGAGGAATCCTGTGGGCCCCCAGCTTTCCCAGGGGTGGTTGCAAACTCACAGGAAATGGTTTTAATTTAGAGGAAATACACATGTGAAGCATGTTTCAAGAAAAGCTCTCTGTGTTTTTTAACAATACTGTTTAGAGTATTGCTGCAGTCTAAATTGCATGAATGAAACAAACCCTTGAAAGGAGAAGAGGGTCAGCCTGGACATCTCTGATATTAATTTGCTGTTTAGCGATTGCAGGCCTGTGCTAACTGCTTCCACCCATTTTCATGAGGAAGGAAAGACATGATGTAAAGGAAAATGAAAAATAAAAGCACATTTTACAAGTTACAAACTTTCTGGATTTACACTTAAAATGTGTTCAGTCTCATGATCCATTTCTAAAAACATGTCAAGATCAGTGATCAGGGCTCTCAGAGTGGCCCTGCATGGACTGAAGGTTCTGAGTCAGTCGAGCTGGGTAAATGGAGGCTGGGAGTGCATCATCTTTCACTGATTGACGTGCTAAATTCCTCAGAGCACAACAAGTTAAGGACTAAGTAAATAATCGATTATCTGTCAGCCTTCCTGGTCATCCTCAAGAAAGGGATTAGTGACAGCCAGGGGCCAGAGAAGTGAGTCATGCTTCTACAAATACCTTTTGAACCAGGACAAAACACTCCCAGGGAACACTTCTTCCATTTCAAAGCAAGGTTTAAGGCAATGGTGGTGCACAAAAGGCTGGCTCGCTTCTCTCCTGTGCCTTTCCTAATTAATCTTTCATCAATAAAGAAAACAGATTCAAAAAATTAGAAAAAGTATCAATATGTCTCTGTTACACTGATTAAAAGAGGCAAGGGCTATGTGGGAGAGCAATTCCACAGATTTGGACAGCAGGATTTCACCTGCCTATGGAACCAATTATATTTGTATTTAAACAAATGTGCCAGACAGAAGGAATGGAAATCCTTCACATCTTCCTGGCAGCAAGTAGAACTTGCTGAGAAGCCTCTCGTTGTTTGGTTTGTCTGATGACTTCTTTTATTAAATATTGGCTGTATCCAGAAAAAAAACCAGCTTACAACTTTGCACTTCTGGGCCACACACATTGACCCTTAATCCAAGTTCTCTTTTATACACTGTGCTTTTTGCCACATCAAAATCAGACATCATTCCTGTGTCTGCTGAAACCTTGATCTTCCTTCACAACTCATTCCAGCTTCAGAACTCTTCCAGCTCCCTCGTCTATTATTAGACTATAAATGAAATATCTGTGTTTCATAGGAAAAGACTTTGGTGTGGGTCATTTCCTAAGGTTTCACTTTCTGTGTGACAGCCCTTACAGTTTGAGTCTTCACTGAGAAACTGTTCATTTTGAACGTCAATTTTGAGGAAATTTTGAGGAAAATCTTATTCCACAAGCTGTCTGCAATTCCAATATTTGTGATTTAATTATGAAGTCCCAAAGAGCTTTCTGGTAAGTATAAATTCAAGAGGCACTTCTCATGAAGAAGTGTTTCTTCCAGCATCTTCAGGCACTGTTTGCTTGATAAACTATAAAATACTTTATAAAAGTAAACTATAAAATATTATCTAAAATAACTGCATTTGTATATTTCCTAAATCACTGCAATTTAAAAAGTTCACATACCTGCTCTGGAAAGCATTACTTTCTGTGTTTCTAAGTAAAATTGCAAAAATTCCAATTTCAGGTGCCCTTATGTTTTCCATGGAATATATTTTAAAAAACTTCTCCAACAAAACAAACAGGAGTTGCATTCAAGGAATGGTGAGAAAAAGCACTTAAATTCTTAGCATTTTGAAAGTTTCTCTCTTAAACTTACAGCTACAAAACTGATTTTCACTCATGTTGTGAGCTGCAAACAGGGAAGCAATAGGAACTTTTTAAATGATTATAAGACAGAGCCTAAACATGACCAGTGGAGCTTCTGGAATATTGATTGTACAACCTGATGTTGCTCATTGCAGATGAGATGTACAATGCTCATTGCAGAAATTCCTGTCTTTCTGCCAGTGTTCTTCAGGAATAACAGACTGGAGGTTGAGGTTTATTTTTCAAATCATATCTGTGCTATACAAATCAGTGGTATAAGAATTGAGGCCTTGTTTAAAGCCAGTTTTGTTCAGTCCTCATTGCACAATCTGCTCACATTTGCAGTCAGGGGTGTGCTCAGTCCTTCATAATGATTGCTCACATAAGTTCCTGCACAAAACTACAAATCACTACCTTCTGCATTTACATTATTGGAAAAAACAGAATGCAGAAAATTTTCTTCCTTTTTTTTAAATTTCTATTTTTTTTTCCTTTGGGTAAAGTCTATTCAGTAAGATTTGTAGAAAACAGATGTGATTCTACTTTAATGCATTCAGACTTCATTGCTTATTGAAATATTTGCATTACTTTGAATTTAGAAAATAAGCTTAAGCTGTTAATGGACTTTGAATAGAAAGATATAAAGAATCTCTGTCTTCACTATTTCCTACTAATTACTAATTCTGTTTCCATAAGAAGGCTTAATGTTTCTGCATAAAATTAACCATGCATGCCTTTTAGAATGTGTATTTAAAAGACCTCCTGCTGCTGCAGGAGAATTTTATTTTGTAGAATTCTTGTAAACATGGAACATTTCGCTTGTGCATCTGTTTTGGATAATGGAAAATCCCTGGTATATACAGACACAAGCATGTACACACTGGCATATATATATACACATATATGTAAAATATATTGTCCATCTACACAGAGAGGGGGTTCAACCCCTGCAAAATTAAAATATTAAATTAATTTCAAAGCATTTTGGATTGCTTTATGAACAACATTTTGCTTCTTCTTTTCTTAGCTTGCATCTGAAGAAGCTGTCTATGTTATAGCCAAGTTACCCCAATGTCAATTAGGAAATGGGTATCATGACTCATTTTCCAAGAAAAGCCAGATATCCACACTTCTGTCAGTAAACCTTTCCTCTTTGGACCAAATGGACTCTTCTTATCTAGAAATCAATGGAATGTAGATTATGTATTCTGTTTGTACAATGAAAGGACTCCAGACTCCACAGTAGATGTATGCAGTATGTATTTATTCATCCAGTGCAGATTTGGATGTAGCTTTCTGTCCAAGTGTGTGAAACTGCTAAAGAAATGTTCCTAAATATCCCAAACACTTCTGAATATGTTGCCAGAAAGACCCTCCCCAAAATACTGTTGGCTGCTCTTTTTGTCATTTGCCTTTCATGTTTGCCTTTAGCCTTTGGGTTTCACTGGTCGCTGGCATTTGGAAAATCTTTAAACGGTGTTTATCAAATAGAAAGTGCTCCAAAATCCTTAGATATTATGTAGCAGCTTGTGCCCAGTTTAGTTGGGTGGGACTCAAGCTATTTTCTGAGGAATGGTGTAAGATCCATGTGCACCCACGTGTTTCTGTGTGTTCTGGCAAATAAGGGGTAACAACTCCACCCAAGGTCCTGTTGGAAAGTTGAGAGGGAGTTACAAATTTCATCTCATCCAAAACCCCTGTGCTCAATCTTATTCTGTCTTCCAAATCCGAGGTAGATTTGTTTCTCACCTTTAGGTTAGATATTACACAGGAAATCCTTCCCTGTGAGGGTGGGCAGGCCCTGGCACAGGGTGCTCAGAGAAGCTGTGGCTGCCCCTGGATCCCTGGAATTGTCCCAGGCCAGGCTGGGTGGGGCTTGGAGCAACCTGGGATAGTGGAAATGTCCCTGCCCATGGCAGAGGAGGCACTGCATAAACCCTAAAATGCCTTCCAACCCAAACTGTTCCATGGTTCTGTGACTCTACGAATGTAACCTCTAAAAGACACAGGAAGGCTTTCTGTGTAAATATTTCAGTTGGATTATAATTATTTTTTTTTTTTCAGCTGGAACAACGGCTTGGATACTTATTAATTTGTTAATAACTTAATTTGTTAATAACTTACTTGTTAATAACTTAATTGGGCTAGCAGCAAATCCCCAGCTTCACACACATGGTGAGTTCTCTTTGGCCCTTAACATGATCTGTGCATGTAACACAGGCCAGCAGCATCACTGCGCCATCTCTAAACTCACTTCAGTTCTTGGTGAACTAATTACTAATCCAGAAGGTATCTACTCCAGGAAAACAAAGCAAACCAGGAAATTCATGCTGCTTTTTGAACAGTGTGAGTGACTTTTAATTTGGACATAACAGATCAGCAGGAGAATTTATTTTTAATTGAAAAATTAAAAAAAAAATAAAAATTATGATATTCTTTCATTGCTACTTCCTGTTTTTTTTTCCTTTTCCACTGTCACAATAAGTCCTGAATTTAACTGCATAGATTCTGATAAATAATTTTGTCCATGAATATGTAGGAAAACCCATAAGATTCTTCACACTCTGTAATATTCAATAGAGCTCTGATATTGTCTTTCCTTTTACTAAAGATGACAGTGTCTATCAAATCAGAAGAGACAGAATTTTTTCCTCTAAGAGAAAGGCTGGTTAACAAAGACAAAATCTGACCAGGAAAAACCTCTCAGTGAAGCCCTCTTGTATAATGATTTAGCTGCTCATTTCTCATTATTTATGCAGCCTCCTTGTTTTCTAAAAGCCACATATGGATAATTCTCTTCTTTTTAAATATCATATCTTTCTCCATTGTTCCTAGGAGGCATTTTAATGCAGATAATTGAATTTCAATTAATTCTGCATATGCTGTTCCAGATTAGATTTGCTTACTATTGCTGATGTGGGCCTGTCATTACTCTCACCCTGCCTCATATTCAGCTCTGTGTCACCATTTTTTAAGCCTTGTCTGAACAAATAGCATTTATTACTCCAGGAAGGTGCCACAACAAGTACTCTAAAGCCTGGCTCTCTTTGGGAAATATTGTGCTCTTTTATCAGCTTGTGCTGTTGTTTGGCCAATAATAAAAATTATTTCAAAGAAAATGAAACTGCTGGTCGGTAGAGGGTTATTGTATTAAATTTGTGGGGTTTTTTTAATTCTCAAATAATGAGGAATGTATACTTAAATAAAATGGGGATTCTGAGCTCCAGGGTTTCTGCTCCCAGCTTTGCCTGAATTAAGTTACTGCAAAAGACTAAGTAAGGCTAAGCTGAGATCTAAAACCAAGAACTGTCCAGTGCTCAGAGGATAAAACTGATAGAAACTTTGTGGACTGCCCACTGATGCTGTAAAATATTCTGGAAGAGAAGCTGGGGCAAGAATTTGGATATTAATGGTAGAATCCATATCACACTAAATTACATTTGGATCCTGTTGCTCTGGGACAGAGAACTCCTTTTCCCACCATCATGCAGGGGGAAACCTTTCAGTAATTAAATGTTTTTCTCATGTTAGCAGAGAGACCTTAAAGCACAATGAAGTGGCAGTGAAGAAGAATCCACTTTCTCTGTCAGCTTAGATCTTGCAAATACCTTCCTTCCACAACTGCTTGAAAGGGAATTGTGCCTGTAAAAAGGAGCAGAGGTGGAATCTATTGAAATTCTTTACAGTCAGAATTGAAATTCCAAAAGTAGGCTTGTAACAAAGGGTACTTCTTGTGAGAGGATTAAAAACCGAAAAAGCTCTTTTTATATGACATTTCTGTTCAAAAATACCTATAGGTATTATAAAGAAGACAAAATACATTAAGTTATTGTTCGGATTACAATGACCACCTTGAAAATATGTCATTCCTTTATCTTACAGATAGATAGATGGGAATGGACTGGGGTTCTCACATTTTCCTCAGGGATGCCGTGACTCTGTGCTTGTCTCTGTTCATTATGGCAGCTAATTAGCACAAACTAGCTTGATTGGAAGAAATGAAAGCTTTTGTCGAAATACATTTATTCTGTTCAGAACTGAAATTATACTGCATCAGAAAAATTGTGATTGCAACTTTTAAGTTCAAAAACCTGCTGTTTCAGGTTCAAAAGTCTTCATGGAATGGTTTGGTTTGGAAGGGACCTTAAAGCCCACCCAGTGCCACCCCCTACCCTGGGTTGGGACACCTTCCACTAGCCCAGGGTGCTCCACTCCTCAACCAATTGCCTGGATCTTAAATAAATTTATACATCACTCCTGCCTTGCACATAATTAAAGAAAATAATTCTCAAACCATCCCAGGAAGCTTCAGTATTTCAGTAGGACTGTGATAGAATGGATTACCTCATTTGGTCTTTTCAGCTGGCAAAACTGAGACACAGAACTTGCTCAGTCATAATCAATCATAAATCGATTGCAATCATTAAAAAAAAACAAAACTAACATGATTTCCTCTAAATCACAAACTTATAATTTTCACTAAGCTGTTTCCAGGAATGTAGTAGTCCTGATACTAGAGGTAGAATATACTTTATCCTTTGCTCTTTGTTTGTAAAACCCCATTTTTTCCCCCTTTAAGGAGAGAATCAGTGTTTATTTAGGGAAATTTCTGTGTAGGTACAAAATTCTATTTTCTCACTTTTAAACTGACTCAACCTCTGACTTTCTCGTCTGACTTGCTGCATAATAAGTAGCTGTAAGAACTCTACCCAGTGATTTTTAGAGTAAAGGGATTTGTATTTTTTTCAGCTACGCAAGGGAGCAATACTAAGAATGATAAACTGTGGTGAAGCAAGAGCAAGTCTGTAAGGAAAAAAAACATTCTTTCTTTAAAAGCTCCACTACACTTAAATTTCATTAGATGAGCTATTCCAATGGTAAAAAACACTTGCCACAAAAAAAAAAATCCAACTAAAAAACCCCACACCATCCCTCCAACCAAAATCTGGTTTAGTATTCATTTTAATTATTAAAATTCTTTTTTTTTTCTCCCCCATTTCATATCATAACCAGCAGCCTTCATTAACATACAGCTGTTCTAAGGAGAGAAAGGGAGCAACCTCCACAGCTCCTACATCAGATGAGAAAAGAATTAAGTTTGATGAATGCTGTTTATGTCTCAGTAACAGCCCTAAAGGCATCTCATAATTTTGTGATAAGAAAATATTTCCCTGTCAAGAGCCATTAACATCTGTTTTTTTTGAAAAGTTTAGTCATTACATGCTTTGCCTGACAGCTCAATGTAGTACAGCTTGATGGATAGCTGAGTGAAAGGTTTGAGAGGTCTCCAAATGAAGTCAATGTTCCAAATTTAATGAAAAACACTGAAGTGCAACACTGTTATAAACATAAACCATCTAATTGTAAACCAAAACAAGGCACCTTCTTGGTGTGGGTCATTTTAGTGAAGTTTGAGGAATAAAGGGAATGCAAGACCTCAACCCCTCCTCTGCATCTCTTTGTTAGAGTTGCTCCTTCCACCTCATGGGTTGCCAATGTTTAGCTGTTGCCTACAGTGACCTTTGGAAATAAGTATTGCAAAATTAATAGGATTCAAAAGTATTCATTAGAATAGAAAAGTTCCACTGTAGACTGAAATTTAACTTGTAGGTTTTGGTCCTTAATGAAGTTTGGAAGTGAATTATTTCTGCACAGCAAGAAAGAGGTTGAAGAATATATTCCTCCAATGAAAAATAGCTTGCAATTTTAGACGTTTTTGAAAACTGTTTAGCAAATGGACTCAAAACCTGAGATTTTTGCTGCATCCCAATAAAATATGTCCCAAGGCTCTGGGGAGCAGGGAGTGCAGGCTGAGCTCTGATGGAAGGCAGATGTACAGGAGATGGATGTGGTGACAGATGACAGAGGAGAGTGAGAAATCCATGGATATAAAGGGATAATGTTAGAGAAGACAGAGATCAGATGGAGCTGAAATTTGTAAGGGTTTTAAGGGCAAGAAGAGCTGTTACTGCTCCGTCATCAATAGAAGAATGAACAAGGGAAATATTGGCTTTCTGGGAACAGGGAAGGTGATTTAGTGCCAGAAGACAGAGATAATAAAAGCCTTCTGAATTCTGGGGCTCATTTCCAAGGTCTCCCAGCCTTTTGTGCCTGGATACAGAGTTCAGGAGGAGAGGAGCATCCAGCAGTGGATAAGAGATACTCAAGCAGGGATCGTTTCAGAACCTCAAGATGGGTTACACTGAAGCACCAAGAGAAGGATGGCTGCTGTCATGGAATCTGCCATCACTCTTTGTCACCTCTCACAGGCTTTGCTTTATTCAAATGCCTTTATCTTGACCCAGGAGGGCTTTTTCCAAGTCTTATTCCCACTTCCCCTGTCCTGGTGAGGAGGTAAATGATCAGTTGGTGTCCAGCAAGGGTCAAACCCCCCACAGCCATGGAGCTGCTCCTGGGGTGGGCTGTGTGCCTCAGGAGAGCCTGAGGGTTGCTCCACCAGGTACAGGGAAAGCTCTGGAAATGGGGGAAAATTAAACTGTACCTGTGGGGTGCTAATGAGAAAACAGAGGTGACTCCTTTTTTTGTTGAATGTTTGATAATCAATCACAAATTGGTAGCAATGATTTCAAAAAAACCAACATTTTCTATTAGCTCAGGTTGCTTCAACCCTGGCCCTCTATGTGTTTGTTTATTTTTCTTTACTTAAGCTCTTCATAGACCCACTGCCTTGTGCCTGCTCATTTATTCAGGAAAGTTAATCTCTGTTTCAGTGATTTTCAAAAGTCCTTTCACAGGACTTTTCTTCACAGATACCCACAAGCAGAAAATTATTGCTGAGTCAGAGTTGTCTGCACATCTCCAGAAATAGCCCTGCTGTTATTTTTATCTTTGGCAGAATTGGATCAAAGCAGTTGTTAATGATCAGAATGGTAAATTCATCTCGGTATCACATAGCAGAGTTTGTGGGTGGAGTGGAAGAGGAAAACCCTGGTGACAAGTGTGCACAATGATGGGGGATTTCTGCCCTTTCTTACACTTTCCAGGGGTTTCAGTGCAAAACCTTGAATTGCTTCTTGTTTGCTCAGCACTTTTGGTGGAGCACAGCACAATGAGATTTCCCAGAGTGAGACTGCAGAGCACGATTGTTTTTCCTTGCAGTGATTTGTAAGCTCAAAGACTCTATTTTATCAATGGCACAGGGTATTAATGGGATTTTAAGGTGCACCTCCTTCATATATCAAGGGGATAATAGAGTCACAAGCAGACTTACATGATAAATCATTACAGCTTTAGAGGAAAAGTTAATGCTTTTGTTCACAGAAATGTTAAAAGCTTTAGGAGGCAATATTTTAAACTGCTTAAAATGATAAATCAAAGCAGATTAGCTTTCCAGATAAATATGTATGTAGGTAAAACCCTGTGACACTGACTAGAGCCACATATATTTGCTATAATATGTTGAAAAACATCCCTGTGAATCCATTAATTTTAATATTTCTGACAAAAATCCTACAAAAATCTTCCATATGTTCTGTATATCCTGTGTTCCATATGTAGGGCCAAACAATATTTGAGACACTACTTCTGGTTTGGTTTAGCTTATTAATAAAATCCTAATTAATATACATTGGTTAACAATTTATTTCTTTCCTTCTCAAGGTAAATTCCTTTTGGACAACGAGCATTCCTGTGGTTTTGAATGACAGGAAAATATCACAAATATAGGGAATTTATTAACTTTCACAAACGACCTATTTGGCATTTTGAAGGATCTGTGTGCCATGCTCTTTTCACGGGCTGTTTAGCAATTAAGAAGATCACTACAAACAAAAAAATAATTGACTAAGTTTGTCACAGGAGATTTTCAATGAGATAAGGAGAAAGAAAAATAACTTCTTTTTTAAAAAAGAAATTGTGAAGTGTAGCAGAAAGAGGCAATGGTCCTCATCACAAGACCTCACAGAATACAAGAGTTCAGCAATGTGACCATATAGATATATAAATAAATATGTAAAATGAAAATGTGTGATGGTTAATATAATAAAAAGACCCTCTTACAAAGCCACTAGTTAAGTTATAAGTTGAGAAAGAGGAACATTTTCTCCACAGAGCAGACTGAATTCCTAATTGCCAACTAGAATGGGTCTCATCTCTCTTTCGAAAGAGGAATGATTGCTAATTGGGAAAATAAAGCAACAAATCATCATGATAATCATTGAATAAGTAACTAAATAAACAGAAAGCAGATTCCTTTGAGAATATTATTTTTGCAGAAGAAGTTGCAGCTCATTTTTCTCATTGTGAGAAGGGCATTATGATTATATTAATATTGAATGCTGTGGATGTGCAGAACAATGGGGAAATTTCCTTAGCTATCACATGGATTGAAGCCTCAGCCCCAAATTTTTGCTTCCCTTTTTTTGTTTTGTTCTATTATTATTTTCAATGTAATAATTTTGTCATTTTTCTTTGCTGATTTTTCAGTTGATCTTAGCCTGAGAGATCACATAGTAATTGAGGAACATGAAATATCTACATTAATGGAATACAGGTCTTTTGAGTGAAAAATAGGTCAGGAATCTTCACAAGGAATAAGTAGAAGATGGAACTTAAACCCAGTTGGTGCTGAGAAGAGTTTGGCTTTCATTGGCTTGAGAACTACCCCAAAAAAAAGTGTTCAGAAGTTTTAGCAAATTGATTAGTTGTTTTAAGACTTTTAAGGCCTTACAATATCAAATATCAAAAATATCCACCGTTCCATGCCACACATCCTCTGTTCTGAAGTTGCTCATGCTCAACTCCACAGGCTCAGTTTGGGGTTCCTGTAGTTTAACGAGTTTCATAATTTTTGTTTTAAAATAATCAAAATTAAACTCTTCAGTCATGAACTGCACTACAGGATGGTAATTGGACAAATCCAAAGCATTGAAACGAACTCTGACTCAACACTTTTTTATTTACTTCAGTTCTTTATCACCTAAGCCAAATCAGATGAAAACTTTATTTATTTGTTTGTTTGTTTGTTTGTTTGTTTGTTATTTAGTATTAAAACAAGTGTAACACACCTGATTTGTTGACTGAAAAAATCTGACAGTTATATTTGCTGACTTAAATGAATATACAGGCATCAACAGGATGTGTTTGGAATAACTTGTCCATGGTGGTAATGTATATTCTGATAACCAAAACATATCTGAAAAAAAACCCAAAGCATTTAGTTTGAAAATGGAATTTCATGAAAACCAAAAGTTTTTAGGAAGTAGGACTGCTTTAACAAATATAATAGAAATATTAAAAAATGTGGTTTCCTTTGTTTCTTTTCACAGATTTGGCAATAAAAAAGGTCTGTTTGGCTCATCTTTCTTTTAGATTGTTCATCAGTATAAAAAGATAGATTTTATTAGACTAATGGCAAATGATAAATGGCACTATTAAAATTTTGACATTTTATATGCATAAAAATTTCATTTCTAAAAAATTTTATGTCTAAAAATTTTATGTGTACAAAAATTTTTGATATTTAAATGTGTATATGAAAAAGCTGAAATATTTATAAAGCCCGATTTGTTACTTTATGTAATGAGATTTTCAATGGTACTGGATCAATTCAGACTACCCACTGAATTTTGAAAAAATTCAGATTTTGCTCTTCAGAAATCTTAAATTGCAGTGTTTCACATGGAATGAAATTTGTTTTCTAAATAGCTTTTTATATATAATTTTTCAAGTCTCAAACATCTCTTCAACTTTCATCCTATTTTGTTGCCGTACAAGTTTTGTAAGCTTGATTTTTCAGGATTGATTAAATTTGTATCTTTGATTTCCTTTGTTTCAGCAGTGTAAGATCGAGATCATCCTCGCAATTTGCTGTCATCTCTCCCTGAACGCACACTCATTTTTCCAAGATAAAATGCTGCTATTAAAACAAAAAGGCCTATTCCACATTTTCTCTCTTCTAAAGCTGCAATTATTTCAATCATCCAAGAAAGCCAAAGCTGAATATTTTGACTCTGACGCATTTCCTTTGCTCTCTAACGACATCAGGATTGGTTTTGAATGCACATCTCGGGCACGTACTAAACCCCTCCATTGCACCAGATTTGCAGCTCCTGGCTCTGCTTTGAATTCTGGGTTCAGGTCAGGGGAGTGTGTCTTTTATGTGAAAAGGAAATTAAATATCCTCCTCTGGACTGTCTGGAATCAAATCCCCACTACCTTTTCTCCAATTTGGATTGCCGGGATGTGAGGAAATTCCTGTTAATTCTCTTTAAAGGCAGGACTGACACCTTAGGCAGACGGTGTGAAGCTGCTTTATTTTCACTCGGCTGAAACTGTTACTTTAGCATAAATGCAGGGTGAATTTCAAACCTTGCAGGATCTCCATCTGCTGGGGCACTACGCTCCTCACAATTGCACATCAGGAAAAGATGACCCGTCATGGCAAGAGAGTGAAAAGAAAAGAACCCCTTTACAATTTTCAGGAGTAGTAGCAGAGGGCAAAGAATTCACCCCCTCTTATTTTAAATTATAGTCTATTTTGTTAATTAGTAGTAGTGGGAGAAATCAAGAAGTTCATAGATACTATTGATCATGACAAACAAAGCTTTGTTTCTTCCCACAAGGTGAAATTATTAAGATATAGAGGAAGAGTCTGTGCAATTCCATTTTCATGGGGAGAGGATGGAAGAAGTTTTGGCTGTCTTCTAGACACACTGAGAGTTTGGGGTATTTGTCAGGACATCTGAAACTGTAGTTATTTTAGAAATCAAATCAATTCTACACACACACATCCATAAATTAATAGAGTTATCTCTATTTTTAAAATTGGCTTTATGTCAAATAACTTTGCACAGAAATCAGAGCAGCAATGCAGAAAAAGATAATTAAAATGATTGTTTCATCAGAAGTTTTAGTGTAGAGAACACAGAACATCCTGAACCTACTGCAATCAACTATGACATCTAATTAAGAAATTGAAACAGCTGAATAAACTCATAATGTTCCTCATTATTGTTATAACTATTCCTGTCTACCCCCTCAAAAGATGGTTCCATGGATTCAGATCTAAGCCAAGCTGAGTTTAATCTTTTTTGATAATAAAACCTCATCAGGTACTTTTGTGAGAAGTTTGACTTGTTTTTATAAGAGGTTCCTAATTCTGAGCCGAAACCAATTTCTTTGCATGAAATTGAAATTGTCCAGTGACAGGACAAGGGACAACAGGCACAAACAGAAACACAGGAGTTTTACATTCTGATTACAGGAGGTAGAGCTTAAATATCATAATTTTGTGCCTCTTGGGGAAAAAAGCAAGCTGCCACTGTCCTCAGTCTGCCAAAACAGTGTTGAAACCAGGCCATAGGCTTGATGTTAAGCTTGAACTAAACCCATGCGGGTCTGGGAAGTTGTACTGATACAGCAGAAGTTGTGCTGTATTATTCGGAAGAGAAGGGAGAGAAAATAAATTATCTGAGAATCCCAGAATGGTTTGGATTGGAAGGGACCTTAAAGCCCATTGAGTGCCACCCCCTGCCATGGGCAGGGACACCTTCCACCATCCCAGGTTGCTCCAAGCCCCGTCCAGCCTGGCCTTGGACACTTCCAGGGATCCAGGGGCAGCCACAGCTCTTCTGGGCCTCACCACCCTCACAGGATGCCCAGAGGAGCTGTGGATTCCTTCCCAGTATCCCACATAAACCTACCCTGTGTAGCAGGAGGCCATTCCCCCTTGTCCTGTCACTCAGGCCCTTTTGAACAGTCTCTCTCCACATTTCCTGTCAGCTCCTTCACATCCTGCAAGACCACAATGAGGTCACCCTCAAGCTTCCCCTCTCCAGGCTGAACAATCCAAATTTTCTCAGCCTTTCCTCACAACAGAGATGCTTCATCCATCTAATACACTATTTGATTTTGATGAAGTTTAATGTTATTTACAGGTTCTTAAAATCTTCTATTCCACTGAGGCCTCAAGACTTTTATTTAAGAAACTGAAACTTTTTTCTAATACGGAACAATATTTGTCTAAATTAAGGGCTGCATCAATCACAGTCAATTTTTCAACTTCTTGATCCTGTAAGGCATAATGCAAAATATGTGGACTTGGTTTTCCTAGTCAGCTGCAGAGTATGACTGCTATTTCATACTTTCATTCTTTCTTTTCCATCTTTACATGGTTTTGAGCCTTATTTTAATTTATTTAGTCATTGGATAACATTGCCACCCCCATCTCCCTTCCTTTATAAAAAACATAAAGATTTTCATATGCACTTTTAATTATTACTTCCATCTGAACAAATCTCTACAAAATATCCAATACTAATTAATTGTTTTGTACTTATATTTCCATTTTTTTTCTCTTTTCAATGATTCATCACACTTCAAGGCAAGTAACTGAAAAATTTCACTGGTTTTCACAAGACCTTTTTTCAGATAAATTTATCCTTAAAAATCTTTAATCAAAGGATTGGGCTTTGCATTTTAGCTACTCATTTCCTTTTTCTCTCCTACATTACAGCAGCATCTTTTGGAAACTTAAATGAACCCTTATTCTGAGAGATCTATCTATCATCTATCTATCATCTATCTATCTATCTTTCTACTTTCTGTCTTGTGTAATACTGTGTTAGATGTTGAGAAAAAGGTTTCTATTACAGACAAACTATTTTGCTTATTTTTCAGCACTTTGTTTTTTCAAACATTGCACTTGATTCCTTCTTTATAATATGGAAGAAAGGAGAGAGATTTAATCTCAGGAGTTTTTAGAAGGGGACTTTTGAGGCTCAAGGCAACAGGCCCTAAATTCATAAAAACCTCTCCCAGTATAACATTTTCATTGAGTGAATGGTCAAATCCAAAGCTCATTGAAATTATTCAGCCATTAAATCCTGATTTTCTCATTTGTATAAATTCAAATTAGGGATTCCAAGCCTTTTCTTTCTACAAATACAAGCCTTTTGGGTTGGAAGGAGGAGTGCATGGCATCAGGCAGGGTAAAGGGTATCACGGGTGTTCCCAGGGACACTGCAGAGCCTGGAGTTTGAGTGCTGTGATGTGGGAGGGGATGGGCAGCTAAAGGCTGACCTCAATGAGCAAGGAAGGAAGGTTGGGAAATATTCATGGGACAGACAAAGTTTTCTCCTCACAGGATTTCAGGGAAGGGCCAAAGGGGAACAAAGTCCCTGCAAGAACTCACAGACCCAGCTGGCCCTATTTTCTCCAGAGCACTGCTGCCTTCTCGATGGCTTTGGGTGCTGAGGTCAGACGTGTCAGGCTCAAGGGCTTACTGAGGAAGGAAGCCAAAATTGAAGGGTACATCTTCTTTCCTCTCCCTCCCTTCCCAATTTATCTCCTTTGAAAAACCATTCCGTTTTGGATGGTTCTCAGACCTTGGCTGTTCTTTCCCAGATCTGTAGTGCCCAGTCCTGCTGGGAATGAGTTTCCCAGTCCAGGGCAGCTGCACTAAGGGACAGTTTGGTTCTTGGTTTTGCTTTCTCTTATCTGCTTCTATCTCCTTGGCATTCTTAAAAAGCAGCTTTTTGGCAGTTCTAAACGTTGCTTTTACAATCATAAGCTGGAACCATAAAATCGTTAAGGTTGGAAAGGGACTTTAATCATTAAGCCCAGCCATCAAACAGCACTGTCACCATGTTCACCACTAACCCATGTCTCCAGGTGTCACATCCATATGTTTTTTAACACTTGCAGGGATGGTGACTCCACCATCATCCTGGACAGCCTGTGTCAATGCTTGACAACCCTTCCTGTGAAGAATTTTTTTTCCTGATATAAAATCTAAACCTTTCCTGGTGCAGCTTGAAGCCACTTCCTCTTGTTCTGTGTCATTTTTTCAATGCAATCCCATAATTGACATGATTGTCATTCTGGGCTTCTGTTTTGACTCCATGCCTGTATTTTTAAGGTGCTTGCTGTTGTCCCCAGTGAAGTGAAGGTTGTTCCAAGAGATGTGACAAGAAGATCTCACACAACAAGCCAATAACAAACCCAAGAGGCCAGGACTGCTGTGGTGCACAGGGAGAGTTGAGATAAGACCCAAGGCCATTTCCTGAAGATCTCAATAATTTATTTACTGAGCCATTATGATGCCTCAAGAGTCTGTCTAGAACAGAGGCTAGGCAGAGTTAAGGGGAATTAAGTGGATATTTATTAAAAAGGCCTTCACAGGATACACCTTGGGCAGTATAAGAGCCCGGCTGAGGCTACACCCAAGATGGACAATGGGTCACGAGTTTTCACACTTTTATAAGTTTTGGTCCATTTAAATATTGGGGTTAATTGTCCAGTGACAGCTTTAGGTTATGAAGTCCCATCCTCCCAGATGGTTCTCCTCAGTTTGTTGTTTATACTTTTTGGGCCTGAAGCTGCAATGGTGTCCTTGGTTCTCAGGCTGCAAAAGGATTGTTGTGTCTAACTAAACTGTGAGGAGAACTTGCTAACACTTAATGTGAAGTTCACAGTTATGATCTAATGCTGTATGGAATCTAGAAAATATGAAAGCTAAAATTTAAGGCATCAATCAAGTTAAAAAAAAACCCTACATTTTATTCCCCAGTTATGCTGTATTTGTGTCCTGATGTTACTTTAGTAATTATTATTATGAGCTTATCTTTTAATCCTACTGTATATGCTTTTATGTTTATGAGTGCAATGGTTCTCTGCTGTGGTGGATCACAGACAGTTCCAGGCATCAGCTCCTCTTTTAGCTCTGAAGGGTGCCCTTATCTGCCCAACCACTGTGGCTTCCCCTGCTGTGATTCTCAATTATTTTCTTTAAAGTTGGAGTGGAAAAGGGCAACATTTACGAATTCACTTAACTGTGTATGTCCTGGAGTTAGCCAGAAGCAGCAACCTCCTACTGAAAGAACCCCACAAAAACGCCCTCTTTCTGTTATTCATTCTTTTTTACCACCTAGAGATGTATAGAGCTCAGAATAAAAGGCACAATTATTATGTAAAAAAAATTGAGATTTCCAATAGCAAAAGCTTTCAGTATACTGTGGTGTTTTTTATTTTCCTTTGCTAGTGGATTCAGCACTAGTGATTATGACAAAATATGCACTAAATAGAAAAAAACAACCAACCCAAACTCCAAACTACCTATTTAACCATCTAAAGTAGAGCTGAACAAAAGTATGGGTGAAATGCACTGATTAAAGGACTTCACACATACTTATCAAGAGTGCAGAAATGTGCTGCCAAGCACAGATGATGTGTTATTCCCCAAACAAATTCAAATATGTGGTTGTTTTGTAATCTGTTTTGCTTTTTCCTCAAGGAGGGAATTGCTACCTTTGTTAAAGCACAGGAATAGTTTTCTGACTGGGAAAAAAAAAATAATAACCACAGTGAATCTGAGATTCATTTTGTTCCTAAAAAATCTACACTGAGTCTCCTCTTGAAATAAAAGGTCAGAGATTAGGCTGTTGAACTGCTGAGGCTCTGGGAGGAGTCTTCTTTCAATTTGCTTCAAGAAAACCTTTCACCACAGATTCTTAATGAGTTTAAGGAAAACAATAACAGTTTCTGACTTTAAAGGAACTTCTATCTTTCCTTCCTTTAGGAAGTTGAGGTATTACCTACTGTGAGTCTGAGGAAAGGCTTGAATAATTCCTCAATTACAGGTATTCACAGAGAGAATAACCAGCTTGGACTTGGGAAGAGAGGCTTCAGTTCCCAACTACCTTTATAAAGGTCAGTTTAAGAATTTAAGAAATATTTTTTTGCCTTTCTGAACTGAACTGGGGTCTACCCTGACCCCTGTTCTCTCATCAATCTCTCCTGGCATTGTGCAGTGTGGGGGTGTCCCACTGGAATCCCAAAAGCTCTTTCTGCTGGGGTTCAGCCTTACAGGCCTGACCAAGGACCACTCAAAGCCCATTTCATCCCTCAGTCCTTGGGGGTTTACATTTCCTAACCAGTGATCACACTAACCCAGAGCCTCACAAGTTTGGGCTCTTTACTGGAGATTTCAGGAGCACTGAATTTTCTGCACCTGGAGAGTGACAAAAAGAATTATGTGCTTAATCCTGCCTGTTCTGGTACCACTTTGTGCAAAACACATCTTTTTCTGGGAATTCTTCAAGATTTCAGGCAATACATCCTCTCCACAAGGAAATGAAATAAAAAAATACTTCTCAACTCTAGCAGTACTACAGTTCTTAATTTTATAATAATTACTCTAATTTCCTCTAGCAGTCAGACAAATATTTTAACTTGCTGCTATTTGAGAATTTTATGTTCCATATTGACTCAAAAGATTGTGTTAGGGAAAAAAAGGATTATGGTGATGTAGAAGCCACACCATTAGCAATGAGATTATCACAGGAAAGTGATGTAGGACATGTTGAACTGTCCCATTTATCCCTGTAACTTTACACAAATAATGTCCAACTTGGAATAAAAATCCAAGCAATATTCAAGTGTATCTTTATATTGAGCTGGCATCAGCTATACCAGGAACTTTTCTGTATTCCATACTGAATGTAATAACACTAAATATAATAAAACTGAATAAAATTATACTGAATAAAATGATACTGAATAATTCCATACTGAAAATAATATCATTAATATAATAATATATTGAATATAATAAACATAGATTTTGAAAACTATACTCTTAAGTGTTCTATGATACAGGATTTTAATAAACACTGTTTCTAAAGAAACAAAAGGTGATGAAACAATAGACTTTTCCTGTGTTTTGGGGATATCATGGTGATCCAAAATTATGCTCTCAAGACCTCTAAAAAGTCCCTTTCAACTCAAACTAATTTATGATTCTATGAAGATCAAGGCAAAAAATTTTTGCACAAGCTGTGATGGTTTCACAAAACTCTGGTCCTACTTCAGTGTGACAACAGTAGTGAGATGACACTGTTACAAGGCAAAACCAGCTGATAAGAGAAAGAATTGGTGCATCTAGATTTGTCAGTTATTTGATGTTTTATTTTTATTTTTTGAATGCACGTGGGAGAAGATTGGGATATTAAGTTTTGTTATTCAAAACTTGAGCAATGTACAAGTCATTAATCTCCTGAGCTTTGAGAGTTATGCAGAGTAATAAAAGACAGGGATATTGGGCAGAGTTTCCAGGCCAGAAAAATCTCTCCTGGATGATTTTTAAGTTAATTTTGCTTTGAATACTGAAATAAAATGCAGCACTGCCATACTTCATAGAAGATGGATTGGTAGGACACGGCTGTTGGAGGAGGATTAGGAGGATTACTCGTTTCTTGGCAAGGGGTTAGAGAGCAAATAAAAAACTAATTAATGGGTATTAATTATCATGCTACGTTCTAGTCAGTGGCTGCATCTACGGAATATAATTTGTGCAGGTTTTTCATGTACTTTGTACCAAATACATAGGGAAAAATGTGAAAAATGTAAGATTCCAAGTGCATTAAAAGTACATTCTCATCAGTGCAGGAGACTTACAGGAGGCGTTTTAAAGGCAATTAATTATGTTATACTTCAGCCGATACAAAACCAAGACTGTCTTGCATGCCCATGTTATCCATCTCAATTTCTAGACATACACAAACCCTACATTTTTAAAGTTTTTAATGAGTTCACAAAACTCATCTGTCATCTCAAATAAGTCCATTCTAAACCCGTCCTCAAATTCTTTTTAAATACAAATGCATGGATTAGTTTTCACTGTCAGTTTGGTGGAAACTCACCTTCCTCAGGGTAAGCCAATATTAATTGAATAGCTCTTGACATTTAGATATTTAAAGAAGGTTCTCTTTACCCTGTAGTAAAACTGATAAATTTATGGAGTTGGAAAATTTCTACATTTTACTTCCTACTTGCTTTGCAAACAGAAACTCAGGGAACATACGCAAAAGACACACTTAATTCCATAGCTCGTGGAAATAAAAGTAATCTCATTATGTGCTTATTGAGGCAAAGGAAATTAATACTAATCTCTCATTTTTTACTTAATCCTTCAAAAATAGAAATGTTTTCATTGAGGCAAAAATGCCAAAACCACAGCAAACAAACTTTTTCATTATTTTCTTTCAAAAATGTTTAGTTTCTCATTCATCAGTGTGAGTCACCACAGGTTTTGAATTCTGAATCTTGTGAGCTGTAGGTCTGTAATCAGAAAAGAACAGAGGTAAAGAGATTTTTGGCCAAAAAGGTGGCAAAAATTGTGAGGATCACTATGTGGCAAAATGTAGGACTTAAATCTATTTTCCCAGGCCTGATGCACATCCTGGTACAGTAGAAACCATGGCCTTACTCGTGATGTGGGTGCAACACTTGCCCAAAGCACTCGGCAGTCATTTCCCAGGGCTTGGAAACCAGACTGGATCAAACCCAAGGGAGTTTGGAGAATGGAACATCTTTGCCATGTGGTGAGGGACCAAAGGAAGGGTTTGATTGCCAGGCTGGATGGGACTTGGAGGAACATGAAATAGTGGGAGAAGTCCCTGCCCAAGGCAGGGCACATAAAAGGGATGTGTTTAAGGTCCCTTCCAACCCAAACCATTCTGGGATTCTGGGATTCTGTGATTACTTCATTGGTGTTGACACCAGGTAAATGGTCAAACTCTATTCTAATACCTATAAAAACAGTCTTATATTGAAAATAAAATAAAATAAAATAAAATAAAATAAAATAAAATAAAATAAAATAAAATAAAATAAAATAAAATAAAATAAAATAAAATAAAATACTCTAATGGAATATATGGTACTATGGTGCAAGCTGGAAAACACCAATAAAAATGTTCAGATGATTGAATCGATCAATCTTTTAATTTAAATATTGGAAGATAGGAAAGAAAGCTGTTTGTAGTCCAACTGAAATGGTCAGCCCTTCCAATGAGTTAAATACTGAGAGTAGTCCCATGTCTGATGCAAGTACAGCATGAAATAATTACATATTGAAACAGTTCAGATTTAGATATTAAAATGAGTCTTACACGAAAAATTCATCAGATTTTACACTCCATAACTTCACTTGCATTATTTTGATTGGTTTTGTTCCTTTGAAGCTGAAAAAAAGGGCTCTGAATACAAAGTGTTCCAATGACCTTTCCTCATCTCTCCCCATGTCAGGCTGTTTTGTTTTGCCAGGTTTAGGTGACTCTGGATGACCTCAGACTTACCCACTCTTTCAACTGTATTTGGGAAAAAAATACTGAAAGATTTTCATTGCTTCAGTTTGAAAAAGGGCTACAAATAAAATAGAAAAGGATGTTGCAGCAGTTAGAACACTTATCTGGGGAAAAAAAATAAAAATAGAAAAAGAAATTAGGAAAAAAACCCAGAAGAAATAAGAGTGTTTCTTGCTTCAGGAGATTATTTGTGATGTGCTACACAAGAAAATCCTCCAGCCTTGTAAACAACGACTCAGCTCCCTCTCCTCCCTCCCTTTTCTTGAGCATCTTCAAGATTATGAAGAATCCTAAAGCTTTTGAAGCCACCTGTACAAGACAGACAGGTAAATCCTATTGTCATGTATGGCTACAGGATCATTAGGGCTTATTTGTTCAAGTCCCAGTATCATCCTTGAAAATGAGTGTCATAATTGATAAAATTTCTGTCTAGGCCTTTTTAATCATTATTCTTCCTTTCAAACGGAGAAATATTGATTCTGAGGTAAAGAAATATATTAATAACTCTGAAGCTCTTCGATGATGTATTATGGTGTATATTATAGTATTTTTAGATTCACTGAAAAGGCTTTCTTTTCTTGCTGCTTTAGTGGTTGTCAGAGAGGATGCACAGCCAAGGAGCAGTTCTGGCCAGCTGTGCCAGCTGTCACACAGCTTAATAGAAAGCACTCAGGAAGGAGCAGAAATGGTATTAAATTGTTGTTCCGATGTAATGTGACTGCTAACTTGGATTGTGTCTCCAATTCACTCAATTTAATTTGCATTCTAATCCATTTTTGCTCTGAAAAACATATAAGTACATTGATTGATGTTGTAAAGGAGAAAGTGCTCCAGCATTCTGTGGGTATGCTGAGTTCCCACTGTGAAAATTAGACTGTGTTTTTACTGGAAAAGGTAAAAGTTGCAGAACCATGATGATATATTTCCTTTGTCATAAACTCTTAATATTTGTTAGCATTGTTTTGTCATACATTGTTGATATGTGTCTCTGCTCCTGCAGAACACAACAGAACAAATTATACCAATACAAAACAGAGACCATATTTATGGGAAAAAGAGCTTTGTTTAAGTAGTTGAAAATGAAATACATTTTAGCCCAGTGTATGATACACTTAAAGAACTTTTCTATTCCTGTTTAAAAGTTGAACTAAATCATTTTTGCTTGTCACCAAACCTTTTCCTTTTTTGCCTTTGATGGCAGAAGTACAACAAAGAAAATTGACTAATGTTTCAGTATTTATTGTATTTCTGCTTTGCTTTAGGTTTGGTTTGGTTCTCCAATCACATAATCCTTGTCTCAAATGTTTATTCTTTTTAAGAAGTTCTCACAGGCCTGACTTAAAAAAAAAAAAAAAAAAAAAAAAAGTGTTGGAAGCCTTTGAGGAGTTTGGGATGTCAGAAGCTAAAAGCGAGCACCACGGAGCTGTTATGTTACTTGACATAACAAGTACAGTGTGCTACAAATAAAGAATTAATTTATATGTCCCACATGCACTTTTCTCTGTATTGAATTTGTGCTTTACTAATGGTGAAAGGAGGGTGCAGCCAGGTGGGTTTGGGCTCTACATCCAAGGAACAAGGGATGGGACAAGAAGAAATGACCTGAAGTTGTGCCAGGAGAGGTTCAGGTTGGAGATCAGGAGGAATTTCCTCAAAGAAAGGGTGGTCAGGGATTGGAAGGGGCTGCCCAGGGAGGTGGTGAAGTTCCCATCCCTGATGGTCTCCTTCTTTAGTTTTTATGTAAGAACAGATACTAGAAAGAAAGGAGCAATAGTATAAAAATTTCCTATACAAAACAGCTATTTCCTCTACATGGAGAAGACATTTTTTATTTTAAATTTTAATACAGCAACTTCATTTCTCACAGTGTATAGGAACCAATTATATTAATGGTATTTTCAGCTCAGACTGAGATGGTTTGGTCTATTAATGTTCATTGTCATTGTCTTATCCAGAAGCAGTAGGATGAACTCTGCCTGCCACTAATGCTCCATTTCTGTCTCTTTGTGTGGTTATCTCTGCAGGAGAATGTGCTGGATGAGCCACTGAAAACAGATGTACAACACTAGATGAAAAAGTGCTGCTTCGTGTTGGATTTCTGTGGGCAGCTGGTGTTATACCTTTTAAATGTCTCTTTATGTTTGTCAGAATAGCATAATAGTCAGTTCTCTCCTCAATCACAAGCTGCTTGCTCTGGGTAAATAGGAAGGTGTTACAGCTATTTGTCTCTCCGTAACAGAGCCTTTCGGGTTCATCCATTAGTTTCACACTAATACAGATTAAAATCTACAGAAGTGAAAGGAAAAAAACATCTAAGCTAAATTGTGTACAAGTACCCAAAACAGCAAAATCTGAAGAGACAATTCCTGCTGTACATGAAGCAGATTGCAGTTGTTTGGTTGGCTGTTCCTTCGTAGCCTGATTTTTTTTAAATTTAATTACTTTGTGTCTTATATGAGAGCATTCTTTCAAGGTCAGTTTTCCTTGAAGATGCCTTAATATTATGCACATAGATATAATAGTGGAATCACAGAATGATTTATTACAAGGCACCTTAAAGATCACCTGGTTCCAACCTCCTGGTTGATTCCTGAACCTTTCCTCATATCAAGTAGCATTTCATTCCTTATGTTACTCCATCGGCTAAGAGATCACAGAGAAAGACATAATCCACCATTCCTCAGGAAATTAGAATTTGACCCTGAATAAAGGACTATTCTCTGGGATTGAACTGAGCAAAGCCTGAACCATTGAACAGCCCCAAGCACAGAGGAATTCATGTTTTACCCTTGTCCTGAAACTGGCTCTCTGAAAATGTTGTGAGCTTGCATTGCTGGGTGTTCCTTGCTGGAATCAGGGCCTTAAGTGTCCTGCGCAGAAATACACAATTACAGGACCAGTAAGGTTGGAAAAGGCCTTCAGAATCATCAGGTACAACCCTTGCCTGAATCCCACCACGTCCAAAATAATGCCTTTTCCTCTGTGCTGTTTTCTGCAGGTTTTCTTTTGCTTCCCTTTCCTCCTTGGGACAACCACAGACCCACCTTCCCCTTCCTACTCCTCACAAGAAAGTCAATACAAGCTCTTGAAAAAGAAAGGAAGATTGGGTGATGCTTTTATTGATGCTGGGTAGGAAGAGGATTGCATTGGTGATAAGAAGGTACATCCCAAAGAAGGGAAATTAACTCCAGGAGACAGGAGGGAGTCAAGATGTGATTCAGAGGGAAATTTTGCTCCTGCCAAAGTCCTGATGACTTTGAATCCTGAATTCCACTCCAACAGCTCCTCTGGCCTCCCCTTTTACTCAGCCTGGTGGCTGTGAGGTGATAGCTCCAATGCTAGCCCATGGGACATAGTATGGGAAACACACAATGACAAGTTCTGGAATTCATGCCAAAGGATGCCACAGGTGACACAGCTGTACAAGCAGCAGCTAAGTCAAGATGAAAAGTCAGAGAATCACAGAAGGGTTTGGGTTGGAAGAGACTTTAAAATTCATCTGATTCCAACCCCTTGGAAAAAGTCTACTTTGGATAAAACACATCAAGCTCAGGAGATCTGGAGCCATAAATTAATGCTGAGTTGACAATTGGTCAGGGTGTATAATTTAAAATGATATGTGGACCCTTCCTGAGAGTTTTATCTGAGCTCCTGGTGACCATTTGTGTGCCTTTAAGAACACTGAGTACTTAGCAGGTGGATTAGTGGCAAGTGTGAGAAATGAGGAAAGCAGCAGCCACAGGTCACTTCATTGTGATTTCCTGTTTTGTGAGTTAGAAAACAAAGTGAAAAGTAATTTTTTTAAGGCTTTTGAGGAATTTATAGGATTCATATACTCCCTGAACAAGAATAATGCATTTTTAAAGAACATTCAATTGAATTGGCTTTGGGTTAGAAATAAAAATATGTTTTGTGTAATTAAAATTTTCCCATTATCCCCAATATCTTCAACTGCTTTCTTAGATCTAAATAAATGTTTGTTTAAGTCATTGTACAACTGGGGGAAACTATTAATTTTCCATTTCAGGTAATTAAAATTTGCTTATTAAAACTGTACTGATTTGACACAAAAAGGTAAAATCCTGTCAATAAACCAAAACACATAGAAGCCTTTTTATTCTTTGCTTAACTTAGATTTTAATGGGGAGCTTATTGCTAATACAAATTAAATAGAAAATGTATCTATTTCAGCAGAGAAGAAAAAGGTAAAAGAGCAGACATGGATATATTTTCTATATTTTCAAGTCTTTTGTAAAATTTTGGGGATGCATTATCTTTCTAGCTACTAGTATTAAAATAATTAAAAGTATAATAAAAAGTGCAGTGTAATCTTTACTTTTCCTGAACCTGAAAAATGCAGTTTTATTTAATATCTTCATTATTTTTTTTAATAGATATTTTATGTTCAGACAATGGCAAAAAACCCCATCTACTATAATTTGTCTTGGAGGCAAAGTTGAATAGTTATTGAAGCCTTCTAGCAAATGTTCCCTGCAAATATGGGCAAATATTTCTATGTCTGAGAGCAGAAGACACCTGGGCATACCAGAGCCAGCCAAGGTCATCCCACCACCACAACCACTGCAAAGCATAAATTGATATTCCAAAGTAGGGAACCTGGTAGTAGGTATTTGGACCTGTTAGCTGTTTAAAAATAAAGAGTAAAAAATATTTTAAAAATACTTTTCTCTGGAATTTCATATTTTTCACATCAAATTAACAACATTTTATTTGAGGATAAAATCTAAAAGTAGAAAGACAATCAAAGTGAAATAGCACCTAGAGATCTTAAATAATTTTTATTGTTGGAAGGAGAAAGACACCTGGATTTGTAAATAATTGCAATTCCTTTGACAGTCCCCAATTGTTCCTGAAAAGTTTATAGGGATTAAGAAACGATTTGTCTCGCTTCCACAGGAAGTGCTTTGCAACCATGAATGGGTTATATACTTTTTTGTGATGGGTTTAGGCGGTTCCATTAATTTACTCTCTTTTGCTTTACTCGCTGTTTTTAACTCTACTGACTTGAAAAGAAATTGGATAGATAATAGGATTGTAAAGTCCTGGAATAAGTTGGTTCAGAAGGAGCCTTGGAGCCCATCCAGTTTCATCCCCTGCTATAAGAAGGGACACTTTCCACTATCCCAGGTTGCTCCAAGCCCTGTCCAACCTGGCATTGGACATTTCCAGGGATGGGGAGTCCACAAACTGGACAGATAAATATTCCTGGTAGACATGTTTCCACAGTTTTGAAACATTATAATTTAAACAATGGATTCTCAGAGGTGATTATTTTTTACAGAACTATTTAGCCAGGTGTGTATAAATCATGCAATAGTCCGGTTTCTAAAATTCTACAGCACACAAGCTGCACTCCAAATGCTTCACTCACCTTTGTTTGTCCAGGTAGATAGTGTCTCTGCCCTGTATGAGGAATGCAGCTGGAAAGGGTAGTGTTAAAGTAACTCAGAAAACTTTTGTATTACTGTTAATGAAAATTAATTCTATGTTCTATGTTTGTCTCTTTATGCATTTTTCACTTTTGGGTTTTTTTATTGACACTGTAACCTTTGGAGGAGAAGACTTTGCTCATCTTCATGATTTACTGGTTCCTTACAGCCTTGGAGCAGACATTCGCCTTATTAATTGTGATGACTAAATGGTTATTTTTCAAAAAACACTGGAATTCCCAACAGCTCCAGGGCTGACCAAGTGCACAGCTTTTGAAGTCCTTGGCACTAGAATATAAACTTTTCACTACCATAAATTCAGATCCAGCCCTAGTCTCGCTGCCACCAGAAGGAAGTGCAGGACTTGTCTGCACATTGTTGTTTTTATAGTAGCGAAATGTGTGAATAATGGCTTGGCAACACATCCTTGGGAGAAGCAACATAAATTATCTCCAAGAGAAACAAGATAATGGTGCAACAATAGAGGCTGGAGAATATAGAGAACTTTATGCAATTTGTTGGTGAGAAGATTCAGAAGTGATGGATGCCCTGTAATTACTGAGCTGAATGCAAAATATATTTTGCAGGTCCATCCAATACTTAACTGATATAATTCCAAAATTTTGCTTAAAAGTTTCACTGATTTAATGGTTTGTGGACCCGCAGCTCTCACCCTTGAAAGAACATTTATTGTCAAAAATGCTCCTATTTTAACACTCACTTTGATGCTTGTTTCATTGCTTCCCACTTATTATATTTCAGAGAATTTCTATAATGGAAGCATTGGAAGTTCACAGATGGTTTCATCAAAATGTTTAAAACATTCACATGCTTTTATCCTGCAAGGTTTGTTACCAGGCACTTTTTATCGGAAAATGCTTGGTGCTCTACCTACAAAATTTTGTATACTCAGGGGTTTTTTCCATATCAGATGCTACTTTGGAAACTACTTTGATCTCAGAATCCCAAGGTTGTTTGTGTTGGAAGTGACCTTAACAACCATTTATTTCCAACCCCCCTGCATGGGCAGGGACAGCTTCCACCAAACATAAAGAAGGATGTCTGGATCATAGGAGAGTTGAGAGTTTGGGCACAGGGTCCTTTGTTCAGATTTGGTGTTCATCAGGACCCCCAGGTCCTTCTCTACAGCAAAGCTGCCTTCCAGCCATGCCATGCCATGCCATGCCCAACATGGACTACAGCATGGATTTTTTTCTCCCCATTTAGCACTTCCCACTGTTGGATTTCATGAGATTCCTGTTGGAAATCCTGTAAAAATGAGGGGCTCATCTACTTCCCACTCAAGAGGTCTGTAGCACAGTCACCACAGTCAAGGAATCATATATTCACAGGATCGCTTGGGTTGGAAAGGACCTCATCCTGTTCCACCCCCTGCCATGGGCAGAGACACCTTCCACTAGACCAGGCTGCTCCAAGGTCCATCCAGCCTGGCCTGGAACACTTAATATTGCCCATGTTGGTCTGTCTTCTCCTGGCTCTGAGCTTCTCATTCCTCAGTTCCTAGTTTAAAGATCTCCTTTCCAGATGGGCCAACCTAGCAAAGATATTTTTGTCCCACTTCTCAGGTGTTTCTTGTCTCTCATGCACTTGTCAGTCTTCAACGATTCCTATGTGACCATAGAAACCAAAATGCTGCTTTCATCATCAATGATTTGACCTCCAGAGTTGTCCAGTCATCTTCAACACGACCCTCTCAGGATCAGGAGACCATCTGCTCCTGACCATCACTGGTTATCCAAATCAAGAAAATTTCAGTGCAGCTGCAAATAAAACCTTCAGTTTAATATTTCTGAGACCTTCTTACCCACTTATTTTTTGGTTTTCCCCAGCTACACTGTGATTCAGACTTCTGTGTAGCAGACGGTGGAGGTTATGAAGTTCCATTATGTTAAAGGTCACAGAATTCTTCTGGGCATGGTTCGACTGGCATCACCCAGCTGAGGGATAGAACTGTGCCAGCCAAACCTTGAAAGTACTAAAATTTTAACTAAGAAATATTCTCATATTTCACTGGATGAGCAGATGGATATGAATCAGAAGAAAATATATGTGTGCGGAAAGATTAAATATATTTCCTTAAGGAATGTCAGGGCTATGTCAACAAACTTTAAGAATGCATTGGAAGGACCTGACAAGATAAATGAATTTGAGTTTTTTTTGAAAACAAAGGGTGAATATTTATGGATATGTGTGCCTTCAGGAAAAAAGGAAAAAAAAAGGGGGTAGATGTATTAAACATATGATAAATTTCAACCACTGTAACTTTAATTTTCACTCCATGATTTTCTAAAGCTATTAGAAGCATTTTTTCCCACTGGAGTTCAGCACAGTAACACCATGGCAGACTTAACACAGATGTTGTTAACATCCCACCAACTTCCAGCTGTGTTTCTGCTCATATGACGTTTGCCCACATCTGCTATCAATTTTAATAGCTGATCTAATGCTTAGTTCTAGACTTAGGGTTTACACTGCAGTAACGTGTCTATCAAATGAAATCAGAAATAAATTGTTCCATGCAATTATTTTGTATTGAAGATGACAATACTTAATCTGAAGAAGAAAGGAGATACCATACTGGAAAATTGTAATTTCCATGGACAGTTATCATTTTCTGGGTTTGAGTTTAATGATGTTAATAACATAATATAAAATAGGTAATAACCTCCCAGTCTTGGAGGTCCTATTTTCTTAGTATCATTACCAAAGTAGGAATTAGATATTCCTCAGTTCTTGACAGTCCTGGCCTGTCAAGCTGCATGTCCATGGAATAACTATCACGTGATGCAATTCAAAAGTGAGTAAAATTAGGCTCAAGCATGATCTATGATGCTGCAAAGTGTTTGGAAAGTCACCCTAACATGGAAATGGCCTTGAGAGGTGAAAATTAATCCTCCTGTCTAATACCACTGTGACCACAGGGTTCAGGAACTGAGAGAGACAAAGTTCCCGATGTTTGCAATGGTCAACACCAACATATGTGACATTTCTTCCTCTTATTATGCTGACCTTGACAAGTTTTCAATCAGCAGAACATTTCCGTAAGGCCCATGAGCCAGGCATTTGGACTGGATTGCTTCCAGGGGTGCCTTCCCATGTCAGCAGTGCTGGGATTTTGTGGGAATGTGTAAGATATACCTGCACTTGGATTTGAGCAGTGGTATTAACATAGGATATTTTGTATTTTTTCCTTCCCCTACTAATTTCTAATTTTTTCTGACTTCTCACCCTGTTGAGATAACCTTTCATGGGCTGCCTATCCCAAGAGTGATGTCGTGCTCTCAAGTGACTGGTGCAGAGCCAGTCACAGTTTTATCTTTGTTTTTCCATGTATTATCCTCTAAATGTAGCTATAATGAATTTGTAAAGTACTATCCTTGGAAATGCTCAAGTGTGCTCTATTTTCAGAAGTGTTTTAGAAGCATTATTTTTAAGAAGCATTAGTCTTAAGACTGAGACTGTAACAATAAGATCTTTTTTCAGACAAATGTATGAAAATTAAGGTCCTTCTAACATCTGTCTGTTTGAATACACAGTAGATACAGCTGCTCTTCTCCAAGCAAGGAAAGCACTTGTAGTGCAAGCACTTCATGGATTGAATGGAGAGGGAATAAGTGTGATTAATAACCAACCACTGTTAATTAGCAGCCTTTCTCCTACTATATGCCAGAGGGCCTGGTAGTATAAATGACTGATTCCCTACAGTGCCAGATAAACACAAGTTCATTATCCTTAATTTCAGTTTCTTTTTACAATTTCCCCTTTTGACAAGAAATAGGTATATGAAATCCAAGACTTTTCCAGATTCATAGGTGTTTCCTCACTTGAGAGTGTGGGCCAGCACAAGGATAGGATTCTTGATTTAGTAAGAGTCATTATTATTTTAATTATTTAATATTAATTTAACAATTTCATATTAATTTATTTAATAGGAGGATTCCCGATCATTTTCACACCCAGGGAAGTCTACTTAATGATGTCACAAAGAAACAAAAACTCCTACAGCAAGCCAGAGATGATTATGTCATTAATGGATTGGTATGAGCTGGTATAACCTTCATGGAAGGCTTGGCAATAGTCCCAGAGTGCCAGGATGGGTCAGGCTGGAAGGGCCCACAGTGGCTCATGTGGTGCCACCTCCCCGCTCCAGCAGGGCCATCCCAGAGCCCAGGGCCCAGGAGTGTGTCCAGAGGGCTCTGGAATATCCCCAGGGAGGAGACTCCCCAGGCTCTCTGGACAATCTGCTCAGGGCTGGGCAGTGCCCAGGGCAGGAGCTCTGCCTCCTGGGCAGGGGAATTGCTGGGCTCAGGCCCTGCCCGTGGCTCTGGTGCCATTGCTGGGCCCCGGAGCAGAGCCCGGGCCCTGCTCTGCCCCTCCCTGCAGCCAGGGCCAGCCAGGCCTGAGGGCCCCTCTCAGCTGGGGCTCCTCTCCAGGCTGAGCAGCCCCAGCTCCCGCAGCCTTTCCTGGGCACTGAGATGCTCCAGGCCCTTCCTCAGCTGCACAGCCTCCGCTGGCCCCGCTCCAGGAGCTCCCTGGCCCTGCTGTGCTGAGGATCCCGTTGGACCTGTGTCCCCCAGGACACTCTGCTGGTCAGGGGCAGCTCAGTGTCCACCAGGACCCCCAGGTCATTCTCCACAGCTGCTCCAGCAGCAAATCTCTTCTGCATTGATTTTAGAGCAGACCACTGAGTTCTTGATCCATCTGTTTTGTGAGTTCATGTTGTTTGGATTTTAGGCTGGGTTTTTTGGAGGGGAGGGGGAGTGAGGCACATGGAATTATGTCTGGATCTTTTGGAAATAGCATTTCAAAACTCATGTAATTTTTCTGTATATTGTGTTCTAGCACTTTGCTATAAATATTTAGCAAGAACTCAAACAAATCTGCATCAGGATATAATGCTGCAGTTTCCAGGTGCAGACAGAACTTAGCACCAGCTTTCAGTGTGCTGAAAACTGCTCTAATCCTTGGCTGCAATGATAAGCTGCCGATGCATTCTGCACTTACAAGTCCCTGACTCCAGCCTGCATAATCAGATATTTACATTAAACTTTATCTAAGCTATATACATAAAAGGCAAAAAAAAAATTAAATATATAATAAACTTCTATTAGTTTGAGCTTATTTTCCAAATATTATGTCACATCTGAATAACTTTTAGAGCATTATTTTTCATATGTAGTCCCAGGTAGTGGTGACATAACTTAGGCAATTAGGGCAAAGACAATATGAACTTCTTGAGAAGACTTAACGTGAGCCTCTACAGAGGTGGGAACAACTTTTTGAAGATTGTTATGTTCATTGAAATGTATATTTTGCATGAACAAAGCTATCAAAAAGCACAGATAAAATGGAGTCATTAATTTCATATGGGAAAAGAGGAGCTTTGTGTGAAATGTTTCAGCATTTCTAAATGAAACATCCCCTTTCATTTTAAAGTAGCGTTTTCATTTTTAATTGATTTTTTAAAAGTTAATTAGGTCTAAAATGAAATAAAGCATTTAATTACATGTCAAATTGAAAATATTTAGTTGATTAAAAATTTTCTTGGTCCAGAACTCTTCCAAGGATCTAACTCCTGAAACTAATTTTCTCCTTGACATCTAATGTTGATCTGAATGTTCTTGTTCTACTTTTGAAAAACTCTGAAGTCATTTTGGAGAATAAACTTCCAAGGTGAGGAGTGCAAGGTCTGGACACACCTTTAGGATTTTAGTGCACACAGGTTTTAATTTACTTTCCCAGTGGAGGGCACAGCAGAACTTCTAAACACCTTAGGTGTAACCATCCATGTGCACTCGATATCTGGGGTGTTAAACATAAATATCCAGGTACACCTCCTCTCACAGGGGGGAATTTTTCTTCTCCCTTTTGCTGCAGTCTTCTCTTGGAATAACACAATTCCAAGTTATTCACAGGTCTGTGGATACATATTCTCTCAGAGCTTTCACATCATGGGATGCCCCATATGCTTCCCTTGGACCTTCAGGACTGGTTTAAACAATTTTTTTATGCAGATGTCTGTCTAACTCTTGGCAGACTCTGGTGGTCTCTCCCCATTTTATTCCAAACAACCAGGAAATTATATATTTTACAGTCACACTGGGTTTTTTCCCCCTGCAGTTCCTCTGATACAGGTTGTATGTCCCAGCTTTCTCCAAAGTTAGTATTAACCACAATTGAAGGCTAAGTGGACTGTTTCTCCAAAGGCATGTTTTTAACATGGCTGCAAAGTGCCCATTGGGAAAGGCCCTGGGATGCTGGTGACAGATGCTGGACAGGAGCACAGGTGTGCCCAGGTGGGCAAGAGGCCAATGGCCCCTTGGGCTGGACCAGCCCCGGTGTGGCCACAGGCCCAGGGCAGTGACTGTCCCCTGTGCTGGCACAGCTGAGGGACCTTGATGGCCAGAGATGGCCAGGCCCTCATGGGCCTTGAAGGGCTGGAGCGGGTCCAGGGAAGTGAATGGAGCTGGGAAAGGGTCTGGAGCCTCAGGAGCAGCTGAGGGAGATGGGAAAGGGGCTCAGCCTGGAGAAAAAGAGGCTCAGGGGGGACCTTCTGGCTCTGCACAATTCCCTGACAGGAGGGGACAGCCAGGGGGGTCAGGCTCTGCTCCCAGGGAACAGGGACAGGAGGAGAGGGGAGGCTCAGGTTGGACATCAGGAGGAATTTCTCCCTGGAAAGGGTGGTCAGGCCTTGTCAGGGGCTTCCCAGGGAGGTTTGGAGTCCTCACCACAAAGGTTTCCAAGGAAGGGCTGGACGTGGCACTCAGTGCTCTGGGCTGGGGACAAGGTGGGAATCGGGCATAGGGTGGAGTTGATGGCCTTGGAGGGCTTTTCCAACCTCAGTGATTGTGAGATTGTCTGTAAAATATGTGATACACTATATGACCTCAGGTCATCTAGGGGCTGTATCAAGGATGAACCCCAAAACAAATATCAAATCTTCATTTTAGTTGAGATCATTTACCCTAAAAATTTATTGGAAATAAACATAAAATTTCATCGCTTCATTTTATAAAATGGGTCTCCATAGTAAAATAGCAGAAGAAAAATCTTTGAAAAAAATAATCGTAACAAGACTTTAAAAAATACTTAGTGAAATCAATTGGATAGTTATGGTGCTGTTGCCAATGTTTAATATTTGGGGGTTTATTTTCCTTACATATTTCACAAGTTCTTCTGGGTAATAATTGCCAGCGCTGCTGGACACATAACTGCATTTAAAAGGCTCTAAGGAAAATACTGTTTAGTAAATATCCAGTTATTTAAATGTGATTATTAGGCATGAAACAGATCAGCATTACATCGGTGATGACATATTTTGCAGCTCTTTTTAAATACTCATGGAAAAATTTCATCTTGCCATGGGCTCTGAGCAGTTAAAACTGTTTCTAAGTAATGAATATATAAACATATGTCTGTATGTATCTGTATTTATATCTTCATTTTTCAGGGCGCAGATAGGGCGGTTTGGATTTGCTGTTAGAAATCTTGGGACTATTAGGGATGCAAATGTCAGACTCCTTGAAGGCAGAAGCTGTTTGGTTCTAAGTTAAAGTTTATTTCCATACTTCCAAGTTGGGAGTATAAATGTTGCAGTTATTTTTTAGTCACTTTTATATGTTCATGATGCTAAATTCCTGCAGATTTGGCATTTTTCCCTGGACTTTGCTGCATAATGTATCTTTCCAATCTAACATTTGTCAGGAAGAGAAAATACTTTCATGCTAAGTTGGGTAATGTGCAAATCTCAAAATGAAACCTCTTCATAAACTGAACCCTGCACTCCATATGGACGTGTAAACTGACAAATGTGCTTTATGCAAAATTATGGGATGAATGGGAAAAACATGTAGAAAAATAATGGGACTAAGGCACGGCGTGACTGGAGATTAGCCACAGTAGACAGTCATCTTTGGATAGCTCCCCCCAAGCCATAGCTTAGAGGAATACCATGGAAATAATCCCTTATAACAGACCTCTTAACTTTACTTCCATCTAACAAGTGGAAAACCTCAAAGCAGAGTTCTCATGTTTTCAGTCAACACCTCTATGCTCAACTCAATGGCCCTGCATTCTTTTTTATTACCCAACAATGTAGCTTTTTATTTGTAGATAATACATATTATATGTATATTTTTTTTCTGAAAAGAACCTCACCAGCACGCACAATGTGGTTACATGCTGGTAACCTGGACAAAAAGGTTTAGAAATAATTGCAAATATTAACCCCCTTATTAACTCAAGGGAGGAGTTCCAGCTATAAGGTCATGGCAGCAAGACAAAGCTGGCATTTTTTGCAGTTGCAGGTTGGGAGAAGTTTCTTCTGGGCTTTCTTCTTCCCAGTGTTTACTACAGAGTAAAATATTCATGAGTAGCAGGTGTAATGCATTAAATATGATGAGTCTGCAGTGGGAGAATGCTCCTGGTGAAGGAATAGGAAGCTGTCAGCACAGAGATGTACTTGTCTAAGGAGATCTGGATGCAAGGATATGTGGATTGCAGGGCCATCTGTTTTGGGAGAGTTTCTGGTTAATGACATGGAATAACAGAATCTCCTGAGTCAGAAGGCACCCTCTAGGATCATCCAGTCCAGCCCCTGGCCCTGCACAGACACCCCAACAATCCTACCCTATGCATCCCTGAGAGGGTTGTCTAAATGCTCCTGGAGCTCTGGCAACTTTGGGGACATGTCTATTCCCTGGGGAGCCTGTTCAGTGCCTGATCACTCTCTGGGGGAAGAACCTTCTCCCAATATCCAGGAAAACCTCCCCCAATACATTAAAAACCACTACAAGTTTCAAATATTTCTTGAAAGTTCACACTGTTCATCTCTGTGCATGATTCATCAGCAAACTCCCAACTGCACCAGCTGGCTGGGCTAGTGGAGGAGTTAACCAGAATATGGAAATATTCAAATTTGGAGTTGAAGACTGGATGAGAAGGAGCCCAGTTTATAGATACTTAATATTGGACAGGATCAAAGTCAACTCCAGGGGCTGAGGAACCTGTGGGTGTGAGCAGGGGTATGAATTAAAGCAGTGAGGGAGTACCAGGAGCAAAGCACAGTCTTGTCAGCCCCAGCCAGCTGTGCTTCTGTGTGCTGGGAAGGGCAGCTGGACTTCCATGATCCTTGTGGGCCCCTTCCAGCTCAGGGTATTCTGTAAAGAGAAGGTGCTTGTCCACAACATGGAAAACTATCCTCTGGGCCCAGTGCTGCTCATGGTGACACTCCCCACACCCAAGCATTGGTCATGGTGCTGAGTAATCCGGGAAGTGTCATCCAGCATATCCCCTTTTTCCAAGGGTTCCATTCCCTATAGTTTATAGAAGTTTTAGAAATGTAACCACAGAAAACAAGCTGCTCAGTAACCAAATCTTGGCAGTGCAAGCCAATGGATGTTTTGCAGCCGACTCCTAGTATTATATTTAACATTTAAACTCTTTTTCCTTTAGCTGTTCCTCCCCTCATCCTTCCAGACTCCTAATAATTGAAGCTTGGAGAAATCTGAAAAATAGCCCCAAGCTCCGTTTAACACTTTTGTACTTTTTTCCTTATATCACAATATCATAGGGTTCATTAAGCACCCCATGAATATCATTATTGAGTTGCATCAGACACCTTGCCCTTGCCAAGGGCTATTATTTTTATCAATGTGCCAGTCCTTTTAGTTTGGGTGCTTTTTCAAAATATGCTTTTATTTTTATTAAGCTTGATGATAATGGCATATGTCTCAAGAATGTATTTGGACTCCTTCAATATTTACCTCTGTCAATTCCCATTTGAATACATAGACAGTTCCAGTTTTCTAAGCCACTGGCAATACCAGCTGGGTGCTGTGGAGAACTTGCTGAGAAAAATTATTAAAAAAGATAGAAACAAGACAGAAAAAAGATCTGAAACTTCTTGTATATGGCTCCACATTATTTGCTGGTGTTTGTGACACTACCAAATTTAGTGTGAGTGTAAGTGAGGGAAGAAGGAACTCTGGGGTTCTGGAAGAGAAAATAGTGCTCAGTAAGAGCAGCATTACAGCAGTTTGGTATAAAAGTGATGGCACAAAGTACGTCCTACAAGTAATGAAGGCATTTAGAATCACAGAATCCTAGAATGGTTTGGGTTCAAAGGGAGCTTCAAAGTTCATTTAATCCATCCTTCCTGTCATGAGCAGGGACATCTATCACAGGATCAGGATGCTCAGAGCCTGTGGAGAGCTATTTCAGCCCTCTGATCATTTTTGTGGGCCTGCTCTGGACATGCTTTAATAGCTCCATGTCCTTCCTGTGCTGGGCTCAAGGGCTGGAGGCAGCTCTGCAAGTGAGGTCTCACCTGAGAGGGGCAGAGAGGCAGAATCACCCCTTTCCTGATGCCCACACTGGGGGATCAGCCCAGGGCAGGGGGGTTCTGAGCACATTGCTGGGGACATGGCCACTTTTTCACCCTCCAACACCCCCAGTTCTTCTGAGCATGGCTGCTCCCAATCCCATCATCCCCCAATCTTCACTTCCATTGCCCAGATGCAGGACCTTGCTCCAGACCTTTTGAACTTCATTAAGTTTACATGGCCCCACTTCCCAGGATCCCATCAGGGTCCCTCTGGATGTTATCCCTTCCATCGACTGTACAGACTGCACCTCTCAGCTTGGTATCCTCTGCATTTGCTCAGACTGTTATGAATAATCACTGTTTTGTAGTATTCTGACAGTACAGAAAACAAGAAAAAATGCACCAATAATGGTTCATTTCAGCCAAAAATTATTACTGTATCTCAGGAAATAAATGTTGGATATTTTTCATATAAATTCACACTAACCTGGACATCTGATAATTGTCTGCTTACTTTAGTTTTAATGCAACCTGGATAATTTTCAGCCAATTCCAGGTGGTGTATCCTAGCCTGACCAATCCACTGCACAGAGAGCTTCATACAAAGAATGAAAAGAGCTGTTTGGGAGGTTTAATTCTAGGCATGTGTCAAAAATGTTCTGTTTCCACTAGAGAGCATTTGTTCTGTGTTTCTCAGTGTTCAGCTGTTGGTCAGAGCTCCCAACACCAACCACAATGTTCTCTATTTAAAATATCTGTATCCAAATTTAGAACATTTCTGATAGACTTAGAAATGTATCCTTGATGCTTTGAAATATCACAGAACCCCAGAATAGTTTGGGCTGGGAGGGACCTTAAAGCCCATCCAGTCCCAATCCTGCCAGGGGCAGGGACACCTTCCACTACCCCAGGTTGCTCCAAGCCCCATCCGACCTGGCCTGGAACAATTCCAGGCAAACCCAAATCATCCTGTGATTCCCTGACCCTGTGATTTGGTACATCATCCCTCCCAGATTATGCATAGATTCATCAGCTTTTTCCACTTCTGCAAACCATAGAAAGCTTGAGAACAAACCACAATGAATTAATTTAAAAATATACTCACAAAAAGCCTACTTATTACAGTTTTGAACTTTGCCACTGATTGCAGAATCATTTTGTGGTTAATTAAGGATAAATTGTAAACATTCTGGCAGCAACAGAAAATTATACAAAGGAGATTCAGTCACCCTCTCCCAGTTTAGAAGGAAGAATAAAAGAACAAGGAAGCCTCTGGCATCTTCAGCAGATAATGGCAGACTTGATTAACTCCAATTTCTTATTGAAAAGAACTCAGCTGGTATAATTAAGTACATTTCATATGTCTTAGGCAGATGTTCGTGAAAGTTTTTTAAAACAGACCCATAAGAGCACAAAAAAATTATTCCAAACTGCAAAGTTCTTTTTTTTTCCATCCCTAGTTCATGCACATACCTAAATCAGGTGCTTAGATTTCAGCTGTGAGAGGAATGTCAAGGAGATTGTACAACACATTTTCTTTCACCCTGAGCCCCTTGACCTTATGCTGGGCTACAGACATGCAAAATAATACTTGATAAAATGAAAAAAATCAGAATACCTATTATTTAAATTTTAATTTATTTTAAATTAAAATTTTTAATTATTTTTATTTTATATTTTATTTTATTTTATTTTATTTTATTTTATTTTATTTTATTTTATTTTATTTTATTTTATTTTATTTATACATGAAGTCTTATTAGGAAGAACTTTGGGTTCTTTCAGTTGCTGTTCCATGCATATGTCCCTGTGAGGTTGGGATTTTGTTCCAGCTTCCTGCTTTAGTGGGCCAGGCTGCCTGTGTCCAGCAGCACAGCTAAAAGCCTATTTCTGATGTCTCACTGGGGCTCTGTCATCTGCTAATGTTTAAAGATGTTAATGTTTAAAGGTTTCTGTAATTGTGAAGCACCATAGAAAAAATAATGAACCTGGTCTAGAATTAATTCTAAGCCTAGGCTTAATGTTGTCTAAGAAAAGCTCAGTGTAAGTGTAATTTTGTTTTCATCTCCAGCACTTTCTTCATGAACAATACTGTCCCATTCTACTTTTTTTTCATTTTTCCCTCTTTCCTAAACTTCTCCCAGGAATTAAGGGCAGTCTGGTGGACAGAGCTATTGCAGCAGCTTTTGTAGTTTCTGTGGTGGATATTAATGATTTTGTGACCATTTTACTTGGTAGAATAATTTGAGGACATTCTTACATTTACCTTTTGTTTTTTTCTTTATAAGAAGACAATTTTTATTAAGAAAGTATTAGACAAGACCCATATATATATATGTATATATGTATATATGTATGTATGTAAAATATAAGTTTATATTTTACATTTATATACACATTCATAGATGAAGAGTAAAAGTATAAAAAGTATAAATTATAAATACATATATATAAAAGTATAAAGTATAAAAAATATAAATTATAAATAAACTACTACTCAGTGATAAGTTACTAAAGGATTGCTCATTCTGATTTGTGAGGAGAAGTGAGAGCACTAACAAAAAAGCAGATTCCATGCAAATCAGGCAAAAGATGTACAGAGAAAAAGATGAGTTTTAAACATAAGATCAGAAACATGAGTGCCCTGCTCCTTAAAGCAATCTGTAATGGCTGAGCAGTCTCCCACAATGCAGGAATTTCAGTTACAGGAAAACTGATATATTTATTTATTTATTTGTAAATATAATACATAACTAAACAAAAAATATCAAGTCACAGGAAATTTTGATTAAACAAAGACTCTTCAGAGCCAGGGAAGCTCTGGGGGTGGATGTATCTCCTTCATGTTGAACCACAGTCCAGCAATGGAACAAGAACTTATTTGTATTTTGCCATGCAGTACAATCCCAGGTGATTGTAACAATGGGAGCCCAAACTTAAATGGAATCACTACAAAAAACTTTCAGTTGTGGGTTTTTAGGAGCCTCCCTGGGTCACACAAGGGAACCTGGATGGCTGTTGGCCAGATCAAGTGAAATATGCTCACTGTTTTTAGCTGCTAAAGCAGAGAAACAGGGCTTTGCTTCCTGACAGCTGCTGCTGCCTCTTCCATCCGAGGACTTTGATCAGCTCCATGAACAAAGAACACCACTGGACAGTTGGAGATTTCTTTGTGAATTGACTTCTCTGATATTGACTCTGCTTTTTCTAAGTTTCATCATGAGAGGACAGAGAATTAGTTGCTGCAGGGATTCTTCTTTTTGTTTTTGTTCTGCCTGTGTGAACATGAAAGAGCCTTGTTGGTGTGCACATTTGGAATTCCTATGCACTCCTTCATTCTTTGTTTTTAAAAAAACCAAAATACAGTATCTGAGGAGTTCGTGCCCTTCTTTCTTTTCAGTTGAGTATGCAAAACTTTCAGTGCCCATCTCAAAGGGTTGTAAAAGATGAAGTGGGGGTTAAAATGTATTGAGAAATTGTTAATTTTAGTAAATAATCCTAGATCATACTAAGGGATGATCCATAATTGTCTCTGTATATTAGGAAAATGCCAATTATTTAATTGGTTGTAGCTCTCTAAGAATTTTCTCTTTGGCCTTCTACACACTCCCAGTACCTGTGTGAGTTTGTAAGTAAAGATTTCTGCCCTGATAAGTTATGTGATGACAATTTAGACTATGGCCACTGAAGCACATAGTTACTCTCATTATCTTCTTTTAGTACCTGTGTTTTTCATCATGTGCCATACACTTTATTACCCAGCCTTCAGGGGTTAAGATCCACATGCCAATGATCTGAAGAGAATAAATCAAAATAACCTCACCTCAAATAATATGTTTTTCTATGACATTTGTTTTGAAAAAAAAATAAATATTTGAATGCTGTATCCTTATTGACAGCCAAGCCCATACCACCATAAAGGATCTTTCTCTGCATTTATGTCAGTTTTAAATTCCATTTCATAATGTTAAAGATTAGTCAACGGTGGATTCTTGCAGTCATTTAAAGCCAAGTTCTTTGCTTTGTTTACCTTTGCAAAAGCCATCAGCTGTGTTTTGCTGTAGGTTTAACTATGCAACAAAATATATTTTTAAAAGGATTCTTACAATAGCAATATCATTATGTATTGGATCTATCTTTTTAACTTGAACCCTTTGAAATACAGAAGAATGTGAGTCAAAGAAAACTGAATGAACAAGAGTGTTTGGGTAATCCACAGAATTTATTTATCCACATTCAGCAGAGGAGACAGCATTTACTCAGATTAAATATGCCTTTCCTGAGACTATTCATAAACTGTTTTTCCCTTTTGTTTTTCTTCTGTTCAGGCCCTCCAGTTACAGTTGTCGGGACTAGACAAGATATCTATAATGGGATTAGATCCCTGTAGCCCCAGCTGAACAAAGCTGGTCACCTGGAGTACCTTGCCAATCATAAACAACATGACAGATACAGGTTTTGGAATCAAATCAAACTGAATAGAGCAGAATAATTCCAAATGGAAGGGACCAACAAAGATAATTTTTCTAACTGCCTGAGCACTTCAGGGTTGATCAGAAATATATTATTAAGGGCACTGTGTTAATGCCTCAAGCACTGCCAGGCTTGGGGCATCCCCCACCTCCTAAGGAAATCTGTTCATTACTTGCCCACCCTCTTGGTACTTCTTAATACCATTCTGGATCTCCCCTGACACAGCTTTCATCATTCCCACAACTCCTGGCACTGAGTCCCAGGAGACCAGAGAAGCATGTCCCTCTCCATGTCCCCCAAGGAAGCTACAGAGATCCATGATGTGACCCCTCAGCCTCGATTTCTCCAAAGCAGACAAAACGAGAGTCCTTAACCACTTCTTACAGGTTGTACCTTCCATCCCTGCCTCCAGGGTTCTTCAGCCAGATGTGTCCCAAATCTCCTCAATCATTTGACATCTGTCCTTCAACCAGTTCTTCACTCCATGCATCATGAACCTGCTCATCCCACAGCTGGACACCTTGGCCAGAGGGATGCTGTGAGGGACAGTATCAAAATCCTTACTAAGAACCAGGAAAACTACATCCAGTGTCTTTCCTTCAGGCACGGAGCTGTGACCTTATCACAGGAGGAGACCAGATCAGTTAGGTGGGACCTGCCCTTTGGGGGCCCATGTTGATTGTACAATGGCCTTTCAATAGCAGCCAGTGTCATTCTCCATATTTTTATCATGTGCTGAGTTTAGACTCCCAGGTCTGTAGCACTCCGGGGTCTTCCCACATGTCCTTCTTGTGACTGGAGAATTTGGCTTGTTCAGCTCAGTTTCTGGAGAAGAGAAGCTTTGGGGTCACCTCATTGTGGCCTTCCAGTGCCTAAAGGAGCCAACAAGAGAGGGAGACTATTTGCAAGGGCCTGGACTGACAAGACAAGTGGGAACAGCTTCCCACTGCCAGAGGGCAGGGCTGGATGGGATACTGGGAAGGAATTGTTGCCTCTGAGGATGGGGAGGCCCTGGCACAGGGTGCCTAGAGAAGCTGTGGCTGCCTCTGTATCCCTGGAAGTGTCCAAGGCCAGGCTGGACGGTTCTTGGAAAAACCTGGGACTGTGGAAGGTGTCCACTTCCACTTTTCCCTATCCCTGATATCCCTGCCTTCCTTCTGGCACAAAACAGACACTGGACCTACCTCAGTTCTGCACGTCAGGACTTTTGAAGTTCTGTTTGCCAGCCCAGGTTACTCCTCTATGAAAATTTAAAAGTGCTTTTCATAATCCCATGAAAAGGCTTCTTCCCAATATCTTCAGAACATAGCACCTTCAGAACATAGCACCTTCAGAACATAGCACCTTCATCTATCCTTAAAAGCTGTCCCCTTATCTCAGTCAGAAAATTCAATTTCACCTTTTATCACTGGAATAATGCATTTTTCAAATACAAAAAAAATAATAAATCTTCTTCCTTGTGTTTAGCCAAAACAAAGCAATAGCATTCCTTGGACTCTCATCTGCACTGTTTGTTTCCCTCTCTTTCTTTTCTCTATTACATGTACATAGCAAAATTTTTTGCATTCTTCTTTCACCATAATTACCTATTTTTTCGAGTATTATTTGTTCTTATATCTTATATCTTATATCTTATATCTTATATCTTATATCTTATATCTTATATCTTATATCTTAGACTGGAGATATAAGAGATATAAGTACTTTTTTCTTAACACAGGCCCCAGATCCTACTGGAATCCAGTAGAAGTTAGGTTTCCAGTTTCTCATCACCCTAAGGGATTTCTGAACAAGACAAGTTTATATTTTAATTTATTTTTTTTCTGCCACTCTATTGTCACTGCCTTCCTGAAGAGCTCATTGCTGTTTATGACTGCTTGCTCTCTAATCTTCCAATCCAAACCCCATTATTTTTATTGGCAGAAATATCCTCCTCATGCCCAAATTAATGGTTTCAAAAAGCCCTGAATGATCCAATTGCATCTATCCATTTGATCTTTGCACTTGGTCTATTTATTCTCAGATTTTCTGTGCTACACCAAGTGTTCCTTCCCTTTTTGTTTATTCTCTGCATTGGTTTATATATTATCGAATCCATAAAATTCCACAAGATTTTATTCCATATTATAGCTAGATTTTAGGAGGGTGGAGGGGCAAAACAAAGATCAAAATACACAACAATAATAGAGGATTAAGAAAAAAAATAACAACAACAAAACATAATAGTCAGTTTTTAAATAAAAAAAAACCAACTCTGAAATACTGTCTGAAGTAAAAAACACAAAGACAAATCTAGCTCACATTTACTGACAACTCAGCTAAAACTCAACTTTCATTTATCTAGGGTTCTCTATGTAGTACTGGGAACTAAGGGTTTATTTGCCAAGTGAATTCAATGGGTGAAGTAAAAATATATGAGAAGCTTTGTTAAATGAGAACAAATATCTCTGTAATGCATTGCTGTGTTTTGGACAGGAGCACAGAGGAAGGGAAGGTACCAGTCTGCCCATTGGGCTCTCCAGGCTGAGAGGCATCATCTGACTGAACAGGAAAGGCACTCTTTCCAGCTCTGAGCTTTTCCAAACTCTCTAGAGCATTCCATGGGATGTTTCCACAGATATTTCTCCAGTTTCATTATGCAGCCTGAGAAAAAATTATTTTCCCCTTAGTGTATTTAAATGTGCTGCAATGATATTGGTAAATCACTGCTCTCTGATTTTGTATTTTGACCCTTTTTTCTCCTCCTACCACTGAATGTTTCACCCCCGGCACTTCTTTTCTAGATTAGGAGCCTTACATTACTATGTTAAAAAATTAATTTGATCTCAGCCACCCTCACAGCCCATCCCCATATCTCTTCTACTTATTTTACTTTCTTTTCTGAGGTTGTAAAGCAAAGCTACATGTAACAGGAAAGAATTCTGATTCCTGCTTGGTTTTTCACACACAGTCTGTTTTTGAGTGCTACAAACCAATTTATTCGTTGAGCTATATGAAGACAAAAACTTGTGACAATGAAAATCTCTGTTGTTACCTTAAACTAAAGAGGAGGTTCTGATTTATGGCAACAGCACCAGCACTGGGCATCCTGCCGCACGGATTTATTTACAAGTGCAGATGGAAAGATATGTTTGTGCAGTTAAGTGCTCATTACATACCAAGCAGCTGCTTAGGAGTGCCTGGGGTAAAAATGCTGATTGGGGTGCTAATAAATTATTCCAACTGAACTCTGAGCAGAGAGGCCTTTTCACTGGTGCAGACGATGTTGAGCATCTGTGTATCCTCCAGTAACTGTTCCCAGCCCCCACTGGCCTGTGGGCAAAGTTACACAAGAAAAACCCTGTGGGCAACATCCATTTTGGCTCTCCTTGTTACCTTCAGTTTTAATTTTTCATTTTCTGTGGCTCCCAGCAATTCTGTTGTCTCTTGCAAGCAACAAGTTCCTAGAGAGCTGAACAGGAAGGAGGAGCACAAAGAGACAGACAGGGATTTTCTCACTCCAGTTCCACATGCCATTTGCATGATTGTGCCTGGAAGGGATCAGATCACTTCTACATTGATAAATCTGAAGTGGAGATCAGAACTGCTCCATCTGAGGACAGGCTGGCACTAAATGCTGATGCTTGTCAACACCACACAGAGTTGTATGCCTGTCACATAGTCATTAATCCATTTTACCTGCTGTGTCTGTATCAACTGACACGGGAAAGCTGCTGTTCATCTTCAGCTATAAAATTTGGGAAAAGCTGAGGAGAAAGCTCTTTTGCACAAGAGACGCTTAAATACTGTCTTTAAGTTGCAGCTTGTGGTTTGTTTTTGTAGATCAGTGTCTTGGTTTGAAAGACAGGTGTCTTTCAAGGAAGGCAGGAACCTTCCTTTCCTGCATGGAAAACGTATGACCCACTTCCCTCCGAATGATTATAACTTTGAAATTATGGGGGCTTTCAGGCAAAGATATGGGAAAAAGAATGCCAGTTCTCTACAGTGTGTGTAACAAGACAAATAAAGGAGAAGAGCAGCAGCACCAAGGAGCAGAGCAGGAGCCCAGCCCCACCGCTCCCGGCCGCAGGCGCTGCCCTCGCTGCAGTTCCGCTCTCGGCCGCCAGGGGCGCTGCCCTCGCTGCAGTTCCGCTCTGGGCCGCCAGGGGCGCTGCCTTCGCTGCAGTTCCGCTCTCCGCCGCCAGGGGCGCTGCCGGCTCCCGGCCGGGCACGGCTGCCATGGCTCCCCGCGCCGCCAGGGGGCGCTGTGCCCACCCGCGTCTCCCTCACACGGTGATGGCGGCACAGCCGGCACCAAGAGATGGAAATGGCGCTTCCTTTGCAAACTCACGGCGGACAGCTGGTCCTGGGGCCCCTCCACAGGGTGAAATGGGCTCTAGCAGGAACCTCTGAAGCGGCAGCTGGAATGGCAGAGATGAGCAGATCCCGGAGTATCCAAATGAAATGTATCAGAAACTGTAGGAGGAGCCCAGAGGCGGATGGTTGTTGGGGTACAGCAAAGCCAAGAAGCTCTGAATCAGCAGCAGAGAACAGCGGGGCAGGTTGGGGAATCACATCCCCAGCCATGGCTGATCCCTGGGTCAGGGTGTGCAGAGGGGACCAAGTCTTGTTCCTGGGTCCTGGCTCTGGGCTCCCCCACAGCAGGGATGCAGAAAAGTGAGCCAGCAAGCCCAGTCACAGTGCCAAAGGGAAATGAACAGAATGAAACAGACAAAACCCACAAAACCACAGCAGTACCCCAGGGAGGGAGGGAGGGAGGGAAGGAGGGAAGGCCTCAAAGAGATGTTCCCCCTTCCTGGTGTACCTTTCAGCTCACATCTCCCCTACATGAAATGTGAAGAGGAAAGTGTTTGATCCTGTCTTAATTAATCTCAGACATGTTACTAACTTAAAAATTATCTTCTATGACTCTTCTAGATCTAATAAATCTTTGAATTTTGTCCTCTTAATATTTCTATTTTTTAAAATTCTCTTTTCTCTCCTTATATTTTTTCTTTGTTTTTGCTCATGTCTTCCCCAGCTAAGAAAACAAATTCTCCTTAATCTTTTCTACTTTAAGAAGCATTCACGAGATGCCTTTTCTCTATAGCGAGACTAAATAGATGAAAAATGTAATTTTTAATTCACCAGCCAGAAAAAAAAAAATACAAGCAGGAGAGGCTGAAATGTATTTTTTCCTGATCAAATCCACCACCTGACCCTCAGATCCTGGAAATCTCAATTAACAAGCTTTCTCTTGACAGTATGAAGTCACTAAAAAGTGAGAACAGTGTTGGGATGCTTTTTAGACATTGCCAACACGCATATTTACACTTCAGCTCTTTTTCTCCTCCTATTACTATCGGGTTCTTGTTTTCTTTAAGTAAAATAAAAAAAATCTAGCTTAAAAATCAATGTTTTCTGTTTGTGTACTGAATAGACAAACTCCAAAAGCCAATATTAAAAAAAAAAAAACCCTCTCCAAATCAAATGCAACAAAAACTATAAATAGAAGTAATTAATCATATATGTGTTCAATCTGGAAGGCACTTTTGACTCAAAATTGTTCTGACACCACTTCTTTTAAGGCTCTGATTGTAGGACTTGTCTCTTCCTGCTGAAAGAAACCTGGAGCATTTGGTAGAAAAGCTTGAATTAGCAGTGATGCCATTTTCAGTTAATAAGACATTCTCTCAGTTTCCAATAATTGGAAGCTCTCAGATTCCTTCAATCCTGCCACTCTCCGTGACAGAGACATTTAATCAGCCACTCAGAAAAAAAAAAAACTCCCATTTTTTTGTCTAACAAGACATAAAGAAATCCTTTCAGTTAGTAAGTTAGGATTTCTGTGCTACATTTTCTATTTTTCACTCCATTTGTTCCACCTGGAACCTGGAATTTACTGAGGTGGCTGGCCTCACCTGCAGGGATAGAGCTGCAGTCTTAAATATTCCACAGTCATTGCTTTGGTTGGTTGGGTTGGGTTTTTTTTTTTGTGAGAGTAACTCTGCATGTTTCATTTATTACTTTATCACCTTTTCCTGTTTGAAATTGCCAGTATTACACTGAGAATACAGAAAATCTGAGATGCCAAAATGCAGTTTTCTAAAAGCATCAACTGAAATATTTCCCCAGGGTCTTGCAACCATTATCAGAAATTAGTTGTTGTTTTTACAGAGTTACCAGCTTTCATGATACTCATTGGGGGTGGGCTTTAGGTGGAACATCAGGGGGAATTTCTTCCTGGAAAGGGTGGTCAGGCAGTAGAAGGGGCTTGTCTGCTCACTTGATATTTTTGATAAAGCATAAAGATGAATTATAAAATTTAAGAACCAAATAGAAAATATGTGGATCGGGACAAGGTGATGTCAGCTTTGTTATCCAAGGAGATGAAAGAATTACCTGGATTTTCCATAATTCTGTGATTGCAGTTGGCAGCCAGTGCTAAGGAGGGATTATACACATTAGACAAGAGCATGTTTGCACCATAAAATTATATAATACTCGCAAAAAGAAGTAGCTAATAAAGAAAAAATCATGAAAGCAAAGAGAAGAAAATGCAGTCACAAAATTCATTTTCAGTTGAAGTAATATCCAGTGTTTTCCTGCATCTGTCCATGACTCTGAGATCTAATGGCACTGCAGTAGAGCCCAGCTAGGGCTGAGAGCTGCTCAAAGGTTTAGTCACACTGATGTTTTGGTCAAAGAATAGTGTGCTGTTTTCAATGACCAGTTGTACTGGGAAAAGGTCAAAGCCCTCCTTTTGAAGAACACTCCAGGTTCTCTTTCTGTGTTGTTTGTCACCCTTTCATTAGATGGATGGATTATGTAACTCTGTGTCTCATTTTTATAATTTAATAAAGAGTAGCAAAAATAGCTGTATCCAATGAAATGTTTCATGATCCCTCCAATGTCCTTCTGAGCAGATATCCATGTTTTATTGGGTTCTTGTTGTGGTTTTAAGGCAGTAACTAAAAAAATTACTTCTTGCTGTGAGATATGGATTAGAGCAAGAGCAAAACAGGCTTAAAACTTAAAAGGAATAAAGAAAATTTATTATCAAAACTACAAGCATAAAAACACCAGAATAAACTTCCAGAAAACTCTTTTATCCCCCACTACCCAACCATTCCTTTGCTCACATGGCAACATAGAGACAAAAAACTTTGGAACTTTGGTGTTTAAAACAGTCCCAATTCCTGCTAGAGTCTTTTCATCAGTCTTTGAAGAGAAACAGAAGTCTTCTTCTGCTAATCTATGGAGTTTCTCACAAGAAAACTATTTCTGTTATAGTTTTCTATTTCTCTGATGCCAGCTGCCCGGAAATCCTGTTATCAGTTCACTCCTCCCATTTCACATCACTCTGAGGTGTGTATGGGCCATGAGTATAGGGATGTCATTTTTTAAGGATGAGTTATTCAAAGGCAAAAGTCTTCTTCATCTGTCTCTGTGAGCTTCCCTGGAAAACAGTTTTCTCATTGCCCTCAAGGCCTCAAATCTTCGCTCCACTCTGTTCCAGCACCTCACTGTATCACAATTACTCTCTCTTTTGCTCAAAATCTACACTTTGAACACTCCATTCTTCCTAATATACTCTGTCATGAATTAAAGGAGTTTTTTTCAAAACACTATTGTCCATTTCCATAGCTTTAACAGAAAAATATTTCAGTTTATAAAGCATCTCCTTATTCTCTCTTCCCCATCTAAAACTTAACTCTTTTCTTCACTGTCTTCTTCATGTTGATTGTCTCTCTCTCTCTGTCTCTCTGGGAAAAAGGAGTAATCTGTACGTTTTATCTAGGTAGTAAAAGAATTACAGTCTTGGAAAAGCTGCAAGAGTTCATGGTGTCAGGTTTCAGTCCAGCAGCAGAAACTACAAACCAAACCAGGCTGGCCGGCTCTGTTTCTCTCCCCCCCCAGCCACCCTCACTCTGCGGCCTTGTCCGGCCTGGAGGGGGAGGGAAAGAGGCTGAGACAGAGCCCGTTACCTTGTCAGAGGCCAGAAACCCAAAAAGAACAAGAGAGCTCTGGCTTTACATCTTAAGGTGGTGTTCACAAGTTGATCTCACTTTTCAATGGTCAAAACTGCTGTCAATTCTTAGAAATGACCGATAATTGGTCAGGAGAAAAGACTCCCATCAGCCACCAGCAGCTTTAACTTCTTTAGCTCTCAAAGCTATCTTAAAGGTAAAGTCACCCCATGACAGTTCTTCCATTAGCTACCACTAATGTTTGCAATAATATTATTGAGATTAAGATCTCTGCCTGTTGGAGTATAACTTGAAGGTAAATTGTTTATAATCCAAGTAAAATGTCTGTCCTTTTTGAGACAAAAAGGGAAAAACATCATTAACAAAGACTGAGGAACAGGTGGTTTGTAAACAAGGCTGAAGTGCACACCCAGGGCCATGTGGATTCGTAGCTCCTGCCAGGAGAACACAAGGCATTTGAATTCTGTGGAGTTCTGATTTCCATCTCCATTCTTGCACGCAGGCTTCAGGGATGCTGTGCCCCATGCAGAGCTGCTGCCACTGCCTTTGTAGAAAATCTTGGAGAATGGCAATCTGTTATTCCCAGGAATTTTTAGCAATTGTGTTGTAAATAGCAGTGCATAATTTTTTTGTCATAAAACTTTTGAAAATGAATTTAATTTCAGGTCCTGCAATAAACACCAAGTGTGCTCTATACTGGTTTCAAAGCTACAAGATTATCCTATCAATTTTTCAGCAGGCATGAAATGAGTTTCAAAGTTTATGGGTTTTTTCTCACGTCCCTCCAACTTTACTAGGGACAAATACGTGATTTGGAGTGGAAATTACAATGGGATGTTTTTTCATCATCTCAGTCTTCAAATGAAAAGCAAATGTGGTTATTGCAGGTAATGTTACTGACTCAGGGAATAGTCACTGTGGGAACTGAAGCCAAAATGGAGTCATAGCACCCCCCATAAACCCTACTGGCTAATTTGCTCATTGCTCCGGTCACAGCACAGCTGTGTGGGAATTCTTGGCACCCAGGAGCACTCCATTTTCATTCCATCTCAACATTCAAGAGTAGAAATCTTTTTAAGGCAGTCCTGCAGTACTCATTTAGAGTTAATAACCAATCCTCCTGGGGCCTGGGGTTGTGGGGAGAGGGAGAAGGCAGTATTTTAGTGATGCAGCTGTAGTGCTGTAAAGAGCACATAAAAAGAATAAATCTATAACATCACTTTTCCTTCTGCTGGAAATAAATAGCAAAACATGCTACTTCTTTGGGCTGAGTAGCGAACAGCATTAAAGAGTAGCACCACACTATTTTTATGTGCTGCTGGAGAGGGTGATGGGTCTGAGAAGTCAGGATTCAGGAGAAGTGCTGAGTGCTGAAGGCAAAAAGACAAATGGAAACCTTCACCCTTATTTTTTTCTTTTGTAAAAATAGCTAAAGCTTGAAAGTCCGCCTCTTGGAAGTGGCTTGTGATTTCTTAAAAAAAAAAAAAAAAAAAAAAAAAAAAAATTTCTAGACTCCTACAACAAAAGAGAGCTACACTAAGAAACTTGTAACTCAGGTAAGAAAAGAAAACTTGATATTTGCTATAAACTTTGGAGCTGACTACTTTAAACCATAAAATAATGTCTACAAATTTAGTTATTAC